>NC_091439.1:122638401-122954833 GCF_964237555.1 Oryctolagus cuniculus
AGCGCGCTGAGGGCGGCTCCACCCCCTCCCTCCCTCCTTCCCTCGCGGGTAAACTCCGGGCATCCATCAGTCTGTTAATTGCACTAATTAGAGATCGCGGAGGTGTTAATTGGAAAACCCTGGTATTGTGCCTATTTGGGGAAGAAAACGTCAATAAAAATTAATTGATGAGTTGGCAGGGCGGGCGGCGCGGGTTCGCGGTGAGGCGCAGGGTGTCGTGGCAAATGTTACGGCTCAGATTAAGCGATTGTTAATTAAAAAGCTACGGTAATTAATACTCCCTACACCATATGGGCCTGCAAAAAGGCACAAAAGGTTTATCCGCGTGTGGGGCTCCTCATCTCTTTTTCCATCCCCCCAAAAAACATCCTCCGCCCTTGGATCCACCCCTCCTTGGCCCTGAGGTAGGTGGAATTAGGCACTTCCGGCCTGGGAGCAGACGGGCAGACCTGGGCAAGCTCAGAGGGCGTCCCTCACCTTTTGCGCGTGCTACCCAGTCTGGGAGCCCTGGGGGAAGTGGGAGCCCCCAGCAGCCCACAGGGGCCCCCAGAGCGGAAGAGGCGGCTGTGGCTTTGACCCAGCTTCCTTCCGTAGCTCGGTGTCTGCGGGAGCCTCTAGGTGCCCCTGCTCTGCGCAAGGGAGCCCTGGGGATGGGAGACAAGGACCTGCCTAAGTGCTAGGCCAGAGCCCCAGAAAAAAAAATCCTGGACCACCCATAGCTCCGCCTCCACTGCCCCCAGCCTGGGACAGGAGGGGTGTCTGGGAAGGCTGGGTGACAGTGACTCACCCAAGGTCGCATAGCTGGGCCTTGAGACCAGATGGTCCAGTTCCCAGGGCTTCTCCCCTTCTCTCTGCAGGTGCCAAGCTGCTCCTTGCTGAGCGAATGGGTGTCTGGGGGAGGAGCTCCTGGACTTGTACCCTAGTAACAGAGCAGGCACCCAGCTCTCCAAGGGGTGGGCCTCTTGGGAAAGTGACTACCCCCGTGGCTTCATGTCACAAGCTGGACCAGGTCGTTGTACTCCTGGAGCTGAGACCATCTCCCTGTGTCGAGGGAGGAAAACTGGGGCCCAGAGACAGAGGAAAGCAAAGGGTTCCCACCCAGCTGGTGTGTGGTTGAGCCCAGCCCCTGCCTTCTCTCCTAGCCAGGGTCAGGCTCTCGTGGACCCTCCTACCTGCCCCCAGCACCCCCCATCTTGTCCCTAATTGGCTGGGCCTCCGACATCCAGAGCCCATGCACTCAGTACTGGGAGCACAGAGGTGAGGATTGAGAACTCTCCTGGGAGAGCCTGCCCTGTGGGTCTGGGGGGCCGCTGGTGGGCGGGCAGGAGCAGGGAAGAAGGCGGATGGGTATGTGTCAGCAGGCTGAAGGCCCCGGGAGGGGGCACAGTGTGCCACATGGGAATTAATGCCATTCATACACCCTGCGGAAATGACTTTTCAAATGCATCTAATCTTCAGCATGCAAATGAGAGGCTTGCTTCACCCTGTTTAATATGAATGATCGGCCCTTGAATAGCTATTATTACACGCCACATTGCAGCAATTATGTTGTGCACTGGGCGTCACTTGGTGCCCCCTTCCCAAATAAAAAGACAGGAAAGAAAAGGACACCTCTGCTTGCATCCTCCTCCCTCCTTTTTCTCTCCTTTCTCCCAAACTTGCTGTCTAGTCTACAACTTTGTGGTGTTCCTGTGAGTGCAGGAAGTGACTACCCATTCTCTTTCCTTTCTCCTGCGTGTGCACGCACCCCTGAGGCTCCAGTCTTTGTCCCCTGGGGCCCAGGAGCTCTCAGATCTCCAAGCAGCTCGACTTGGAATTGGGGCAGGCAGCTGCTGTCCAACCCCCAGCAGGACCAGGGTTGGTTGAGAGGGGGACAGAGTGGGCCCCTGCTGTCTCCCTATTCCCCCTCCCACAGTTGAGGCCCAGAGCCCCCCACTCCCCCGGCGGTGAAGGTGGGTGGGTGGTTTCAGGGGGAGGGGGCTGGAGCCCTGTGCTCTGGCGGGTGGAGCGTGGCGCCCACCCCATCCATCATTTGGCGGCCACTAGCCTCAGGCTGACACCGCCATTAAGGCCAGAGACTAAGTGCTCAATCTCTTCCGAACCGCCACCCTCGTTCTAGCCCTGGTCCCTGGCCCAGCTCCCCTCAGAGCTCAGGAGTGGGAGGAGAGCCAGCCCTTGGGGACCTGGCATGGGGCACCCAAGAGGCCACGAAGACCCCCTGGAGCAGGGACACCCAGAGTCACAGAGGGCGAGGCCCCGCAGGAGTGGCGTGTGCTGTGGCTCCGTGTGGACTCTTAGCAGCTGTCTGTCCCCCACGCTGCTGCCCTCCTGCTTCCAGTAGGGACCAAGACAGAACCAGTGGCCTAGGAGAGTGAGGAGAGTTCTTTGGGAGTGATGGGAGAGGATATTGGGGGTGGGGGAGGGAGGGTGGAATGCTGATGCCCTGGGAACTGCTGCTGCCTTGGGGACAGAGCTAGGGAGATAGCAGACTAGTTCCTGCCTGCAGTTTCTCTAAGCTGCTGCCCTGTGGTTATGGGGTCTGCCTGAGCCTTGCTGCTGGGTGCCTGGGTGGCTTTGCCCCTTGATGCTCTCTGTGTGATCTGGGCCAGGTCCTTGACCTCTTTGAGCCCCAGGCCTCCACCTCACCATCTGGGTGGCGGGAGAACGGGCTGATCAGGACTAGGGGCCTGCCTCCACCAGGTGCCTTGTGCTGTCTATGGACTCTTCAAAGGACTCCAAGAGGCTGGGATTAAATGACTTGGCAGACAAGGAAACCGAGGTTTGGGGAGTTTTAAGATGTGTGAAAATCAGTGGTGGATACAAACCACATCCTGTTTGACCAAAATCCATGTTTCTGTCTGGGGGCTGTGGGCCCTGGGGCTGTTGGAGCCTCACTAGGATTTGAGGACATGTCCCGGAGGTACCAGAACCCCCATGAGTTGTGGGAGGTAGCTCAGGACGCTGCCTCACTGCCCTTGACCATCCCAAACGTAACCTGTTTCTGGGGATGTGTCAGCTGCTCCTTAAACAGCATTTCCAGGGTGGGAGGGGGGCATTTCTGTCTCTGACACCCTGTCTTGGGTTCGGACCCTCGGCTTTTCCACCTGTAAGACTGGCATGGTGATAACCGTCTCTCGTGGAGGAGATGGCATTGAGCGTCTGTCTACTTTGGGCCAGGCATCTTGGGCTCAGAGCTTTCAAATGGAAGCTGGAAAGTGGGGTGGCGGCTGCAGTCGCCAGGCCGGGCTGGGTGCCTGGCTCCCAGTAGGGATTCGGGTCGTCAGTGTCCTGGGGGACCCCCTGTCTAGGTGGGGACATCTAGAACCCATTGCAGTGAGGGTGGGAGGTGGCTCACCTGCCTCAGCCTTGCTCTGCCAGCCCCCAGCTGATGTCCTCTCCATCTCCCCTTAACGTTCTGGCCCAAACCAGCCAAGGACATCATCTTCGCCGTCCCCTGCTCTCCTGAAAGTTGAGGAAGTGGGGGTGTGGGGGAGGGGTACATGGGGAGACTCCAATCTGGGGCCTCTCCTCATCAGAGCCAAGGAGAGGCCGCACCCCACAAAGGGTCGCAGGGTCTCAGAGAAGCTGAAGAGGAGGAGCGCCCCAGAGGGGAAGCGGGGTATGAGGTGGTGATTGTGTGGCGGGGGGCATTGGTTACTGCCCCAGGTAGAGCCTGTCCAGCCTCAGCCTCTCCCCATTGTCTCCTCCAGGTCCCGTTAGAGCGACATGATGGTGGAATCCGCCTCGGAGACAATCAGGTCGGCTCCGTCAGGTCAAAATGGTGTGAGCAGCCTCTCTGGGCAGACCGACGGTGGCGGTGGCGGTGGCGGAGGTGCTGGGGCCACAGGGACGGCTGGAGGCAGCATGGGCAGGGACACAGCCCCCGGCGCAGACAGCAACGGCGAGATGAGTCCGGCGGAGCTGCTGCATTTCCAGCAGCAACAGGTAGGAGCTGGCACCCCTCCCGGCCGGCCCCTGGGCAGGAGAGGGCACACCGGGCCTCATTCCACTTCCTCACGGCCACCTGGGGCTGCTGGCCTCAGTGCCCAGCAGCCTCCCCAGCATCCTGTGTCCCTTCCAGGGACTTGCATGCTGGTGGCCACCTTGAGCCTGGGGTAGGAGTGGGGTTCAGGGGGCCTGAGATCTTGGAGCTCCAACAGTCCCAGCATGCCACTGGCCATCAGGCTAGAACACTCATGTGCCGGGTGGGTGGGTGCCCCCTCCCCACTGCACACTGGCTAGGAAACTGGCTAGGATAAAGTGATGGGGGCGGGGGTGCTGTGCACACAGGAGTACCTTATTTGTGTTGTAAAGCACTCGCCACCTCCAAGGCTGCCTGGCACCCCCATCCAAGCTGCAAAGAGATTAAACTTCCAGGCACCAGGGGCCAGAGCAGCTGGGAAAAGGGACACAGAGGCTGGCCTCCATTTTTAAGGTTCAGCTTAGGAACCCCCGTCTGTGTCTGCCCGCCCTCTTCCAGCTGCTTCATCCCTGAAGCGTCCAGTTCTGGAGTTCAAGACCAGCCCCTGTGAGTTCTGAGAAGCACTGGCGTGGGGAGTTTGGTTCGGTGATGACAGAGCAAGGGCCCCAGGTCCTGGCTCCACCCCAGGGGGAGAGGGGAGAGTCGTGCTTGACGAGTTCAGGAGAACCGGCCCAGCCAGCCCCGGCCCTGGGATTCCCCTTCTCTCCTTTGACTCTGCCCCTCCAATCCCTTGACACTGGGTGCACCCGCCAAGAGGGGCTCTGCTGGGAATGGAAAAGCAGGATCCTGCCTGCAGCCCCCCTCCCAGTGCCCACACCTGGCCACAGGTGTGCACAGAGGCAGGTGCCTGTGTAACCACTCAAGGGCCCTTTGCCTTGAGCCCATTGAACTTTCTGGAGCGGCACTGTCAGACCCTGCACTGAGCTGGTCAGCCAATTGTAGGAAAGCAGGGGAAAGCCCCAGGCAGCCCCTTCCCAGCAGTGTGAGCTTGGCCATGTCTTGAGCCTCCCCAAGCTGGCCTCCTGAAATCCAGGGTTGTCAGGTTCAGATGCACTTTGGGAGTGAAACCCACCACACATTGAGTTGTGCGTGTGTGTGTGTCGGGGGGTGGGGGGCAGAATTGAGAACTCTCAAAATCACTTCCTCTTGCCAATAGTGGAGGCTGAGTCAGGGGCGGCCTGTCTTCTGTCCCGGTGGAAGTGGTCCTCGGAGCTTGCTGGCGTCTCCCAAGCCTTGCTAAGCACATTCCCTGGGGAGGAGTCCCACAGAGTCTGTGCTGTCTGTCGGGACAGAAGGCCAAAGGGCAAAATCCTACCCTTTATCGAACTAACAACAAAGCACGCCCCACCAGGAGCCCCCAAGGCCAGTTCCTCCCTGCCTGTATGCGTGTACACAGAGCTACGAAGAATTTTGAATAGGATGGGAAGTTGGGGGAGATACCCAAACTGCAGGGTTTCTTTTACAAAATGACTTAAGGGACGAGTGAACACAGATCTCAGGATAAGTGGGGCGCTGCTGGGGTGGGGAGAGACAGGACTGTCTGTACCGATCAGGTTTCTTGGGTCTGCTCTGCACATGAGCCGTGTCGCACCATCTGTAGGCCACGTTCCAGTTATTCCTGTTTGTTTTGGGGACTATCCCAAAGCCCTGGAAAATCCTATATCTGTTTCACAAATAAACTGGGGTGGGGATTTGGAGGCAGGCAGAGGGCTGTTTTATCCATTTGGGCTCACTGTGGGCATATTGCCCGGGGCCAAGGAAAATATTTGAGACTTAAAAAAAGGTTTTGTTGGCTCCAAACTGCAAAAAAGATCCCTGCAAAATTAAAACGACAAGATTCTCAATGAAGATGGAACTGTCTGGGGGCCGTTCACCACTCCTGATGTCAGAAGTAGACTTCTGGGTGGCACCTCCTGGCGCTCCGGCGGCAAATGTTCCTGTTTGTGCGGTAAACAGCCGTGGGAAGCAGAGTCTGGCCCCCTGGGTTTCCTCCTCGCTCTCAAAAAGTCCAGCCAGGAAGTCCTTGGAGGACAAGCAGATGCCTTGCATCTGGGGCTTTGTGTCTCAAAATCCCAGCACCTTCCCTGGGAAGTCCGTGTCATTATACCCATTTCACAGATGAGGCTGCCAGAGGGAGGCACTGGCTGTGCAACCGACACAAAGGCTGCAGCTGAACCTGTGGCCTAGTTCCTGGTTTAGGGCTCAGCCCAGCCTCCTATGGGCAAGGCCTGGAACACAGTAGGTGCTAAGTAAATGTCTGCTGGTGAGTGAACGAGAGCATGCCATTTCCAACCTCAGCAGGCTGTACACAATCAAAGAGCAGCCCCGCCCCCCAGCCCAGCTCTGGCGCCCACTGTGAACTCTGGAGACAGGGCTGGGGAGTGGGGCTGCCTGCTGCACACTGGTCCCATCCTCTGCTCTGTGCCCTCCTTGGGTCCCCAGCCCCTGTCCCTTTGTTGATCCCTGTCCCTGCGCTCTGAGCAATGCAGAGCTGGCCTTTGGGTGTAAATGAGATAGACAGCAAGCAGGCCAGTGAGAGGACTCTAGGCCCAAACAAACAGCGCCGAGGAGGGCTCCACGTCACTGTGGAACCAGAGCTGGTTTCCATGCAACCAGCCGCCTGGGAGCTTGTTTAAACACAGGCCAAGGGGTGACCTGGCTGGGCTGCCAGGCCCGCTCCAGCCAGGGTCCCCGGCTGGCTGCCCCCACCGCAGCATTCAAGACCCCGGCTTCCAGCCCCTTATTGGTTGGGCGTCTGCTCTGCCCTTGGCCCTTTCTCCTCCAGCCCCCGACGGAGAACCTGCCCTGAGGAGGCGGCACGGGGCCTGCAGAGGCCTGGAGGAGTCTGTCCCCTGGATCCGCTTCAGGCCCGCCGGCCCGCTGGAGCTAGTGACCCACAGCTGCCGTTGGAGGACACCCCAGACAGACATGCACTGTGGGTCCCCTCCTTTGCAGAGGCAGGTGGCTCCAGCTCGCAGCCCTCTCCCGCGTCGGCACCCTCTACCACGGTGGTGGTCTTGGAGAGCTGTGTTTTACTTTACTCAGATTTCACCTGTCTGAGAAATGTTTCCCCTGTGGGGCAGTTTCCCCAGTCCCCCCCACAAGTACTCTGATGGGGAGCTGTGAGGGCTGGAGAAAGGGGGAGTGGGATTTGGGGATGTCGGGGGGCCTGGGTGGGGGTCTCAGGTCTGGTCTGGGCGCTCAGGCCCGCTGGCCAGCGGGGGGAGAGCTGGCCTTGGGGCCAGGAGGGCTGAGCCGGTGGGGTGGGGCGGGCAGAGCTGCGGCAGCAGCAGCCCTTGTCGCCCTGAAAGGCGTCGGGGCCTCCTGAGCGCGCACTGCCATTGTCCGCGGGTTGCGGGGGTGACAGGTCAGCGAGGGTCAGCGGAGGGTTGCCTAGCGTCTGGGAACTCCCAGTGCAGTTGCTGTGGCAACCGGGCCAAATCCCACCCTGTTCACATCCTGTGAGGAGATTCAAAAGGGTTGGGGGGGCTCTGCACATTAATGGGCTTTTAACTCCCCCCACCCCCAAAGAGATGGACGGGGTCAGGGAAGTGGGGGAGGGGAACAGAAGAATGCAAGAGACTTTTCTTCTCCTACCCCCTCTACCCAGGCTACTTAGGGGGACTCTGGGAGGGGGAGGGTCCAGCCGTGAGCAGGCCCTGCCCCTGCCCCTGCCTTGCACTTCTCTGGGGCTCTCAGCCTCAGTACCCCAGACACTGCCTCTGGGCCCTGCTCCTGAATTCTTCTCTTCCCTCTGGAGAACCAGCTACAGCCCAGGAGATGCTGGGGGCCTGACCTCCCCCCACCCCCAGGAGGTGTGGCACCTTCACACCAGCTCACACCAGCTCACACCAACTCAGCCTGAGTAGGGAGGGAGCAGGTGAGGGGTGGAGCTGCAGGAGAATGTGTCCAGGGCCAGGCCCTTGGCCAGCTCCCTTGGCATCCCCAAAGGCCACCCTATTTCTGTTTTGGGAATTTTCCTGGGGAGGGGGAGGACGGGGCCCAGGACCTGGGAAGGGTCTCCAGGCCCCTCCTGTGGGCCAGGGAGCTTCCTGGCTTCCGTCCTCTCTCCTCCCTCACTCCCTTTGTACCACAGAATTCTTTTCCTACTGATGAGACTTTGGGGACCAAGTCAGCAGCGCTCTCCTCTTCCGGGACGATGGACTCAGCGTGAGGACTGGCAGCCTCAGGGGGTGGCCTGGTTTTCCTCCTGGGGGAGCCAACACCTTTATTCTGAGAGGGGAAGGAACTGAGGCCCCTCCGTGGCCCAGACCTACTGTCCCTGCAGAGTGGTTCAGCACCCAGAACCTGGAAGTAGACCCACCTCCCCAGAAGGCCACAGATACGGGCAGGCTGTGCGTCTGGGAGCCGTCTCCAGACTCCGGGAGTGAGGAGAGCCCTCCCTGGGACCTGCCCACCTCTGCCCCTCCACCACCACCTGGGTGACCCCAGCTCCCTGCCCGAGGCCAGACACTGTCCCTTCTGGGCACCCTGGAGAAGCTGGATGGGCCGGGGCCTGTGGGAAGCCAGCGTGGGTCAGGTGTGGGGAGTGCAGGAGGCCCTGGAGGATGGCGGTCCCCCCTGGACCACGGGGCTCATCTCCCTGGCAGAGAGGGAGCGCAGGCACTTGGCAGGGAAGTGCCCAGAAACCGGGACCGTGCGCCCGGGATGTGTCTCCCACCCACGTGGGCCTGCCTGTGTCTCTGTGTTGCTGGTTTTCATTTTAATGGTTCTAATTTGAGAATGTGCCGATGTCATTTTTACGAGGTTGGTGTAAAAAAAATTTACAGCCTTTTCCAAAAAGCTTTTTTTTTTTTTCCCCTCCAAGGGAAAAAAGTGTGGAATCACTTCGGGGGTTTTATGGTCTCCTCTCCCCCTCCTTATCCCCCTTCCCTGTGTCATTTCATTTTTATTTCTTTTTGCTGGAGGACAAAGCCTGGCTGGTCGAGAACTTGGTTCTCCCCAGGTCGGTTCCTTCAGTGGTCAGGGCCGCTGACCTCTGCCCCTTGCCCCCTGCCTTCCACCTTCCACCCTCTGGTCCCTGAAGAGTTGCATTTTGAGAGGCAGATGAAGAGTTGCTTTCTATGTAATTGAAACCAAGGAGTACTTATTAGGCACCTACTGTTTATTAGCAGTGAGTTGTCTACACTCAAAGATTATGTCACTTTCTACTCAAAAGCCTTCAATGATTCTTCCCCAAGTATAGAATGAAATTTTAAAAAATCATTGTGCCTGTGTGCTCCGGCCCTGCACCCCTCTGGGCCTCTGTCTCAGGCCTCTCTGCTGGGCCACCCTGGACTTTGCGGTTAATAATACACCAAGGTCTTCCCACCTGTAGTGCACCAGCTGTTTCCTCCACCTTGAAGGAAAAGTCGCTGCTTTCTGATGTTTAGTGTTTCCCGAAAGAGGCCTCCCCTGGCCACACGGTGGGTGCAGGTAGGCAGCAGGCTGCCCTCCCTGCCCTGCACGCTGTGTCAGGGTGCAGAGTCGCCCGTCTCCGCTCACTGCCTGTCTTGGCTGGCCAGCCTGTGGCCTGCGAAGGCCACCTCCTCAGTGCCGCGCACATGTTCCCCGGGACCTCATAGCTCTGTGCTACTACTGGCCAGTGATTGCCGAGTCACTTCGGGGGTACAGGTGTGGGGCCCTGGGCATGTTTTTCAGGTTTGGGACAGGGTAAGGCAGGCCAGGCCCTGCAACACTCTTCTAGGCCTGTCTTCCCCTAAGCCTGGCCGACCCACACTGCAAATCAGTTACGAAGGCAAGTTAGGGAAGAGTGAACCCCAGCTTCACCAGAACTCCCCAGAGGCAGCTAGAAGAGCTCTGGGTGGTGTTTCTCGACCGGCTCTCACCACAGTCCTAGTGGCAGTCTGTCTGTGCTTCCTCCATGCTGCCTGGGTAGCCCTCGCTGCTTCTCTCGGCACAGGGCACCGTCCAGGCTCTGTAGCCACCGCCGCTGCTGCTGTGTCTCTGGGGATAAGTCGCTGCCCTGGAAGCCCCCACGCTCATCTGTAAAGTGAGCTGGAGCAGTATGCACGGGGGTATGCAGTTCCTGACTTTGGACCCACCAAACTGAGGTCGAGACATGCCCCCTCTGTGGGGTCACTGCCAGCAGTCTGACAAACACCGAACGGCCATGGGTCTGTGACTCCACTGACAGCTGTCTGTCTGTTCTACACCCCCTGCCCCCACAACACATGAATAAGGACGCACCTGCAGGTGAAGGAACTGCTAAGGAGCCCTGCACTTGGGTTTCCTAGGGTGACACCCCCAACCCACAAATTCTCAGACAGGGGAGTGTGGTCCCAGAGGTGAGGGGCCCCACTGCCCTAAGCCTTGTTTCTTTTCTCAGCCCCTCCCTGTTGCCCTCAGAACCACCGCTTCATTCCCCTCCTCCCCAGCTGCCCTCCCCGGACGCCATCTGTTATAAACCATTGGTGCCTAATTGTGGAGATCCTGCTAATGATTTCTGAATGGGGAAGGGGGGAGGGGCTGTTCAGCTTCATTAGCAGGCCTGAAGGGGAATGAGGGAGGTGTGGTGTGGAAGAGGGTTTGTGAGCAAGGCCTTCTGGGTGGCACTGGGCAGACGACCAGGAGCTTGCCTGGTGCAGGCTGAGTAATGATGGTGCTTAGTGTTCATCCAGGACTCCCCAGGTGCTGCACGCTCTGCTGGGGCCTCCGTGTGCACTGTCCGGCAGGGTGCTCTGCACAGCGCCTCTGAGAAGTGGTGTGGAGTTGTCTGTGTCTTGCAGGAGAAGAATCAGACTCACCGAAGGAAAGTGACTTCTCCACGGTCACGCGTGTGTGTTGCAGCTAGGACCTGCATCCTGATCTCTCTGGCCAGGGCCCCTGCACTGACGGGGCAATACCGCCTCCCTGGAGGAAGCGAGACCTTGAGCCCGGACCACAGGGCTGGGTAGATGGGAGGGAAGTGAGATCTGAAGAGGCTCCGTGGCTCCATTTTCTGCCTTGTCCTCAGCCTCCTCCCCGCCTCCCCCAGGCCCCAGGCTTTGCAGGATGGCTTACCCAGGCGTGGAATCTAAATGCCATGCCTGCCCAGACTGCCATGGGGGTTTCTCTGGTCCCCGCCTTTCCCTAGGGACCCCCTTTCTTGTCCTTCTCCCCATACCTTTGCCTCCCCTTCCCAACCACAGAACTGAAAGCACACAAATCAGGGAAATGCAGAGTCCTAGGCCACGCCGGCTGTGCGCGGTGACATGGCGCCCTCTCTGGGGTGGCGGCCGGGCAGCAGAGGTGTCTGGACGACTCCCACTTGCCAGCTGTGGGGCCTTGGGCTTCAGTTTCCTTGTCTGCAAGGGGGAGGCAGCGATAGCTGCTCTGCTTCGTTCAACATTGTGAGGCTTCCACCAGTGCAGGACTGCTTTGAAAACTGCAAGGTTCTATACAATTGTAAGCTCTGTTGTTTGTTTTCTTTTTAATTATTTATTTGAAAGGCAGAGAAAGAGTGGGAGAGACAGAGTAATATTCCACCTGTTGGTTCACTCCCCAGATAGCTGCAACAGCTGGCAGAAGCTAAAGCCAGGAGCCTGGAGCCCCATCTGGGTCTCCCGTGTGGGTGGCAGGAGCCTAAGCACTTGGGCCATTCTCTGCTGCCTTCCCAGGCCCATTAGCAGGGAGCTGAATCAGAAGTGGAGCAGTTGGGTCTCCAGGCAGCACTCGGATACCGGATGCCTGTGTCACAAGCAGCAGCCCCCAGGCGTCAGCTCTTAGATTCAGTGCCTGCCTCCTGTTTTCAGCCTAGACTAAAATGAATTTAATGAGTAGGATAAGGGTGCTTCAAAAAGTTACTGCAACAGTGGAATTAGAAATAAGTTTATTTTTGTATAAAAAATGTTGAAGTCCATGCGTAGTCTTTCCATAACATGTATTCTCCATGAACTGTTTGAAGGCTCCTCATTTGAATGGATTTCGGGATGTAAACATAAAGGCAAGTTCATCTTTTCACTCCATTTTTTCCGCAAACTCCGAAGTCCCTGCTGTTGCATACGTGCCGTGTGGGGTGCTTGGAGCACAGCGCCCGCAGCCAGCTCGACAGAATCTGCATTTTCAAGGAAGCTGCAAGGGTCAGCTTCCTAAGAGCCCCCTGACAGCATCGCAGTGAGGATGTGACCTGTGCGGTCCCCTGGGTGACCACTCTGGAGGACGGCCCTGTCCGCTGCTGGGGGCTGCGTGTGTGGAGGATGAGGGCAGGGGTGGGGGGTAGAGAGTAGTGGGAGCATGCCCAGGCCATCTGGGGAGGGGAGCTTGGATTCAGGATCTGCCCCGAACCCCACCCCTGGTGGTCTTTTTGGTGCCACTGGGCCCTACGGTGAATCAGGGCCGGGTTGAAAGCGAACTACATGAAATGACTTTGTGTTGTGGGTGCCCTGTGTCATGCAGGTGAACATGAAAGGGGAGTGAGTAAAAGAGAAGTGTGCCTGGAGTTCAGATCCCTGTCCCCTGGGGCCTCTCCTGCTGTCACCCTGCACACAATTCAGTGTTCTGCCCCGGGCCATCGGACCTGCACAGTGGCAACGCCCTGCAGCTTCCCCATGCACCACCCTCTGGGAGTCCAGAGCTGCCATGGCCTCCGAGAAGCCCTCCCCAACCCGCCCCGCAGCAGAGCTCAGAGAAGGGGCCGCTGATGCTCACCTCCCCTGCACCTCCGTCTCAGCCTCTGTGTGCCATGGTCGGCTCCACACCTGAGCCTGTTCCCCCACACCAAGTGCGGTTGTGGCGCACGGCAGCCCCTTGGTCGACGTGAATGAAGGAGGGAGGGCGTGCAGAGAATGGTGGGAAGGCAGGGGAGGGACAGCCTGGGCCAGGCCCAGCGCCTTACCTGGCTCTCCTCTGGCCCAAAGGGAGTGCTCCAGGCAAGGGGGCAGGGATAGACTGGGGAGTGGGAGGCTGTCACAGGATGCCACGGGACGGGATTGCGAGGCCCTGTCGTTGTTTTCTGTCTGTCTTGGACTATTCCATGCTCTAGGGGACCAGAGTAAGAGACAGCCAGGAGAGGAGTGAATTCAGTTTCCCTTACCACTTCCCAGCCCTGGGATCCCGGCCTCCATTGCCCCACCCTCAGCAGTGTCCCCTAGGCTGCCTGGGCTGTCGGCTCTTCCTAGCCATCTTTCCCCCACGCCTCCGACCACTGCACCCCCAATACCTGCACACCCTTTCTCCATCTTTGAGGGACAGAGAGCACTTGTCATTACACCTGGGGGAGTAGGTGAGGGCCAGCCGCCTCCCTGCCTTTCCTGTTCGTGTCTGCCCACCCTCACACAGCCTGGAGCTCAGAAAGGTCAGGTTTGGGCATTCTGAAGGGAGTCTTGCCTCCCCCTCGAAGCCCAGGATGCTTTTCTAGGGGTGAGGTCAAGGGGAAGGGGTGGGGGAGGAGCACACCGTTGTGAAGTTCAGGTTTGCTTGGGGGCCACGTTCCCATAGATACCCGGGTGTGTGTTTAGACACCAGCCTAAGGCAAACTAGGCCTGGACCTCCGGGGAGGCTCTCCATTCCCTTCGATGATGAGAGGGCCGCGGGGGTGCGTGTGTGTGTGTGCTCGGTACACAGCCGGCGCTCCGCAAGTGTTTGCTGAGTGGCAAGAGCGTCCGACACATCCAGATCCCGCTGTGAAAGGTTCTGCCCCGAAGGTGCGTGAGAGGACGCCAGGCATGTGTGCAGACAGGTGTGAGTGGGCACCCCTCGTGGGCACCTGTCCTCCATCCAGGCTGCGCCAGGGAGAGGCTGGAGGCGGTGAAGTGGAAAGCCGTTGGGAGATTAATGAGAAGGGAAGGGAGGGAACACTCCCCGAATGCCAGCTAGGTGCCAAGCACGGGCCCTTTAATCCCTCGAGCAATTTGGAGATGGGTGGGGTCCAAGTTCTGCAGATAAGCCAGGGAATGACTTGCCCAAGGTCATGGCTGGCAAACGGCAGAGCTGGGATTCAGACGCTGCCCTGGCTCTCAAGCAGTCTGTGTGGGACCTCAGGGCAGATAGGTTCGGTGTTCCTGGAATGTGGATGGAGGACAAGTCCCTCCACTCCCCACCTCTGACCCCCCAGTGATGGGATGGGGGCTCAGCTGGCCTCCCAGACCCCTCCCTCACAGCCCCAACTCCCTGCCTGTCACACTAAACCACCCCTCACCCACCCACCCCCCCGCCAGAGCTCTTCAGACTCCTTGTTCTGCTCATCCCTGGGGCACCTGTGGCTCAGGGTCCGGTCCAGCTCTCCGTGGACCCCCGAGCCCAATCACCTAGGTTCATATGTCTACTGATAGCTCACACACCCGCTGTGGGACATGATCTAGTTGCCCTAGTGCCACAAGGCCTTGCACCATATGCCTTCAGCTCAGAAAGCCACGCCAGTGCTGGGCCCCTGTACCACCTCCCTCACTCCTAGGTTCTGCCCTCATCCCCCGCAGCTGTGTGCTCTGACCCCACACAGACTGCTGCTCCCTTAGTCCCCAGACCAACCACTTCCAGTAGGCAGGTGCCCTGGGAGCCAGGCTCCACGGATTTGGAAAGCTCCAAGCTGTGCGACCTTGGGGCAAGTTACAGCCTTCTGAGACTTGGGTTCCTCATCTGCAAAACTGCTGCTGATGGTCCGGACCTCGGGAGGAGGAGATGTGATCTTGCCAGTCAAGTGCCTGAGCAGAATAGATGCTCAACAAATGGCACCTGCTACTGGTACCCGGCACCTGCCCTGTCCTTGCCCCGGAGTCCTTTTTGACCTCCGGCCCTTCCATTTGCTGTCCACACTGAGTCCTCGCAGAGCCTTCTTGGGGGCGTCCCTGTTGCTTCTGCTGCCTGAACCCTGACAGTTTGCCCTTCCCTGCACCCTGCCGGCCCACTGGCTTCCCCTGGCTCAGCAGACTGATGGAGCCCCTGTCTTGCAGGCTCTCCAGGTGGCCAGGCAGTTCCTGCTGCAGCAGGCCTCAGGCCTGAGCTCCCCGGGCAACAATGACAGCAAGCAGTCCGCCTCTGCCATGCAGGTGAGGAGGAGGAGGGCCCCCCCCCACCTCGCTCTGGGCAGGGCCGGGTCTGGAGGGTGGGCGTGGCATGGGGCCAGGGAGGCAAGGACCCACTGGCGAACGACTTGCCAGCCACCAAGGCCAGCAAGTGGGCCGCTTTCCAGAGGGAAATAGCCTCTCCCGGGCGGGCCGAGAAACTCACACTTTCTCTCCTGGCTCCCCTGATCAGCCCGGCCCTGGTCCGGCCTTGCTGCTCTGTGGCTGCAGCTCTGCTGTCTCCTCCTCCCTACAAGGTCTCCCTGTCACTTCTCGTGTTTCTGCCTCTCTGCCGACCTGTCCCATGGGTCACTCTGTCTGTCCCTCTCAGTTCCCAGCCCCCTCCCCCCTGGTCCCCCAGTCTCTGCATTTCCTGTCTCTGCAAGTCTCTCCATCTCTTTTGTTTTCCTTTACACAATCTGCCCTTTTTCCCCCTCTCCCTTCCCCCCAGCTTGCTGGCCCATCTGGCTGGTGGGGGGGGAGGGGAGACCTGGGAGGGGGTAGGGGGAAGCCAGGCCTTCTGTTTACCTTTTGTGTCACAAAGAACTTGGAGAATTGCTGTCTGGGTCCGGGATGGGTCACCACTCGGGCAGCCCACTCCCCTCCCCCGCCCCAACCTGGCATGCGAGCCCCCTCCCCTCCTACAGCAGTTATGGGGGTTGGAGGGGCTTGGAACTGGGGAGAAGATTAGCGAGCTTTGAAAGGAAGTTTATCTAAGGCAGGAAGGGTGAGCGTGCCCCTGAGCAGATGGGGGGAGTCTGGGAAGTGGGGAGGGGTGCAGGGTGCGGGGAGGAAGACTGGGGCCCGGACTTGGGCCCCGGGGGATCTGATGAAGTCTCAGGGTTTTATAGAAAATGAGCTTACGTTTGGAAAGTGCCCAAGGCGCCGGGCAGATGTGCAGGACAGATGTGCACTAGCAGTAGGGCTCTGCTAAAACTCTCCAGCCCACTGAGTCCACCCCCAGAGGAGAGGCCCCGGGCAGAGGTGTGGTGGGGAGGGCAGGGCTGATAAAGGGAGGGAGAGAAGGTTCTCACACCCCTGTAGGGTGGGGCCTTGGACCCCCAGCTATGCTCCCTCCTCCCTCAGGCCCCTTCCTGGGTCTGGTGGGTCTGGCTTAGTGCCCCCGCTAAGAACACAGAGGCAAAGGTGGGGAGCAGCACTGTCCCCCCAAGCCAGAAAGGTCTCAGCAGTAGCTGGAAGAGCTGTGGCCAGGCACCAAGGAGGACTTCCCAGATGGGCTGAAGCAGTGGGGAGAGGGCAGAAAGCTGTGGGCTCAAACCTAGGAGGCCCCCTCCAAAACGCAAGGGATCGGAAAGACAGATGAGACTTTTCTCTCCCAAAAACCCACTCCTTCATTTCACAAATGCTGACGGATCCTGCCCTAAAGCCAACCAGACATTTCTAGAGCACTCGCCCGGCGGCAGACCCCTGGGGTGGGGGTCAATATCAGCCCCACATTGCAGACCAGAAAACTGAGGCCCGGAGAGACTGTAACTTGCCCATAGTCAGATAAGGGGCAGTGCCTGGATGTGAACCCAGACAGCTGGCTCCAGCGCTCACCCCTTTAACCTCCCATTTGCTGTGCTTCGTACCCTGGACCCCACGGTCAGAAGCCTCCAAGTTTGGAGGCCCTGCCTGGGTGGTTCTCTGGGGCTCAGGGAGAGGGGTTTCTTGGAGCCATGTCTGAGCTTCCTCTAGAGCCCAGGTGCCTGGTGGCCCTCCCCTCTCGTCCTACCCTGGGTCCTTCCTGGCCTCCCGTCCCCACCTCTGAGCTCACAGCCTGCAGGTGATCTCTGGGCTGTTGGTGCACGGGAGAGCGAGGCTGGAGTCCAACTCCCTAGGGGACAGGTGCATGCTATCGATTTGGAACCTGAGTGAA
This sequence comes from Oryctolagus cuniculus, assembly GCF_964237555.1. Classification (NCBI taxonomy): domain Eukaryota; kingdom Metazoa; phylum Chordata; class Mammalia; order Lagomorpha; family Leporidae; genus Oryctolagus; species Oryctolagus cuniculus. The sequence goes on from NC_091439.1 coordinate 122,655,263, forward strand.
GTGGGTAAAGGAGGGGGTCACTGGCAGCCATGCCCCACAGTGGTCCCACAGGACCCTGCTCTGCTCCCCAGAAGGACTGCCTGCCCACTCACTTCCAACACCCGACTCCTAGAGCCAGCTTCCAAAATGCCTTTGGGTCTCCGGCTCCAGGCTAACAGCACTGCCTGGACATGGCTTGGCCTGGGCCCCAGGCAAGAAGAGGAGCCGAGAGGTGGATGTGGGCTGGGGGTGGCGAGAGTCAGGCTCTGTGGCTCTGCCTCCCATTTGGCATTTCTGGAAGTTCTTGATGTCTCACCACCAATCCTTGGCTGCAGCTCCAGCCCAGAATTGACCTGAGGATTTCCTTCTGGTCATTTGCAAGGGACTTGAACCCAAGCTGAGCTCTAGCCTGATCTACCCACATTGCTCCCCACTCACTCAGGGACCCCAGATTCCATACCTGGGAGGTTGAGTTTGGGGCCTCATCTATAGCACCAAGTTGCATCCCGCCCAACCTCAGCCCCAAACAAGCTTCCTCCACGCTGGGTGTGTGTCTGCACCTGTTGCTCAGGCCTGTGACCCAGCACACTGCACTCAAGGTGGGCGGAGGCCTCAGGGGCCTGAGCAGGGCCCCCGGGGCGCTGCAGGCAGCTGCCAGCATTCAGCCAGTGGCTGCTCCTCAGACTCGGCTCACTGAGCTTACTGGCCGGCACTTGACACGTCCAGCCTGCTGAGGCGTCAGTGGGGACACTGGGGGAGTTCAGCCCGGTTCCTAGGACCCCCATGCCTGCCTGGCCCCACTGCGCCACCTTGAGACAAGCACACATGAGGCAGTGCATCCAGATGTCCACAGCTGGCTGCTCGCCCACGGGCAGGGACAGCAGGGGCCGGGGGGCCTTCCGAGGTCATCTCTTCCATTCCCTGGCTCAGAGGAAGGAAATGCCACATGCTTCCTGTGTGCCACCCTGGGCGACTCAGTCCTGGTGCCTGGGAAGATCCGAGTGTCCACCCCGGTCTCTCGCTGTGGGCTGTGATCAGAGGGGTGGCTCCGGGACAGTGCAGGTTCTTGACGCACCCCAGGCCTCCGCTTTCTCATCTGTAAAATGGGTGATGATGATTTTCCTCCCTCCACCTCACGGGATCGCTGTGAGGATGCAGTCACAGTACATAGAAAAGGCTTTGCCAGGCACCTGCTGTGACAGGTTGTGGGCGCCGCCTCCCGTGCAGCAGTGTGGCACAAGGAGAGCAGTCAGCTGACGGAAAGTGAGGCTTGGTGATTTCAAACAATGGTAAATCTCAGGTTGAAGAGCCTGGGTCACTGACTCAGCCAGGACCCTGTGGGCCCCTGGGAGGAAGAAAGCAAGGATGCTCCCCGCCTAGCGGCTGCTATCCAAGTCTCTAGATTTGGGTCGCCTCCGCTGCCCTGCAGGGGCTGGCTCTGCGAGGGGGTGGGGCTGTGCTGCTGCCTGCCTCCAAGCCCGGGCCCCCGGAGACTGAGGGCCCTGACACCAGCAGCCTAATGTTCCAGAGGCTCCTTCTGCAGTGCAGCTGTGGAGAGGGTGCCCGGCGACGTCCACCTTCTCTGCCCCCTTCCACATGCTGGCCCTTGCCCGCGCCAGGCCATGCTTGGGGTGCGGCGGGCGCATGGAGGTGCTTCAGTCCCCTGTGGCTGTGCAAGCCGCCAGACCTCTCTGATCTCCTCCTTGGCAGAAAGGGGGCTGAGAGAGGGGAGGGAAGCTCCTAAAAGCTAATGAGGCATGTTCCCCAGGAGCCTCGAGGCCCCCGGGTGTGTCCCGTGGTACGGCCAGGTCTAAGAAGCTCAGTGGTCCCCCTCCCACAGAGCTGGGCTAGAGGTAAAGCCCAGGAGTGGGTGAGGAGAAGGGGCGCCTGTGGGACTTCCGGGGTCCCTGGATTCAGTTCATCTTGCTTGCTCCTCTGCCTGGGGATTTCCGAACCTATAGCTTAAGGGGGCGGCTCACGGCTGAGTCTTGGCCCTGCCAGGGACGGGAAGGGGCCCCGCTGGTGGGGCTGGGGCTGGGGCTGAGGGGAGGGTCCCCCGGGGCCTAGCCTGTCCCTATGCAGAGCAAGCCCTGTCACTCCCCCTCTTCATGGAGGAACGACACTAAACCCTGCCTAGGCTTCATATCCGAGTCACGGCACCATTATGTCGCTCCCCCTCTTCGTGGAGGAACGACACAGGACCCTGCGCTGTTCTTTGGTCTGCTCGGCCCTCCCCGGGTTTGCTGCTGGTTCTTCCCGGGTTGGCTACCGTCCCTTCCACCTCCGTGGAAGGGCGGTTCCCCCTGCCACTTTCCCCACTTCCACGGGGGAGCGGCACACCGCCGGCCGGCTCTCTCGGGGGCTGCACAGGTGTTCCTTCAGATAGATGTTCCTGGTGCATGTTGTCTCTCTCCTCCTTTATAGTCCTCTTCCACCAATCCCAACTCTGCTACCCACACGCCGAGTACGCTGCTCTCCTCCAATCAGGAGCAGGTCCTGCAGCTTGTTGGTTGAACTGGAGGCAGCTGTGTAGAAGCTGTTTCCCTTCTCAGCGCCATATTGTGGGAGAGCAGATGCATAGAATAAGTCTTAATTCCAGTAACTTAGTCTAGTCCGAGTTGCTCCCAGTTGCTCCCCACAAGCCCCTGCTTGACAACCCTCCCTGACTGCCCCAGGGCCCTCAAAGGGGCCTCCCAGCTGCTGGGGAGGGCGTGACAGCTCAAGGGAGCAAACAGTGAGCGCCTACTATGTGTCAGGCACTGTGCCAGGGCTTGGATATAGGAAAGGAGATGAGAGTCCCGTGCCTGCTGGGCTAGCAGAGAAAGGTGGCACCTGGTATGCTAACACGGGGTCAGGACGGCGTGTGGCCTGGGCTTCCCGAGCCTGACTGCGCGAGCCTGGGAGGCTCGGGCAAGGCAGGGCTGGGAAGAGAACAATGTCTTTGCTTGTCTCTGAACCTTTTCTTGCCTTTGGATTCTTGAAAATGCAGAAAGCCGCTGGCCTTTGAGAATCGCAGACATTCCAGCTAGAGGGAGTTACCTCTTGTCAGAGGTCAGGCCCTGGGCTTGATGTTTGAGGACACCGACACCCCAGAGGGCAGGTGACTTGCTCGAGGTCACACAGCAGGTTGATTGTAGAAGCCTGCACTCCTGACTCCCTGCCTGCTGCTCTCAGTGCCCCACGGGGGACATCACTGCAGCCCCGTGCACTCGCCCCCGTTGCCACCCAGAGCTCCCTGGCTGCAGCGCCAGACCGCTGTGACTGTCATCTGCCAGGTGTGCTGGGGTGTGTGTAGCAGGGCCAGTGTCCAGTCCTGGGGCCACGTGGGCCACTCTGACTCCTTCCCACGGCTGCAGACTGCCCTTGTGTGCCAAGGTGCCCTTGCCAGTCAGGGGCTCTGAAGAGACTGAGCAAGACTGGGGATGGCTTGGTGCCCCTCCCCACCTCTGAGTAAGAAGCCCTCCAAAGCATGGGTCCCCCTGACCAGTGTCACACAGCAGTGCATCCTACGATGATGGCCTGGGCCCCACCTTTATCAGCACCTGCTGTGTGCCAGTCTCTGCCCTAAGGGTGAGTGAATGCCTTAATGCTCCTGGGAACCGTAAGGGGTCGGCGCTCTTGTGCTCTTGTCGTTTGCACCTTAGAGACAAGACAAACAGAACCGGAGGTAAGTCACTCGTATTAAGAGCCACAGCCAGGGCAGAGGCAGGATTCGAACCCAGGCAGTGTCCCTGGGTGCTGCCCTGCCAAGCAGAGCAGGCTAACGGGGCAACTCCCGCAGGTGCCCGTGTCAGTGGCCATGATGTCGCCGCAGATGCTCACCCCCCAGCAGGTACAGCAGATCCTGTCGCCCCCGCAGCTGCAGGCCCTGCTCCAGCAGCAGCAGGCACTCATGCTGCAGCAGGTGAGTCTGACTCCAGAGCAGGGTCCCATCCCCCCCCCCCCCGCCCCCCCGGCCTCTGGCCTCGGGTCTCCCGTCGTGTTTACTGCCAACACCACCCAGGGCCCAAGTTGTCGCAGAAACCAGAGAGACTGCTCAGGCTGGACTGATCCGCATTCTTCCAGGGCAGCTGGGAGAGGTCAGAGGTCCCACCGGAGCAGCCTCCCCCCACCCCCACCGCCGCCTCCCTCCTGCTATCTCCTAAACAACAAGGAAGGGCAAACTAGTTCCCTGTCCCATGATCTATCCAGAGGGACCCACCAAGAGGCAGGAGGGTTCCCAGCTGAAGGCTGAGTCTCCCCTCCCCACTAGGCCCCGCTCGCTCCGGATCCCTCTGCTGCCCCGCCCCTTGTCCAGGCAGCACAGGACAGGGCTGGTGTTGCAGCCAGGGGGGCAGGGAGTGGGGGCGTAACCCCTCCCCCACCTTGCACCGCCCCCAGCTGCAGGAGTATTACAAGAAGCAGCAGGAGCAGCTCCACCTACAGCTCCTCACCCAACAGCAGGCTGGGAAACAGCAACCCAAGGAGGTAAGAGGCCCTGTGGTGCCTGAGCCCCACGAGCACCTCCCAGCCCGCCTGGCGGAGGAGCGGCTCGCCTCGTGAGGACAGGAGGGGGGTAGGGAAAGCTGGGGAGCAGCAGGGCCACCAGGGCGCCCCCTGGCCCCCGGCCCAGCCCCCTCGTGGTCCCTGTGCGTGGGTGTGGAGCGGGCGTGAGTGGCTGGCGGGGCGGCTGTGTCTGGCTGTCTCGTGGTCAGTGCTGTCCGCACCATTGGTTTGTCAGGGCCCCTGCTCTCCAGTTGCTCCTGGTCCTGAGAATCTGTTGGGCCGCAGCAACCACCTCCCCCACCTTGGCCCGCCCAGCTTCGCTGTCCTCGGCAGGGCCCACCCAGCCCCTTCTTCCCTTTCCCCATGGGTTTGCTCTCAGAATTCCCCTGCCCCATCTGGGCCACAGGGCCTCCTGCAGCAGCCTACACAACCCCCTGTAGGCCCCTCCCCTGCCTCACAGCCCCCAGTTGCCTCCTCCGGGAAGGCTGCCCTGATGGTGTCTGGCCATTCTCCAACACCCCCAGCCTCCCCGTCAGTGCTGCTTTTGCAACTGCAGTGGCAACCATCCAGACATTGCAGCCCCGGGGAGACAGGCTGCTGGCCAAGGTGAATGCTCTGTCCTTTCTGAGTTCTTGCAGGTCAGCAAGGGGACCCGTGCACCCGCTTCCCGCCGCCCCTGCCTGGCTGTTTGTGGGAGGTCTGGTCACTCCCTACTCCAGCTCAACAAACACAGCAGCACCAGATTCCCTTTCCCAAGCAGCCTGCCAAGGAGGGAGGTTCTGAGCCAGGGAGTTTCCCTAACAAGTTGTAAAAGTTGCTCCTGATCACCCCATCTCGAAAGCAAAGAAACCTATACCGGGCAGGTGCCAAAAGCAAAAGGCTCTGGAGCTGTGCAATGCAGGGGTCCCCAAGGGATCTGGAAAATGCGCATCCATTGACTTTGGATTCCACTCTCCCCCAAACTCTTGGAGGCCCCCATTATCAATGGCAGAATAAACAGAGTTGTTCCCTAAACCAAGGACTTCCACGGGAACCCTGTGCCTCTGCTCCCTTTCTCTGTCTTGGATTCGGGGGACACTGGTGTGCAGATCACCCAGGCAGTACCCCCAGAGGGGTGATGATTCATCCCCACCAGGTTTCCCTCTGGGGACTTTGTTTCTTGTAGGAATTCCAGGTACAGTCGTTTGTCTCATCCTACTTATTTATGAGTTTGGGAGAGAGCAGAGTCAGAGAAAGATGGAGACAGGTATCTCCTATCCAACTGGTTTACTCTCCTAATCCAAATGCCCACAAGCAGCCCAGGACTGGGCCAGGGATTGAACGATCCAACGCAGGCCACAGGCATCTTCAATGCCAGGTTAAAAGCCTGCCCCATGCAACTTTGAGACCTGCATTACAGAAGGGGAATGGATAATGCTCCCTCCTTCAGATGCCCCAGATGGGTGAATGGCTTTCTTACGGTTTTGCAGTAAGTGGAGGAAGCAAGTCAGGCTTCTCGACCTTGCAGCTCATTTATCCCAAGCACCAAATGTCCAACTACTCAACAGTCACCCGGGGAATTCTGACAGCAGGTGTATGGGAAGTGACCCGCTCAGGAGGAAGGCCGAGCCAAGAGGAAGTCTTCAGGGAGCAGCTGCTATTCCATGAGCATCGCAGAGGGCAAGCTAAAACCACTGCTGTCCAGGAACAAGGAGCTGGCTTAGATTCTGGCTCCATCAGTCACTAGCTGGGCCGTCGAGACAGCTTATCTGTTTGCTTCCTTCCTCAGCCATAAATGAATTCAGCAATACCCACCTCACTCTTGAGTGGGACGTCGTAGGAATCAAAGGCTTCAGTGGAAAGAAAAGTGGTTTAATGGGGCCGGTGCTATGGCACAGTGGGCTAAGCCTCCACCTGTGGCGCTAACATCCATATGGGTGCTTGTTCGTGTCCTGGCTGCTCCTCTTCCAGTCCAGCTCCCTGCTATGGCCTGGGGAAGCAGTGGAAGAAGGCCCAAGGGCTTGGGTCCCTGCACTCGCGTGGGAGACCTGGAACAAGCTCCTGGCTCCTGGCTTGGGATCGACTCATCTCTGGCCGTTGCAGCCGTATGGGGAGTAAACCGGCAGATGGAAGAGCTCTCTCGTTCTCTCCACCTCTGCCTCTACCTCTCTGTAACTCTGCCTTATAAATACATAAATATCTACCTGTTTCATTAAAAAAAAAAAGTGAAGCCTAGTCCCCTTCCAGGCCACTCTGGCTGGAGCTCTCTGACTTAAATAAATCTCAAACAAACAAAACAACAGGAATGCAACAATTTCTACAAATCAACAGACCTTCTAGATGAAGTATAAAAAACATCTGGGGGGAAGGTTGGGGAATTTGAAGAACAGAGATGATATCAAAGAATCCTGATTCAATTCTTAGATGTAGCAACGACACCAGATAGTGGTCACAGCGAAATATGCAGGCATGACAGGACACACCTGGCATTTGCCTTAAGGTATGAGCACACAGCCAAGGGACAGATGACGTTAAATGTGGCAACTTGTTCAGAACCACTGCATCTCAGTGGAAGGCACTTCAAACATTTTTGGAGAAAGGAATCAAAAGATAGGCCTTGGTGTAAAAATTTGAAATCCATGCAGTTTTGCATGATATGCATTTCATGAACTTCTTGGAGACCCCGTTGGACGCAGATTTCCAATTTTTTTTGTACCAAACTAACGTATCTCTTCATTCCACTTTTCACAAACATTTTTAAGTACCTTATCATCCCTTCTGTCAACTTGGGTACACATTTCTGAAATGTTGTTGGGATTAAGAAATATTTTAAATAAATGGTGCCGCATTTTCTGGGACATGAGCTCCACAGATGAGCATGTCCAGAGCATGGAAAATCTGCTCCCCCCTGGTACCAGGCCACTCCACTCTGGTCACCACAGGTCAGAGGACAAGGACTTGGGAAGGGGCCAAGAGAGACCAGGAAAGGAAGGAGGGAGGGTGTTGGAGTAGGGGGCGGGAAGGAGATAAACGTCAGTGACTCGAAGGAGCCCGGCCTGGGAAGCACCCAGAGTCCAGCCAGCCACCGAAGCTTGCTCTCTCTGCAGACTCCAGTTCCATATTTGGCTTCTTCACTCAATGACTAAGTGAGTCACAGGGAAACAAGCAGATGCACACACAAAGAGGCCCTCTCAGACCTAATCCTCAGGGGAGGGAGGGGCCCTGAGAGCCGCCAGGAGCCCTGGGGTGCGTGCACTTTGTCACCCCATGGGCAGGTACTAGGGACCCCTGACCCCGGATCCCAGTGAGTCACTCATTGGCCCCATAACACAATACAACATAAATAACTACAAAAAGCCCCCAAGGATGGCAAGCGAGCTCCGGAGTCCAGGGCACACGGGCCAGCTGTGGGTGTTGAGGAGGGGCCTGGCCTGATGGACCTGGGTTCGAATCCCATACTCGCTAACCCCTGGCTTTGAACTTCTGTAGTGTTCCTCCCGTGCACAAGGCAATGAGCGGACCGATTTTAAGATCTCAACAGTGTCAGGACTGCAGCTCATTGCGGCCAGGTTTCTGCCCGTCAATACAGCTCTCTCGGGACTCCAGCTCGGTCCCCTCTGCCCCCGCCGCCGCCTCTCCACCGGGCACTCTCGCTGGGTTTTGTTGGGGCGGAGTGGACAGCGATGGAGAAGAAAGGGACCGCTTTGCTTTCAGCCAGTCACTCTGTTCCGGCCCTCTCGACAGCAGCACCTGGAGCTCGCAGACTTTGGCTGGGGAGAGGGGCGCAGTGGGCTAAGCGCCTGCATAAAAGTTACAGGCACCGGGGTCGCTGCCTAAGATCGGAATAAACTGACCCGGGCGACCCAGCGCGCACCGCAAGAGGTTCGCCGGCGCTGGTTCCTTCCGATTCTAGGGCCTTACGGGGAATAACAGCGGGACAGGGCCCCAGGTCTCCGGACACACCAGGGTTGACTTGAGAACGCGTCTCCAGCGTGCGGACCGCATCTCTCCTCCTAGAGCCCCTTACCCCGACGCGTCCAAGCCCCGCGCGCTCCCAGTCCCCAAAGCCACAGCTCCGTGGGCAACCCCGGCTCCACACCCCCCAAATTCATAATCTGTCCAGAGGCGCAGCCCCCAGCACCCCTGGCTCCATGCTGCACCCTCAAGGGACCCGGCGCGCACCGAGGCTCCAAGGCGAGAAAGGGGAGAACCCAGCTCCCCGGTCCCGATTAAGTAGGGCTGGGCGGGGCCGCCCAGGCCGGAATGGGGCCCCATCGGCTTGCACGTCCTCTCCCGCCGCTGCGCTCCCCCAGAACCCCAAGCACGGCCGAGAGGCGGCGGGGTGCGGAACTTGGAGACCCGCGCACCGGTGCCCGCCTTCCCACGAACCGCTTCGGGAAGCCCGGCGCGGGAAGCGCCCTTACTTGGCAGCAGGGGTCCGGGGTGGCTGTGGCTGGGCCGCGTTGCGCTCTCCACGGGGGCCTCGATCTGCGCCGGTCGCCGCTGAGCCCAGGGTCGGAGAGCAGCCGCCAAGCAGAGTTCTCCGCGAGCTGGCCAAGGCGAGCCCCGAGGGGAGGAAGCCGCGCGCTCCAGTCGCCCGCGGACTTTTATCCGGAGCGGGGCGGCAAACCCCTCCCCGGGCCCACCCCCTTCCCCGCAGGCGGCCCCCGCCGCAGGCCCGGCCTCCAGCCCCCTTTTGTTGTAACCCGAGAGCTGCTGCTCCCGGGGCGCGAGGGGGCTGCGCCGCGCGGGGGCGGCTGCGCGCCAGCGGGGCAGCCCTGCCCTAGCTCTCCGCGCCCGCCCGGGTTTCCGGAGGGAGGAGGCTCTTCCTAGGGGAGACTCCACTACCCCCACCCCCGTGGTGCGCTCGGAATTTAACCCTTCGATGCCCTGGCCACTCGCCCAATCTGGCTCCTTAGCCCGGAAAACCCCAGCCCTCCCTGGCGCATAGTAGACACTCAATAAAAAGGTACCCATGAAGGTATTCAGAGAGACACTGCACCTCGCTAATCCCAGACCGGGACTCGAAACCAAACAGCCCCCTGTCTGCCACCAGACCGCGTCTGTGGCCTTGGCAGAGCCTGTCTCCTGTGGGCAAGTTTTCTGCCTTATACCTTGAAGGCTTAGGATTCTGTAACCGCCTAGGTCTTTCTCCCGAGCGCGGCGGGACCTGGATCAACCAGCCCTGCGCTCCTAGGGCTAAAGGAGGGGACAAGGCGCAGTGAGGTCTGTCCATGCCCGCTGCCTCTGAGGGTCCCCTAGGAGGCGCGCCCTGTGGGCTGGGAGAGCCGGCTGTGGACATCTTCAGAGTCCCTTAAGCAAGAGCAAGGCTTCGCCAGGTGGCCAGCTCTCCAAGGAGGGACCCGGAAAGGAGATTGTGCCTGCTCCTGGGAAGCCAGGGTCTGCGCCTTTGTTGAGGGCGGTGCGTGGAAGGCTGCCACCAAACACCAGAGCAAGGGGAGGGGTTCCTTGGTGGGGAAAACCTGACAGAGCAGAGGTAGGGGCAAAGAAGGAAAAGAGAGAGAGTAAGAGAGAGCCACCTGTTCAGGAACAGGTCCTTTTAAAACTTTGCCCTGGGGGCGGGGCAGGGAAGTAGGAGCAGGTGAGGATGGAGCTGACACCGGTACTTGGGCCATGGGGCTCAGGACCCAAGCTTGCAGGCCAGAGCCTAAGTTGGCGAGTGAGGCATGCATGGCGCCACATAGGCTGCCCCTTTTACTAACAGTGCGGCGGAGCCGCCCCCTCAGTGCCCTCCCAGGCAGAGCCCTGGGAACCTGCCCTGGAAGATGGGCATCCCAGCAATGGAATTGCAAAGCCATCCACCTCCAGGACCTCGCCATGGCTGAACTTGGCACCCCAGTCCAGCCCGTCCACTGTGCACTCTCACCGGTGAGGATGGGGCCTTCCACTCTGCCCCCTGTTACCATCCTGGCTGCTTCAAATCCTGGTGGGCATTGGAGGCGGGTTAGAGGCAGGTGGGTGTGGTTAGTGGGGTTGGAACCAGTGAATGGCTCAGTGTAGAGATGGATACAAAAAAAAAAAAAAAACAAAAAAAAACCTACACAGGTGGCAACACTGTCTAGCTTTAATACACCACTAGCGTTTAAACGGCAAACCCTTCTGTATGGGCTAACCCCCCCCCCTCGCTGCCACGCCCCCAACCCCCAGGCATTTCTAGCCTGCTCACCTCTTAACCACATCCTCTCCTCTCCCCCACAGGCCCAGCTCCCTGTTTCCTGCTTGTCCCTGCTTCACACAGGGCATTTGAACATGCCCTTCCCTGGCCTTCTCTGCCCAGCTGAGTTCTTTAAGATTCCACACGGCTGTGACAATCAACTGCCTACACAGGGCCTACACAGAGCAGGTGTTTACAACGTGTTGATGGACCTGGGGTCTCCTCCTCCCCTCTTTCCCCCTCATTCCTCCACTTCTAGGCTGACCCCTCTTGCTAAAGTGTTGGCCGGTAAGATTAGAAAGCAGAAAGAAAGGCAGCTTTGTATGCAGTGCCTGGTCTGGTTATGCAGAAACACATGCTCCTGTGGAATACCCAGACGGCATGAGACCGTGCCCCGGCGCTATCCACACCGCCTTAAAGTTGGGGTCCATTTTTGTATGAGACGTGATATCAGGACATAAGGCGATGTTGCAATGCATAGCTGTGTCCTGAAATGTCCAGTCAGGGCAACTCTTGTGTTGGTCACCCTAGGTGCTGGGCATTTTTGTGTGGGGGAGGCTATTCCCGATCCTTTCTTTGTGTTTTGGACATACCAATATATTATTGTTAACATAGTCACCCTACACTGGAACGAACACCTCTCCTGCTCTAACATTGCGCCTGTGCATCAACCTCACCCCATCCTCTCCTCCTTCCTGTCATTCTGGGCCCCTGGCGATCACTATTCCACTCCCAACTTCTAGAAGACCAACTGCTTTACACTCCCCATCAGCTGATCCCATCTCTCTGTGCCTGGCTTGTCTTTTTTTTTTTAATATGTTTTTTTTTTTTTTTTTGACAGGCAGAGTTAGACAGTGAGAGAGACAGAGAGAAAGGTCTTCCTTCCTTTGGTTCACCCCCCAAATGGCTGCCACCACCGGTGCGCTGCGCCGATCCGAAGCCAGGAGCCAGGTGCTTCCTCCTGGTCTCCCATGCAGGTGCAGGTGCCCAAGCACTCGGGCCATCCTCCACTGCCTTCCTGGGCCACAGCAGAGAGCTGGACTGGAAGAGGAGCAACCAGGACTAGAACCCGGCACCCATATGGGATGCCAGCACCACAGGTGGAGGATTAACCAAGTAAGCCACGGGCTGGCCAGTGCCTGGCTTGTCTTACTCACCATAGTATTCTCCTGTCCCACACGCGGGCAGGATCTCATCCTTTCCACGCTGATCAGTATTCTGCATAGACCCTGCATGTTCTTTATCCATTCATCTGTCCACGGACACTTCTGTTCACTCAGTTCTTGGCTATTGTGATGACCGTGATAAAAGAGCAGAGCACTTGTCTGCCCACTGATTTCATTTCCTTTGGCTGCATCCCTGGTAGTGAGATTTCTGAATCATATGGTACTGCTATTTTTTAATTTTCTGGAGGACTCTCTATACTGTTTCCCACAGTGCCTATGCTAATTTACATTCGCAGCAGCACATGCTATCTTTTGTCTTTTTGACAGTAGCCATTCGAACAGATGTGAAGTGTGTTTGATTTGCATGTCTCTAGTGACTAGTGATATTGAGCATCTTTCCATACGACTCCTGGCCCTTGGTGCGTTCCCTTCTGAAGAAATGTATACTCAGCTCTTTCGCCTATGTTTAAACAGAGTTATTCTGTGCGTGCTGTTGAGTCCCTTACATAATTGGGAATGTAACCGCTCAGCAGATGTGGTTCACGAATGTCGCTTCCCGTGCTGCTACCTGTCAGTTCACTCTGTTGACTGTTCCTTTGCTGTGTTTGTTGCAGTCTCATTTGTCTACTTCTAGGTTTATTGCCTATGCTTTTTGAGGTCGCACCACCTAACTTCCTGCCCAGACCAGGGTCGTGAAACTTTCCCCTATGTTTTCTTCTAAAAGTATCAGAGTTTGGATTCTCACAGTTAAGTCACTAATTAATTATATTTACACTTCTTTTTCATTTTATTAGAAAGACGGAGAGATGAGAAGAGAGACAGACACAGAGAGATCTTCCTTCTGCTGGTTCATTCCCTAAATGCCTTCAACAGCAGAGCTGGGTCAAGCAGAAGCCAGAGCCTGGAACTCCACCTGTCTTCCACGCGGGTGATGGGAGGCGAGCGCTTGAGCCATCACCCTGTGCCGCCCAGGGAGCACGCTAGCAGGAAGCGGAATCCTGGTGGAGGAGCCGGGACTCACGGCAGGTACTCTGATATGGGTTGTGGGCATGCGTGGGGTGGCTTAAGCACTGGGCAGACACCCGCCCCTTCATCCTCCCGTCCACTGTGCGTGTGTCATTACAGCTTACCTAAGCCCCTCACAGGTAGCGCACGGTCAGTTTTCTAAAAACCTAGTCGACTGCTGTAGGACTTCTCACTGGAAAATATTTCATTTACATTCAGTATGATTGTGTGTAGGTAAAGACGTAGTATTGCCATTTAAAAATTGTTTTCTAGTGGTTTTGTGTGTCCTTTCTTCCTTTCTCCCGTCGTGTTTTCCCTGTGCTTAAGTCATTTTCCCTAGTGCTATGCTTGGATCGCTTCTTTGTATTTTTAGCGTGTCAATGATAGGTTTTTGCTCTGCGGTTACCGTGAGGCTTACAAAGAATGCCGTATAGTTCTAATGAGCAGTTTTAAGCAGGTAACAACCGTGGTTGCATTAAAACTACTATACCACACTGCAAAGGTTCTCTGCCCTCTCTTGTCTCATTCTGAACTTTTGATGCCACAATTTCACATTGCGTATCACTTAGCAAATTAGCATAGTTATTTTTATTTTAATGGTTTTGCCTTTTACTCTTCGCACTAAAGATATTGTGAATTTGAATATATACTACTTTTTCTTTTAAAGATTTATTTATTTATTTGTAAGGCACAGTTATGTAGAGAAGGGGGAGGGAGGGGGAAAGCAGGAAGGGGAAGGGGAAAGAGAGAGAAAGAGAGAGAGGGAGAGAGAGAGAGAGAGAGAGAGAGATCAGCCATCTGATGGTCATTCCCTAAATACCTGCAATGGCCAGGGTTGGGCCAGTCAGAAGCCAGGAGCCTGGGCCTCCGGCGTGTGTGCAGGGACCCAAACACTTGGCCCATTTTCTGGTGCTTTCCTAGACGCATTAGCAGAGAGCTGGATTGGAAGCCGAGCAGTGTCCCATCAGCGCTCCTGTGCGACACTGGGGTCTCAGGAGTAGAGTGTACACTTCTGCAGTGGGTCTGACGGCTGCAGGTGTCTTTGTGCTACTCATGAGCATCCTTGTCTTTCAGCTGGGAGAGCCCTGGTTAGCATTTCTTTAAGGCAGGCCAGGTGGCGATGAACTCTCCTAGTCTATCTGGTGACGTCTCTATCTCCCTTTTGTTTCTGAAGGACAGGTTTGCTGGGCACCCTATCCTTGGTCCACAATGTTTTTCTATCCGCACTTGGAATACATCATTCCACCCTCTCCAGGTCTCCTGGGAGAAGTCTGGGGCCATCTATGCTGAAAGTCCTTTATATTCTGTTTGCTTCTTTTTCTTGCTGTATTATACCCCCTCCCTCTCTTCCTGACAGTTCACTTATATGATGTCTTGGGGTAGTCTGATTCGGACAAAATCTTACTGGTGTGACCTTTGAGCTCCCTCTTGCTGAAAGGTCACATCTCTCCCCATATATGGAAAGTTTCCTGCCATCATTTTAAAAATAAGCTTTCTATACCTTTGTCTCTCTCTCATCCCTCTTTTTTTTATTTTTATTTTTTGACAGGCAGAGTGGACAGTGAGATAGAGAGACAGAGAGAGAAAGGTCTTCCTTTGCCGTTGGTTCACCCTCCAATGGCCGCTGCGGCCGGCGCACCACGCTGATCCGATGGCAGGAGCCAGGTACTTATCCTGGTCTCCCATGGGGTGCAGGGCCCAAGCACTTGGGCCATCCTCCACTGCACTCCCGGGCCACAGCAGAGAGCTGGCCTGGAAGAGGGGCAACTGGGACAGAATGCGGGGCCCCGACTGGGACTAGAACCCGGTGTGCCGGTGCCGCAAGGCGGAGGATTAGCCTGTTGAGCCATGGCGCCGGCCCCTCTTATCCCACTTTATTGCTAAAATCTTGTACATTTCTGATGTTATCCCATAAATCTCATAAGCTTTCTTCATTCCTTTTCGTTGTTTTCTTGAGGGAGTTTCTTAGAATGGCCCCTTTGATTCTGTATCAGAGAGGTCGCATATCTCCATCCCACTGAGGGGAGTTGTGGCATTGCATTTTGTCTGTTTGATGTGGGAGTGTTTCTCTGCTTGTTCTTTCTTTTTTTTTTTTTTTTAAGATGTATTTTATTTATTTGAAAAACAGAGTTACAGAGAGAGGCAGGTCCATCCACTGGTTCACTCCCCAAATGACTGTAATGGTCAAAGTTGAGTTGATCCAAAGCCAGGAGCCAGGAGCTTCTTCCAGGTCTCCCATGTGGGTGCAGGTCCTTGGGCCATCTTCTACTGCTTTCCCAGGCCATAGCAGAGAGCTGGATCGGAAGAGGAGCAGCCGGGACTTGAACTGGCGCCCCTATGCGATGCTGGCTCTGCAGGCCAGGACTTTAACCAGTTGCGCCACAGCGCCAGCTCCTACCTGCTTGTTCTTGACACTTGCACGCATGCATCAGTGTCCGCTTGTTGTGGAACTGAGTACTGACTTCTCTCTTTGTGGTCCCCTTGGTTTATGCCTGTCTTTCTTTACCAGGCCTGTCTGGAAGTCTGATTCCGGAGCCAGGTGAGCACTGGAGGCATCCTAAGTAGGCCCAGACGCACTATAAGAGTCCTGCAAGGCTGGCACAGCACCTTGGCTTGGAAGGACATGGGGAGTCCCAGGTAGGGAACAAGGGCTGTGTGGGAAAGGTAGCCAAGGACCAGAGCCTGGAAGCTTAGCTTGTAGCCCACATGGGTTTGTCTTCCAGGAGATCCCTGCATAGATGGGACAGTCCCCTGACGGCAGTGATGGGGGTGGGGGGTGGGGGTTAGAGTGAGCTGTGAGACAGAGGCCAGCATGGATCTCACAACAGCCCCCTCTACAGGTGAGTGCAAAGGAAGGGGCTGGGGCACAGACTGAGAACCTTCCCAGTGCACTTGTCAGGAGGTGTGGGTTCCCCTGGGCTGGGAGATATGGGGTGGGAGATATGGGGAGGTATCCCACTGGTCCTTTTAGCAGTGCAACTAAGCTAGGGCTGCAGCCGAGGGGGCTGGAGCCGGGCCACAGGGGCTCTTTGAGGCCCACCGCCGAGACTGAAGTGAATGGGCAGATGAGCATCTCTGTGGAGGCACCAGGGTGCACACAGGGTTGACCTTGACTCTCTTGGCAGGTGGTGGGGACGGCAGGCACAAGGGAGAAAAGGCTATAGCCAAGCCCCCTGGGGGAATAGGACCAATTTCCAGGCTTGAATCCAGAGGCATGATTGGCAGGTCTGCCGCCGGGCTGTGGGTGTGCACTCCCGAAATGACCCTTTGCAAAGCTTGGACTCCACGAGACTTCCACAGCGCCAGCCACCATCCGGAGGCTCCCACTAAGAGACTTTTCTCTGGGCAAAGGTGCAGCCTTTCTGTTGTCTGGGAACAGCAGTATGTCCCAGTGGGACAACTTGCTGATTTTGATAAACACTAGTTTAGAACAGTCCCTTTAGGATTTGTTTCTCAACCGAGTTGCAGATGCAGTTTTTGTGTCATTTATTGTTTTTACTATAGTATTGCTGTTAATATTCCAAAGTGATTTTTCATGATTTCATACCACGCAAGTAAGTGTTCTGAAACTGTCACGTCATGGGGTCATTTTCCTAATGTTGGTCATTAAGTAGTTTACGACCTTTACTGGTGGAATCAGACCAGGAAAATTATCGTTGGGAAGGGATATTTACGAAGCAGCTGCCATGTTGGTTTTGCTAATTGTTCCAGAGGAGGAAACACCGGGATCATCGACAGGAAGTCGCTTTCCCGGAGTGCCAGAGCTAGTGGGTGGTCCAGCCGGGATAAACAGAGGGCTCACTTAGCACCTGCCGGGGAACTTAGGACCCTCAGTGTCTCACACCGGGGGTCTCCATCAGTGTCTCACACTGGGGGTCTCCATCAGTGTCTCACTCCCTGGGCCTCGCGCATCTGGAGGAAGAGTGTTTGCCGCTTGCACTGAGTCGCTGCTGGGTCCCTTGTGTTGAGTTAAAATGAAGACGTGGGAGGTGACTCAGAACCCAGCGGCGAGGGAGGGCTACAGGCTGCTGGTTAGGGGCAGGTGTCTCCCGCCCCCTCCTCCACCTCCAAGTCCTGTGTTGCTGCACACGCAGGGCCAGGCCACGGCTTCACAGCACGCTCGTGCCATCTCAGGACCTGGGCTCCAGCCTCCTGCCGTGGACAAGTCCCTTCCTTTCTCTGACTTGTCTCGTCTGCAGGAGGCACCTTGCTCCAGGGTTGCTAGGCAGGGAGGGCTTGAGCACAGTGCTGGCCCACAGTTCTTGCTGCCCGGTGTGGTCCTGAGGGGCTGCAAGGCTGCAGGGAGGAGGGCTGTGCTGCCCACACCCCTCCCTCAGAGCTGGGAGAGGGCTCCAGCTGTCCCCTAGGAGGCTCTGAGAATGCCTCCTGCCTTAGGACACCTTCCCTGGAGGCCATTATCCGGTCCCAGCCTGATCCTTGTCTTGGCTTTGGAACGCTCCAGCCCCATCACTCATCTCAAGGTCTGGACCGATTGCATTGTAAGAAGCACAGCAGGTCCCTGCCAAGAGGCTGGGCCTTCCCCAGTCAGCACAGCAGAGGCTCCCCGCAGGTCCCTGCTGATGTCCTAGGCAGCCTGTGTGCTTGTGGTGTAGACACCCCAGAGCGGGAGGCAGATGAGGCGGAAGCGAATTACGAGGAGTGGGGGCCAGGTGGTGGCAAGAGCTGTGGGGACGATTCCAGGTGATCAGGGCACAGTGCAGGCAGGGTTAGCACAGGGAGTGGACAGCTCAGGTCCTTGGGGGCGGGGCGCTTGTCTCATCCCCTCCTGAGCTGTGTGTCCCTTTCTACTTGTACTATAGTTGCTTGTAGATTCCGTTTCTCTGCATGTGCACAAAAGCCACGAGGTTGTGGCCCACTGACCCCTGTGACCTGCAAGGGCTCCACCATGATGTGTTTGTTGACTTGAGTCAGATTTAACTGAAACCATGTGGAAGCCGATGACACATGATACAAGTAGAATTAGCTTTAGTTGTTATCACTAATGCTTGCCCAGACTCACGAGGGTGCAACAGCAGGGAGTGTGAATTTATAGAACTGGAGCAGGGACTCCACACTGAGTACTTGTGAAGTTAAAAGGGCAACCCATCGGCTAAGAGACCAAAGAACCCAAGAGACATGGGTGCAGTCTCTGGGGAAAGGGATTTGTTTTATTTTTCATTTATTTGAAAGGCAGAACTAGAGAGAGAAGAGAAACACACAGACAAATGTTCCATCTGCTGCTTCACTCCTCAAATGGCCACAACTGGGCCAGGACGAAGCCAAGAGCTTCTTCTGGGTCTCCCACATGGGTGTAGGCACCCAAGCACTGGGGCCATCTTTGCTGCTTTCCCAGGCACAGTAGCGGGGAGCTGGATCGGAAGTAGAGCAGTCGGGTCTCGAACCAGCACCCATGAGGGATGTTGGCATCACAGGTGGTGGCTTACCCTGCTGTGCCACACGCTGGCCCCTAAAGAAAGGGATTTGGAAATAGAAGTCCAGGGGCGTGGGTGTTTGACTGCCTTGTCCTGGGAGGAGGCCTCGTGTTCAAGGAGCCGTGCTGGTCCCAGATCACTGAGGCTCTGTGGACAAGGTTTGTGCAGGCTTTGTGATGTGGCTTCCGTGTTTCTCATCATCACAAAACGGTGGGTGCCGGTACTAGTACTGTTACCCAGCGTGGACACCACGGCGGGGGTGGGGAGAACTTCTGCTTCTGAAGACGCAGCGCCCCCTGGCGGTGTAAGCCTCACACAGCCAGGAGTGCTTGCACTTCAGCGCCAAGTCCTCAAACCACAGTGGTTTTGGAACCGCCGGGAAACATCAGAGAAAGCCTGAACCAGGCATCTCATCCAGGGCCAGGGAAACAGAGGTGACGGAGGCTGTCGTCCATAGTACGATCGCTTGTCAGGTTCAAACCTTTCTTCATCACACGCTGTTGGCTGGAGCTTCTTCTCCCCTAACTGTCCATCATCATCGCGAGCAGCGTCTGTGAGCATGCCAAACAGTGGGCCCTGGGAGCTCAGAGCTTCCTGTAGCCCTGTCTGATGAAGAACACACGGAAAGCAATCCCACAGGCTCCCAGGAGGTGAATTTGTGTCCAGTTACATCCGGGATTATATGAATCCATTGGTGCATGACCAACCCATCCTTTGCTGCCCTTGGAGCCCATTTTGGTCCGATTCAGGCTTGGGACACTCCTGTTTCCTCCGCCTTGAAGCCAAACCCGAGCCAGCGCAGTTCCAGCGGTCTGGGATCGTCTTTCTCCGACAGGAAGGGCAGCCTGTGTGCTCACGGCAGGCACACCCCAGAGCAGGAGACCAACGAGGCGGAAGCAAATTATGATGAGTGGGAGCCAGGTGGCGGCAAGAGCTATGGCGAAGATTGAGGTTGAGAAAGCAGGTAGCGGTTGGAGGAGGAAGAAGTTGAGTTCATCCATCCAGATGCAGTGGTGCCTCGCCGAGGGTCAGGGGCCTGAACAGGGAGCCATGTGGACAACCACGGGAGAAGGGCCCATGGCTCTAGACCAGGACACATCATGGCACCTAACCCGTCTCGCTTCCGAGCCTCGTGTCCCCTTCTGTCCGGGTTAGAAGGTTGTTTGCATATCTGGTTCAGGTCTCTGCGACGACTCCTAGAAGCTGCCGTGCTCAGAAACCATGAGGCCACGTCCCTGTGAAACTGTGGCCGCCTAGGGCCCTGCAGCGATGAGCCCTCAAGGCCATCCATGTTTGTGGATGTGAGTCAGCAAGCAGAAGCCTTAACACACTGTGCAAGCAGATTTCGTTTTGATTGGCATTATTAAGGATGGCCAGACTCCTGAGGCTGACCCACCTCCGCCATTTTCCTTTTCTTTTTCTTTCTTTCTCTCTCTCTTTTTTTTTTTTGAAGATTGATTTATTTACTTGAAAGTCAGAGTTACACAGAGAGAGGAGAGGCGGAGAGAGAAAGAGGTCTTCCATCTGCTGGTTCACTCCCCTGTTGGCTGCAACGGCTGGAGCTGCGCCGATCCGAAGCCAGGAGCCAGGAGCCAGGAGCCAGGAGCCAGGAGCCAGGAGCCAGGAGCCAGGAGCTTCCTCCAGGTCTCCCATGCGGGTGCAGGGCCCAAGCACTTGGGCCATCCTCCACTGCCTTCCTGGGCCACAGCAGAGAGCTGGCCTGGAAGTGGAGCAGCTGGGACTCTATCTGGCACCCATATGGGATGCTGGCACTGCAGGCCAGGTCATTAACATGCTGTGCCACAGTGCTGGCCCCTTCCTTTTCTTTTTCTTATTACGAATCGTCGCTGCAACCTACACATGTGAGAGCATAAAACAGTGGCCTTGGGAGCTCCCAGCTTCCCCTAGCCCTCTCTCCAAGCCAATCCATTGCCTTCCAGAGGGTGGATAATTACGTATCATTAGGTCTAGCATTGTAGGGAAACCTGTGCTCTGTGGCTCATGTACCCCCTCCGGTCCTTGGAGCCCATGTGGGGTCCAGGTCCCCCTGCTCTGCACCGGCCTCGAGACCAGGCCAGGGTCCATGCAGCTCCAGCTGTAGGAAGGTCCCTCTGCTAGAGGAGAGCTTGTTTCCTCCTGCGAGGGCTCCCCCTGCCTGAAGTCCCGCCCCGAGGAATCAGCCCTTTGAATCAAACACTGATCTCTAGAGAGTGTTGCTGACTCCCAGAAATGGAACGCCAAAGCCGCAAAATCAGCCCTAAGAGCTGCCACATACTGAATTTTGAGTCCATGCCTAAGAAACTTGAGGGTGAGGGCGCCCCAGGGTTGGCCTGGGCTGGACACGGGGGGTTGGGGTGGCCTGGGAAGGAGCATGAGGGAACCTTCTGGGCTGTTGAAAGCATTTGATTTCTTGGTTTTAGTGGTGCTTGTATTTGTCCTGAACTTGGGAAAACTGAACAGATGTGCATGAGTGACTTCATTTCCTGTAATGTTTCCCATCCTAGAATTAATTTTGCAATTGCTGCTTTGGAGGTTGTTGTATGGACTTAAATTTATTTCCAGTTCCTATGGGTCGGCACCAAGGAGTTTAGGTGTTGCATCCCACGGTGAGCCAATGTTTCCTTTCGTAAGAAACTGCCCAAGTGGTTGCCCGAAGTGGCTGTGCCAGTTTCCGTCCTCACCAGCAATGGATGACAGTTCCTGGTGTCCTCAGCCTCAGCTGCACGTTGGGGATGTTGGTGCCCTGGGTGTTGGCTGTTCTGGTTGGCACATGGTCCTATCTCCTTGTGGCAGTTCCCCATGGCCTGTGACACGGAGCATCTCATGTGCTTGTTTGTGGTGCGTGTCTGTGCAGCTCTTTTGCCCATTTTTGAACTAAGCATTGGGCTGTTAGTGTTCCTTGTGTATTTTGGACCCAAGTCCTTTTTCAGATATGCATTTTGAAAGGGTTTCCTTCTCATCAGTGTCTTGTCTTTTCATTTTCCAATTTTTCACCATGCACCTAGAATGCCATCACATCTCCCTGTCTCCTTGAGTGTGTGTGTGTGTGTGTGTGTGTGTGTGTTAATGAGCAGCATTTAGGGAGTGGTTAGGGCCGGTGTTGTGGCATAGCAGGTTAAGCCACTGTCTGCAGTGCTGGCATCCCATATGGGCACCAGTTCCTGTCCTGGCTGCTCTGCTTCCCAGCTAATGCACCTGGGAAAAGCAGCAGCAGGTGGCCCAACTGTACGGGGCCCTGCATCCTCGTGGGAGACCCCATGAAGCTGCTGGCTTTAGCCTGGTTCAGCTGTGGCTGTCGTGGCCCCTTGGCGAGTGAACCAGCAGATGGAAGACCCCCCCCCCCACGTCTTTCTGCCTCTCCCCTCTCTGTGTAACTCTGCCTTTCAAATAAATAAATATATAAATCTTTAAAAAGAAGTGGGGAGGAGGGGGGCACTCAAATGAATATCACTCAATGTAATCCTCTAGGAGCTTCCATTTTGATTTGGGAAAGAACAATGACTTGAGTGTGGAATAATAAGAAGAAAAAAATCAAGAGGAGACTCAGAGCACAGTGCCTTGTCCCATGCACTGAGGGAGACCGGGGGGACTGGAGGGTCACTGGGGCATCGAGAAGAGGGAAGGAACTGGACCGGCTGGGAGGAAGGGGCAGTGCATTCTGGGCTCAGGGGTGGGTGGCAGTGGCATCAGAGTGGCACAGATGGGAGATCAGCTTTACTCTTTCTCACGCTACAGGGCATCCCAACACTGGCTGGAGGAATGGCTGTGGAGCCCCCAAATTTGGCCCTGCTCCCCCAGCACGCAGCAAGCCCATTACTGATACTGGGGTGGTGGAAGGGAGTGGGAGGCATGTATTTCAAAGTCCAGAGCACGGCGCTGGGCTGCTATTGCTTAGTTCCAGGGCTCCTCGAAGGGTTCACGGTGAAGGTGCTTACAGCTTGAAGTTGGGCCCGGGAGGTATGTGTTCCGTTCCTGTCCAAGCGCCTCGTTGGCCGTCAGTGTTTGTTGGCAATGCTATGTTCTTTACGGAATTTTGATGATGACAAAGTGGGCACCATGAGTCTCGGGGCTGTGTGCCCGTGGTGGTTACCTCTTGCTCAGGGCCTGGGTTCCAGGAATGGAAACCCCTCAAGACAAAGCCAAACATCAAAGTGTTATCTATGGGGAGATAAATGATGTTGTAAATCTTTTCTTCCCCCTAAAGACTTAGTGTTTTATCTAATTGAAAAACAGAGTTACAGAGACAGGAGGGGGGAGAGAGAGCAAGTGTGTGTAAGAGAGAGAGAAATCGAGATATCTTCCATCTACTGGTTCACTCCCCAAATGGCCGCAATGGCCGGGGCTGGGCTGGGCCAGGCTGAAGCCAGGAGCCTGGAACTTCTTCCAGACCTTCCACATGGGTGCAGGGGCCCAGGCACTTGGGCCATCTTCTGCTGCTTTCTCAGGCTCATTAGCAGGGAACTGGATCAGAAGTGGAGCAGCCAGGAGTCGAACTGGCGCCCATACGGGATGCCGGCACTGCAGGCTGCGAGCAGCTTAGCCTGCTACCCTACAGCGCCACCCCAGTCTCATGAGTCGTGTGTGCCTGTAGGGCCAGCTGCATCCAGCTCTCAATGCCTTGAGTGAGTTTTAGTGAGAGGTGATTGACCAATCATCAATACAAGGCAAGGAACCTTTAAGCCAAGGGAGGGAGCCCCAAGGGCCATGGAGACCAGGACCAGGTACGATCTGGCAGCGATGGGCAAGGCACTGACCGGGGCTCCGTGCCGCTCCTGAAGGGAGGCCCCAGGACACCTGGGAGCAGGGGCAGCGGGGTGGGGCCAGGGTCAACCCTGACCTTTTGGACAGGAATGCAGCGTGTGCGCAACAGGTTCTGCAGACAAACCTGGCCGACGCTGTAATTGTGTTGCTTCCCAGAAATTCCTGCTGGCTCCCAGCGCTGCAGCCAGCATCCCGCTGAGAGAGGAGGCAGCCTTTCCCATAGCACAGATAGAGGGAAAGAAAGAGAGAAAAAAAAAAAAAAAACACACCAGCAAACCTGGGGCGCATCTCCTTCCCAGACCTGTGGCTTCCGCCAGCTCTGACCACCTGGTCTCACAGAAGCAGCTGAACACAGGCTAGACCCAAACGGCAGCCGGCTTTCGGGAGTGCCCGGGTGCCAGGCCGCAGCCCAGGGCGCCTGGCCAGTGCCCCGGAAAGCCTCTGAGCCGCTGCCCAGGTGGCTCAGGGTTGGCTGAGGACACAGCCTGACTGCATCGCATTCCAGTTCCTGGTATTTATGAGCCTCCTTCGTGCCCAGATCCAGTTCAGTGCCACGGTGGAGGCAGGGGAGGGGCCCACCCCGCTCCCCTGCATCTCCCTGCTCCCAGGTGATGAGGCCCCATGTTTGGGGTGTGCCTTTGCCATTCACGTTCCCTCTGTTTCTCATTTCTTGCCTGCCCGTGAACTTCCTGAACAGGTCTAGGGTTCCATTGTGATGCATTTCTAGTGTACTCTGAGTTTATCGCTGTGTGTAGTTTTCTTAAGGATTGCTCGAGGAGTTGGAGTCTACGTGAGGATACTTCATAGATGCCTGGGCAGCGGAATTCAAAAAGGACTTTATTTCAGTGCAGAGGTTTTTGAAGTCTGTGCAGAGATTGTGCATAATACACACTTGTCATGAACTTGTTGAAGACCCCCTCATCCACATGACGTCACCGTCATTGTTTTCCTGCCTGTTTTTAAAATTTTTTTAAAAAAGATTTATTTATTTATTTATTTGAAAGTCAGAGTTACACAGAGGAGAGGCAGAGAGAGAGGGAGAGAGAGAGAGGTCTTCCATCCACTGGTTCACTCCCCAGTTGGCCGCAACAGCTGGAGCTGTGCCGATCCGAAGCCAGGAGCCAGGAGCCAGGAGCTTCCTCTGGGTCTCCCACGTGGGTGCAGGGGCCCAAAGAGTTGGGCCATCTTCTACTGCTTTCCCAAGGCATTAGATGATGTTAAATATTTTGTCTCAACCATCAAATATGATGGAGGAAGCCCATGAGAATACTGTAGTATATTTAACTCTTGTTTTTTTTCCCCCCATTCTGGTGTTCTTCTCGCCTTTCTGAAGTTCAAATCTCGCTTTCAATCCTTTCTCTTCTGTTTTGAGAAATTCCTGTACACCTGCCTTAAAGACAGGTTTGCTTGTGTCAAATTCTCTTCATTTCCCTTCAACCAGCACTGTTTTTCTTTTTCCTCCTCATTCTAATGAATATGTCCAATATGTCCACCGGATATAAAAGTTATGATTGACAGTTTTCAAAAAATCTTCAGTTCTCAGGCCTCTGTGGCTTCCGTTGGCATTTGAATGGATATTCTGTCATCGGTTATGTGTTGCTTTTCTCTGCTCCTGGGATTATCTGCCTTTAGTTTTCATAAGTTTAATTACGATGTTTCTTGGTATGGCTTTTGAAAAGTCCTATTTGGGGTTTGCCTAGCTTCTTTAGTCAGTAGGTGTGCTAAATTTGGGACTTGTGCTAAATTTAGGACTTCCCGGTCATTATTTCTGTGAAACACTTTTTCTCCCTCCCTCTTTGATTTCAAGGATATGAACAGCAGCTCTCTGTGTCCCTAAAACTCGCTCACTTCTGTCTCAGCATACCTGCAGTCTGTTGTTCAGACCAGCTAAATTCTACTTACGTCTCCTCGTGTTCTCCAATTCCATCCTAAGGGACCTCTGCTCCCTACTATTGAAGCCATGGAATCATTTAAAAACTTTACTGTTACTGTATTTTTCCATTCAGTAATTGTCATTCCTTTTTTTTTTTTTAAGAGATTTATTTATTTGTTTGAAAGACAGAGTTACAGAGAGGCAGAGAGAGAGAGAGAGAGAGAGAGAGGTCTTCATCTGCTGGTTCAACTCCCCAGTTGGCTGCAATGGCTGGAGCTGCGCTGATCCAAAGCCAGGAGCCAGAAGCTTCTTCTGGGTCTCCCACATGGGTGCAGAGGCCCAAGGACTTGGGCTGTCCTCCACTGCTTTCCCAGGTCACAGCAGAGAGCTGGATTGGATGTGGAGCAGCCGGGACTTGAGTGATCTCTGTATGCACTGTGAAGCAGCCCCACTGGACCCTGGTTAGCTCCCTGTCTGAGCCTGGCAAGGCAGAACACACTCACACTCAGAAAATCACAGGGATCTGGCTTATTCCTCAAAGGCAGGCAGTGAGAAACAGCAGCAGCCTATGATTCGTGAAGAGCAGTCACACCACACTCAGGACAACTTCTCAGGGTGGGTGGGCTCCCAGCTGCAGACACAGCCTCAGGCACTCAGAACGCAGTGCATCTTGGATCTTGCATCTCAGGGCAGCAGGGATCCTGGGCTGGAGCCCGGAACACAGGGCTTTTCACATGCCTAAGACCTTCTACAGTTATTCTTAAGAACTACAAGTGGAGAAGGTGAGGCATAGTGACGGATCAGCTCCACTTCATATTGTTTCACAAGTCTCCTTGGGGCCCGATGCAAGTGGAGGCTCGGCTTGTGCTGCCCCCTGCTCTGGGCATGGGATGGAAGGCCCGCTCTCTGCTGGCTCTGCCGCCACCACCAGGCAGGGCAGTCACAGTGCCCCTGTCTGCTTCTGCTTCCCACTCTGCCCTGCTGAACCCGCAGGGGCCACAGTTCCCGTCTTCTGCTGAGGTTTGGAAGGAGCAGGATGGACTTTGCTGTAAGGGTTTTGTGTTGTACTGCCCTTTTCCAGGTCTGCTGGCTGGGGAGGGAGAGAGGCATTTCTGGAAGCGATTTTTAAAGGAAAGATTTATTTGAAAGAGTTGCATAGAGACGGGGGAAGGAGGGTGGGAGGGAGAAAGAGAGAGAGAGAGAGAGAGGTATCTTTTATGCGCTGGTTCAATTCCCAGATGGCCTCAATGGCCAGGGCTGGGCCAATCCAAAGCCAGGAGCCAGGACCTCCTTCTTGGTCTCCCATGTGGGTGCAGGGGCCCAGGCTCTTGGGCCATCCTCTGCTGCTTTCCCAGGCCGTTATCAGGGAGTTGAATCAAAAGTGGAGTGGCTGGGTCTCGAACCAGCGCCCACTTGGGAAGTTGGCATCACAAATCAACTATGCCACAATGCCAGCCCATCTGGGAGCAGTTTTAATCTGTGCCAGCTGGCAGTTCTGGGTAGAGGGAGGTCAACAAAGAAACTCAGAGAACTCATTGCCTGCCAATTCCTCCTCTCGAGACTCCCAGGTAGTCTGCTGTCTTCATCTCGCCTTTCTGGGTCTCCTCTGCTGGTTTTGGTCTTGGGTTCACGGTTTTTTTTAGTTGTAAAAATGAAGATTGGGAAGGAATGGAGCTGCTTCATCTTGGCGAGAACTGGAAGTTTCCATTCATGAAAGAAAGAAAGTTTGGATGCATTGGGAGAAGTTCGATGCTGCAGTTTTTGTGTGAGTCGGTAACTGGGGCAGGGGAAGATGCACCTCTTTCCGTGATGTTACGATCACAGTGGTAATTCGTGTCCAGCTGAAGAAGTCTCATAGCACGGGGTCAAGGCTCCAACAGCCTAGGGATTTTCTGAAGGCTAAATCTTGCTCTTGCCAATATTGCTTTGTGTCCCTGTTTGTATCTTCCTGCTACGTAGACTCCCTGGAGTCCTTATGTTATCACAAGAGGTCAAAGTCCCTGCCTGCGTGACTGCTTATGAAAGGCAGTGTATTTGATATACAAAAAAAAAGTGAATTACTTATGAGGGTGTGCCAGTGTGGAGTCAAAATTTCCCAGCAACAAATGGAGCAATAATGCTTGCTCTGCACTTCTTTTTGACTTGAGCTGATACCAAACCTTTATCACAGCGAATGCAGCTGAGCAGCTGCCTAGGAACTAAAGGATGCAGAATCTTTCAATGCAGTGGTTTGCTCTCTCTCTCTCTCTTTTTTTTTTTTTTTTTTTTTTGGACAGGCAGAGTGGACAGTGAGAGAGAGAGACAGAGAGAAAGGTCTTCCTTTCCCGTTGGTTCACCCCCCAATGGCCGCCGCGGCCGGCGCACCATGCTGATCCGAAGCCAGGAGCCAGGTGCTTCTCCTGGTCTCCCATGGGGTGCAGGGCCCAAGCACTTGGGCCATCCTCCACTGCCTTCCTGGGCCACAGCAGAGAGCTGGCCTGGAAGAGGGGCAACTGGGACAGAATCCGGCGCCCCAACCGGGACTAGAACCCGGTGTGCCGGCGCCGCTAGGTGGAGGATTAGCCTATTGAGCCGCAGCGCCGGCCAGCTCTCTTGATGCAATTCAACGCAGACCCACAGTTCCCAAGGGAAGACTGTGACTGTGCCCTGACCTTGCTGGTTTTATGCAGGTGTTTGTGCAGACAGCACTGAGGCTGAGCTGTGAGGGGACTTCAGAAAGTTCATGGAAATGACAATAAAAGATATGTTTATTTTGGTGAAACAGCTTTTTGAAATCCATTCATAAGATTGGTCTTCAAAAAGTTTGTGAAAAACATATATCATGAAAAAATTATGCATGGATTTCGAAGCATTTTTGGCATCCAAGTCGACTTGTCTTTTCAATCCATTTTTCCACAAGCTTTTTGAAGTGCTTTGCAAAGCTCGGTACAACACATGGTCTATCCAGCTAGCACTGCTCCCCTCTTTTTGGAAAGATTCTCATAGTTAACCTGCTGGCACTTGGCCTTAGACCGCCGGCCTCCGGAACTGTGCAGGAATAGGCTTCTGTTGTGTAAGTTACTCAGTCTGTGGCGGTTTGTTATGGCAGCCCCCACAGATGGATACTGAGGCCTGTTAAGGTGTCTTGTGATATTGTCAGTACCGGGTTTCCAAGCCCTGTGGAACTTCCGCTAGGAGCAGGAAGCCAGGACTACCTAACGCACCGTGAGAGGTAGGCATTGCGGATCTGTTGACAGCAGGGCTGGTGACAGAGGGAAGTCTGGAGCTTGGCCTGTCCAACAGAGCAGGTGTGAATCCTCTCATTGTCCCTGGGGCCAAAACTACCAGGGCGATGGGTTCCCTACCCTATCAGTCAGATTTTCATGATGACAATGAAATACCTGAGGCAGCTAACTTTATGAAGAGCGAAAGTTTATTTAACTCATGGTTTTGGAGGTTCAAATTCAAGTTCAAGTGACCCTGTTGGTTCGGCATCTGGTGAGGATAACAGATGGCAGCGGTGGAACTTGTGTGGAGAGCGGGTCACATGGTGAACCAGGAAGTGGTGGGGAGAAGGGGAGGGGAGGGGGAGGGGAAAGGAGAGGAGAGGGAGGGGGAGGGGGAGGGGGAGAGGCTGGGATCAAACTCAGCTTTTACAATCAACCTTCTCTTGAGAACTACCTTCCACGGGCATGCTCCCAACAACCACCCACTAGGCCCACCTCCTAAACACCATAATTGGATTCAGTTTTATCTTTTGGTACTATTAACCTATGACTTCAGGGGTTTTTCTTTCTTAATATATTTGAGAGGAGAGGGAGAGGCAGAGGCGTAGAGAGAGGACAGAGATATATAGATAGATAGATAGATAGATAGATAGATAGATAGATAGAGAGCACACATTCATTGGTTCACTGTTCAAAAGCCTACAATGGCCAAGACTGAGATAGGCCAAAACCAGGCCCTGGGAACTCAGTTTAATTATGTGGGTGGCACAGCTCCAATGACTGAACCATCACCTGCTGCTCCTGGGGTTGCATTACTGGGAAGCTGGAACCAGGAACCAGATCCAGGAACTGATATGGGATGTGGACAGCTTAACCAGTGCCTTAACCCTTAGGCCACGTACTTGCCACACACTTTGTCTACAACATACACTGAGCACCCACTAGATGTTAGATATTCTAGGATCTGGACACACATTAATTTAAACTCCTACATGAGTTTAGGAACTGAATCAGTCCCAATCATAGCACTCACCAAGCACATAAAACCCATTTGTTCTGTCAATAGATAGCCATGATCATCTGGAAACACAAAATATCTACTCCAAATAGGAAATGCAAGAGAAGAGAAAGGGGTCTTTCAAAGCATCTACACATTGTTCATCCATACAGAAGTGTTCAGGATTTCTGTATGTGGAGATTTTTGTGAAAGAAGGTTTGATAGTGAAGATTTATGATATTCAGGGGCTGGTGACACGGCTCAGCAGGTTGAGTCACTGCTTGTGAGGTATGCATCCCGTATTGAAGCACCAGTTGGAGTCTTGGCTGCTCCACTCCCAATCCAGCTCCCTGCTAACGCATCTGGGAAAGCAGCGAAAAATGGCCCAAGTGCTTGGGCCCCTGCCACACATGAGAAACCTGGATGACGTCTCTGGTTCCTGGCCCAGGCTTGGCTGTTGTGGACGTTTGGGGAGTGAATCAAAGGATGGAAGACTTTTCTTTCTCTCTCTCTGTCTCTCCCTCTCTTGCTGTCACTCTGTCATTCAAGTAAATACAATAAGTCTTTAAAAAAGAGCATTTATGATGATCATGGTAAGCAGGTTGCACTCTTCTGCACTTGAAGTGTGTTTGTGGTGTCAGGATTAGAAGACAGAAAGCCCATGGCTTTGACACATTGCAGTGACTTAGATTCATTTCCTGGATAAGCATTGCCTTACCTCTCTGATGAGAGCCTGTATTTTGCGAGTGTATGAAATGAATCTGTGACTGAGTTTTCTTTACATTTGGCCCTTGTGGAGCCTGTGGAATGGTGTGCAGAGCATACAAGCCATGGCTGGTAGCTGTCATAGGTTTAAAAAGTGCTCACATGGGGAATACGACTCATTTTTTGGTAACCTCACAGAATTAGCAGTATGGCAAGAAGACACTCATTTATTTATTCAGCCTGCATGCCAACATTAGGACAGAGTTTGGCTTCATCCTCAATGCTTGGCTCGATACTGTGACATTTTTACATGGTTAAGAAGCACACAAAACCAAGTATGTCGTATTTAGTCGTTCATTTTTGTTTAACTGGAAGGAATTCCAAAAATGTACTGAGCATACTACTTTGAGCAGTCTTTCCTTTTTCTAAGATTTATTTTTTTATTTGAAAAGCAGAGTTACAGAGAAGGAGAGAGAGAGAGAGAGAGAGAGAGAGAGATCTTCCATCCACTGGTTCACTCCCCAAATGGCCACCATGGCTGGGTCTGGGTCAGGCTGAAGCCAGGGGCCAGGACCTCCATCTGGGTCTCCCAGGGGGTCGCTCTCCACTGCTTTTCCCAGGTCATTAGCAGGGAGCTGGATCAGAAGTGGAGTAGCGGCTGGGGCTTGAACTAGTGCCCATGTGGGATGCCAGCAGCACAGGTGGCGGCTTTACCCACTGTGCCATAATGCCGGCCCCATGGAATAGTCTTTCAGTCTAGAGAATAACTCCGTAAAGGGCCAGCGCTGTGGTGTAGCAGGTAAAGCTGCTGCCTTCAGCGCCAGCATCCCATATGGGCACCAGTTCGAGTCTCGGCTGCTCCACTTATGATCCAGCTCTCTTCTAATGCATCTGGGAAAGCAGCAGAAGATGGCCCAAGTCTTTGGATCCCTGCACCCACGTGGGAGACTTGGAGGAAGCTCCTGGCGCCTGGCTTCAGATTGGTCCAGTTCTAGCCATTGCAGACATGTGGGGAGTGAACCAGCTGATGGAAGATCTCTCTCTCTCTCTCTCTCTCTCTCTCTCTCTCTCTTCTCTCTCTCTCTCTCCTCTCTCTCCCTCTGCCTTTCAAATAAAGCTTTAAAAAATGAATAACTCTATAAGCATCCGCATGGAAGCAGGTAATTTTTTACACCAGAGTTCTGTATTCTTGGCCATTGTCGATTGGCTCACTGGTTACACCAGGCTCAAAAGGAGCCCATGTGATTGTTTTCTGACAGTATTGGCCATGGGGGTTTCTAAGCAGAGATGAGATAGAGCAGCA
Source organism: Oryctolagus cuniculus (assembly GCF_964237555.1). Taxonomy (NCBI): domain Eukaryota; kingdom Metazoa; phylum Chordata; class Mammalia; order Lagomorpha; family Leporidae; genus Oryctolagus; species Oryctolagus cuniculus. The sequence goes on from NC_091439.1 coordinate 122,686,329, forward strand.
GGTATTGGAACAACGCTTTGAGTCCTGCTGAATGTTCCACTTCCAACCCAGCTCCCTGCTACTGCATCCTGGGAAGGCAGCAGATGTTGGGACAAATGCTTGTTCCCCTGCCCCCTGTGTGGGAGACCTGGATGGAGTTTCTGGCTCCTTGTCTTTAGCCTGGCTCAGCCTTGGAAAGTGAACCAGTACATGGAACAACTTCTCTGTCTGTGTCTCTCCCTTTCTCCCTGTCACTCAGCCTGTCAAATCAATCAATCAATCTTTAAAAAAAAAAAACAAAAAAAAAAAACAGGCAGATAGTTTAGCAGACATCTCCAAACACATATTGTTGCTCCTTCCTGGTAAGCCTGACTCTGGTGGTCCCAGTGCTTTTCCACGTTATCCTATTTCAGCTACTGTGTCGATACAGCTCTCCCGCCATCTAACCAGGGGAGGGCCTCTCTCTGCCCTAGGACCTCCAGAAGGGACACAGTCCTGCCAACACCCTGGGGAGACCCATTGTGGACTCAGGACTTTCAGACCTGTGAGGTTACCACTCATCTTGCCGTCATTTGTTGGTAGCGGCAATAGGAAATTTAATAAAAGCACAGCTGACGATTCTTGGGTCATTCATCTATCACCTATGCTGTTTTTTCAATTGCTTCAAACTTTGGAAGGATACAAAGGGTCTTAGGTACTAACCACCAAAAACACCAACACTACTTGCCCCGGTTTTGGGGATAAAGTGCACGTGGGAATACAAAGGCAAGGGGACCTATCTGACGGCTCTGGGAGAAGAACTTCAGCGACTGTCTCCGTCTGGGCCCCAGAGAGCTTCCTTCTCTGAGTTACCCGCTGCTTCACTGTGCTCCCCTCTTTGAAATATATGTTCTGTGTTTTTCATGTAAATAATACAATGTGAATAAACAAATATTTTTTTGGACCTACATGGGAGACAGAGAAACATACAAACCCAGCAGACTTGGTAGAACGGCGTGAGATAAGGGATATAAATCCATGCAGGCACAAAGGCTCAGGAGAGACTCCGGGGATGGTGGGCCTGGGCCTGCACCGTGATTCTTCCTTCCCTTGATAGAGACACTGGTACGGTGCTGGCACTCTTCCATTTTCTTGGCATGTTCATGGATGTTACATTGGGAGAAAAAGGTGAAAATAGGAGTTTGTTTCCAAAACATCTATATCTCTTTCTTTGACTGAATGAAGTTATCTTTTGCAATGGAGTGACTTTTCCACCTGCAAATGAAATCAGTACCCAAGTCGTATTGACACAGTCTTCACAGTATCTCTCAAATATGGTAGCTTTTCTCTTTCCACTACTGTGCCTCCCCAGGCCCAGGCTATGGAACTATTGTTATTTTCAAATAATTCATTTTGGCTTTATTGGTCCTCTCTCCTTTTTTGTATGCATGGGTGGATTTTCTGTATTAATTTTCTCCTCTTACCTTCTTTAAAAAGTCACTTTCTTTTTACATTTTTTTCTCACTGTTCTTTTAATTCCTTCAGCTAAGTTGAATGCTTAGCTCACTAATTTTCTTTCTAACTTCTTTCTGATATGAATATTTGAAAATATACATTCCTTGGTAAATGTAATTTTAGAGGTATTTTATACCTTTTTTAAAAGTTTTATTTATTTATTTGAAAGTCAGAGCTACAGAGAGAGAGAAGGAGAAGCAGAGAGAGAGAGAGAGAGAGAGAGAGAGAGAGAGAGAAGTCTTCCATCCACTGATTCACTCCCTAGTTGGTCACAATGGCTGGAACTGCGCTAATCTGAAGCCAGAAGCCAGGAGCTTCTTCCAGGTCTCCCACATGGGTGCAGGGGCCCAAGGACTTGGGCCATCTTCTACTGCTTTCCCAGGCCACAGCAGAGAGCTGGATTGGAAGTGGAGCAGCTGGGCCTCAAACTGGCACCCATATGAATGCCGGCACTGTAGGCGGAGGATTTACCCACTGTGCCATGGTGCCAGCTCTGTATTTTATACCTTTTTATGAATATCTTTAGGGTTATTTAATTTTAAGAATTTTAGTTTATTTAAATGAATGCTTTTTGGCCCATCAGTGGTATAGAAGTTGTCTTAACTGCTAGATATAGGACATGTCAGTTTAATTATCATTTTTTTCAAGATTTATTTTATTTATTTGAAAGAGTTACAGAGAGAGCCAGAGCCAGATATATATACACACACACACACACACACACATATATATATATATATATAGAGAGAGAGAGAGAGAGAGAGGTCTTCCATACGCTGGTTCACTCCCCAAATGACCACAATGGCCAGAGCTGCTGGCACAGCAGGCGGTGGCTTTACCCACTACCCCACAGTGCCGGGCCCCTTAACAGTTGCTAACCAAAACAAAGCAAAACAAAACAAAAAGGATAACGTGAATGACTTTAGGAAGTGGCTGAGCTCATCTTTTATATATATATATATTTTATTTGACAGGCAGAGTTAGACAGTGAGAGAGAGAGAGAGAGAGAGAAAGGTCTTCTTTCCGTTGGTTCACTCCCCTAATGGCTGCTGCGGCCGGCGAGCTGCGCTGATCCGAAGCCGGGAGCCAGGTACTTCTCCTGGTCTCCCACATGGGTGCAGGGCCCAAGGACTTGGGCCATCCTCCACTGCACTCCTGGGCCACAGCAGAGAGCTGGACTGGATGAGGAGCTACTGGGAAAGAACCCAGCGCCCATGTGGGATGCCGGCGCCGCAGGCGGAGGATTAACCAAGTGAGCCACGGCGCTGGCCCTGAGCTCATCTTTGGAGTAGTTAATAGTTGGGCATTACCAGGTTGCAGGTCAGGCAGGGACATTGTGTGTGTGTGTGTGTGTGTGTGTGTTCTCTCTCTCTCTCTCTCTCTCTCTCTGTGTGTGTGTGTGTGTGTGCATGTGCTTTCGACCTTTGCCTTCAATGGCAGAGACGTGCGTTTTCCTAGAAGGCATCGGCAACATACATGGGACAGCCCCGGGAATCTGTGATAAGCCATACAGCCTCAGTCTTGTACCTTCTCTGGGAAACGAAACTTAAAGCTTGGTGACTCAGCTGGTGCAGAGGGTGGCACCAAGGCTCTTCCTGAGCGAGGAGGAAGCTCAGCCTGCCCTCCCATGTGTTCACAGGTCCCACAGCTCCCCGTAACTGCTGCTGGCTGCTGCACGTGGAAGGGAGAACTACAGACCACAGGTAGGGGCTTTGGTGCCTGTGTGAAGGAAATGGGGAACAAATGACAGCATGCATTTTCTGACCTTTTTTTTTTTAAGATTTATTTCATTTATTTGAAAAGCAGAGAGAGAGAGAGAGAGAGAGATCTTGGGGCCGGCGCTGTGGAAGAGCAGGTAAAGCCGCCGCCTGCAGTGCTGGCATCCCATATGGGCGCCAGTTTGAGTCCCGGCCGCTCCTCTTCTGATCCAGCTCTCTGCTGTGGTCTGAGAAAGCAGTAGAAGATGGCCCAAGTCCTTGGGCCCCTGCACCCATGTGGGAGACCAGGAAGAAGCTCCTGGCTTTAGATCAGCGCAGCTCCGGCCATTGTAGCCAACTGGGGAGTGAACCAATGGATGGAAGACCTCTCTCTCTCTCTCTCTCTCTCTCTCTCTCTGCTTCTCCTCTCTTTGTGTAACTCTGCCTTTAAAATAAATAAATGCATTTTTTAAAAGAGAGATCTTCTATCTTCTGGTTCATTCCCCCAGTGACTACAACAGCTGGGGCTGGGCCAGGCATCTTCATTAACAGGGAGCTGGATTAGAAGCAGAGCAGTCAGGACTTGAACCGGCACTCTGATAGGGAATGCTAGTGCCACAAGTGGTGGCTTAACCTACTGTGCCACAGTGCCAGCCCCAGGGGCTACTGAACTTTTAAGAAGCACAAGTGGTATTGGAAGATGTGTGGGGAAGGAGGGCTTGGATCGGAGAAACTCAGCTCTTCTGTTTCTTAGTTGCAGGACCTTGGACAAGCTGAAAACCTCCCCGATCTTCTGATTACTTCCCTGTAAAACTCAGGACTACAAGAGGATGTGTAGGAAACCACAGACTGTTCTATTAAAGCAAAAACTGATATGTGCAAAATACCAAATTTAAATGCTTCTTTACCAAAAAGCAAAGAAGGAGACATCAGTGAGATTACGTGCTGTAGGGTCTTTCCTTAGTTCTATGGTTGGGATAATGTGAGGGGAAGGGGCATTTGAGGAAAACTGATTTTTAAAAAACTTTATTTACTTATTTATATTTATATTTATATTTAAATATTAAATAATAATAATTTATAATAATTAAATAATTTACAATAATTTATAATATATATAATATAATATAATATATATAATATAATATAATATATATAATAATTTATAATAATATATATAATTTAATTATAAATTAAATAATTATAAATTAAATAATTTATAATAATATATAATAATAATTTATAATAATTAAATAATTTATAATAATTTATAATATATATAATATAATATAATATATAATATAATATAATATATATAATAATTTATAATAATATATATAATTTAATTATAAATTAAATAATTTATAATAATATAAATATAATAATAATAATTTATATTTATATTTATACTTATAGAAGCTCGCCTGGTCCCGGCACGTCTCCTTCTAGCGCCAGACCCTGGCATTGTCCCCATGATGCCGGCTTTGCAAGTGTGCAGGCTGCAGGTGTTCTGGGGTCATGGAAGCTTCCACCGAGATTTCAAAGCTGGGAAACCAGAGTTGTGCTGCAGGGCTGGAGCCCTGCAGGGGGAGCTGGGCAGGGTGAAGCTGCTGAGGAGACCCTGGGAAAGTAGAGGTGCCAGCAACAAGGGCCATCCACCAAGGAGAGCTGCCAGCAGGGTGCCAGCCCAGCCTGGGCAAGACACAGAGCTCAGCAGGCAGCCTCAGGGATCGGCCACACGGACACAGACCAGCAAAACCAGAGAGGCTCCAACCTAGATTCCCAAGGATGTTCTGGACAAACTGAGGGCCGAGATGGAGATAAGCATCATCGTAAGGAGCCCACACTACAATACTGCCGAGCAGAAATGAGGGCTCTGAGCTGCAGCAGAAGGCCCTGCCTACTGGAGTCGCAGAGATGAGACGCCCACCCTGTGGAAACTGAAGCATGGGGTGGGCCTCGCAGAGCTGTAGGGGTGAGGCTGCCCAAGCCGTTGGGGGCCCAGCCCCCATCCCGGTGTGCTCAGGGTGGCAGGCATGGAGCCTTAGGACTTCACATTTGCTCTGCTGGTTTCTGGTTCTATCAAGTCTTTCTATTTCCTTGTCTCCCCTGTTTGTAAGGGAAATGTGCCTGTGCCTGCCTTGCCATTGTATCTTAGAAGTAAGAAACTGCTTTTTGGTCACACAGGGAGTCACAGGGAAGAGAGCTTGCCTCGAGTTTCAGATGAGACTCTGGACTCTGGACTCAGGCATTAATATTGGGCTGCATTAAGACATTGTGACTTTGGGGGATGGGATGATTGTTATGTTGTATGTGCAGAAAACATCGGTTTTGGGGAGCCAAAACTGGATTAAATAGAACCAATCTCCACAAATCCATGCAGATGTTTAAACCCTGAAGTCTTAAAGTTGAGGACTGAGGGATTAAGGGTGGGGACTTGATCTAATTATGGTATCCAAGGGGTGGGCCTGTTGGGAGGTCTTAAGGTTTCTGGGGCCTGCTCTCAGAGGGTTGTTCTTGGGAGAAGGCTGGTTATTTATTTTTTTAAAGGTTTGTTCATTTATTTATATGAAAGGCAGAGTTACGGGGTAGAAGTAGGGGACAGAAAGAGAAAGAGATCTCCTGTCTATTGGTTCACTCCCCAAATGACCTCAACAGTCAGGGCTTGGCCAAGCAGAAGCCAGGAGCCTGGAACTCCATCCTGGTCCCCGTGTGGATGGCAGGAGCCCGAGTACTTGAGCCATCTTCCTCTACCTTCCTGAGAGCATTAGCAGGAAGCTGGGTCAAAGTGGAGCAGCCAGAGGGCTGGTTATTGAGCCGAGTTTGGCCCAGCTTCGCTCTCCTTCCTGGCTCACATCCTGTTCCTCCACTTCCTCTCCACCATGGCCAAGGCCCATCAGACACCAAACTAATGGGGCCACCCACTCCTGAATTGTGATCTGCAAACTCTGTGTGAACGTAAACCTTTTTTTGTTCCCAAGATGCACCTCTCTCCCCAAGATGTAGCTCTCTCTTTTAGTTAATGTAACAAAAACTAGTCTAGGGGCTGGCACTATGACATAGTGGGTTGGCATCCCATATGGGTACCAGTTTGAGTCTCGGCTGCTCCACTTTTGATCCAGCTCCCTGTTGATGGTCTGGGAAAGCAGTAGAAGATGGCCCAAGTCCTTGGGCCCCTTCACCCCTGGGGGAGACCCAGAAGAAGCTCCTGGCTCCTATCTTTGGCCTGGCCCAGCTCCAACCATTGCAGCCATTTGGGGAGTGAACTAGCAGATGGAAAACCGGTCTCTGTCTCTCCCTCTCTGTGTCTGTAACTTTGCCTCTCAAATATATAAATCTTAAAGGCTAATACACTAAGATTTTTCAGGGATAGCATCTGTCATTAAATTTTGTTCCTTTGAGTGGACTTTGCTTACCTTTGCTTTGTATGCTTTGTGATTTTTGTGGTTGAAAACTGAGATTCTGGAAGGAAAAACACCACTTCTTCCAGTGTTTGCGGATCGACTGTGCTGGGCCAGCCCTTCACCTGTTAGCCCAGCTTGGTTGAGCCCAGGAGCAGCCTGACAAAGAGGCTGAATGAGCATCTTCTCTGCTCTCTACTGAGCAGGTGTCCCGTGCGGATTGCGTGTGGCTTTCTCAGTTCCCCCACGTCCACAGCGCCTCTGAATGTGCTAATTGCCCAAAGTCGCACCCCAGCTGCTCCTGGGGACCTTACGTGGTCTGTGGGGCATCTCAGTCTGTCGCGTTGTCCCAGGTGTCCGAGGGCCTGCCGTCTCTGTTGTTTTCCCGACCAGTGCCTGCCCCTTTGCTCAGCTGAGACCAGGTTAGATCAAACCTAGAGCCCAGCCCTGCAGGCAGCCAGACTGGAACACCGCACATAATGTCTGATTTGCCCCCCTGGTTTGAGAGAGGGAAGTGGGGGTTCAGTTACTGTCTCCTCCGTACCAAGACTACTGCTGCCTGGGAGGAGGCGGAGCAAGGGAGAAAGGGAATGAAACTTGCTACCCCTCTGAAGGGGCCTTTTCTTGCTTGGACATCCATTTGTTTGCTCTAAACTTTTTACTATTTTCCAAAGCCCCTATAAACCTAGTGCAGGGGCTGGTGTCGTGGTGCAGCAGCTGGGCTGCGGCTCTTAGTCCTGGCATCCCACATCAGGACGCTGCTTTGACTCCTGGCTGCTCTGCTTCCAATCCAGCTCCCTGCTAATGCATTCGGGAAAGCAGTGGAAGATGGCGCAGGTGACTAGGCCCCTGCAAGACCCACATGTGAGACCCAGATGGAGTTCCCAGCTCCTGGGTCAAGCCTGGCCCAGCCCCGGCTGTTGCAGCCATTTGGGGGAATGAACCAGCAAGTGGAAGATCTGTGTCTCTCCCTCTTTCTGTCAGTCTGCCTTTCAAATAAATATTTAAAAATAAAATTTTTTATTTATACAAATAAATATTTAAAGAATAATTTTAAAAGTAATAAAGATAGTTCAGCAGGTGTGTGTGAGTGAGAGAGTGAATGAATGAATGAATTTCCATGGGGGAACAAGAGCTTGGAGATTCTTTTTCCATTTTGCTGCTCTTGCTAGGACTGTTTTTTGAAACAGCTTTATTGAGATGGTTCACATAACCACGCAATTCACCAGCTTCTGGCTGTTATCAAAAGTACATAAAGTAACAAATGCTAGTGAGGACATGGGAAAAGGGGCACTCATACACTATTGGTAGGAGTGTATATCAGCCAGCCAGCCTGAAAACCAGCATGCAGATTCCTTTGAAATCTAGAAATGGGGCTGCTGTATGATCTGGACATGAACTCATACCCAAAAGACATGGACTCATTGTATCCAAGAGACACCTGCTGCACCATGTTTAAAATTTTTTTTTTAAATTTATTTGAGAGGAAAAGTTACAGACAGTGAGAGGAAGAGACACAGAGAGGGGTCTTCCATCTGCTGCTTCACTCTCCAAATGGCCGCAATGGCTGGAGCTTTGCTGATCTGAAGCCAGGAGCCAGGAGCCTCCTCCAGGTCTCCCGTGCAGGTGCAGGAGCCCAAGGACTTGGACCATCTTCTACTGCTTTCCCAGGCCATAGCAGAGAGCTGGACTGGAAGAGGAGCTGCCAGGGCTCAAACTGGCGCCCATATGGGGTGCTGGCGCGGCAGGCGGAGGATTAACCCACTGCACCACAGCACCGGCCCCTGCACCACGTTTATAGCAGCATTGTTACAGTAGCCAAAAATACAAAATCAATGTCGGTATCCATCATCAGGTGAATGGATAAAGAAAATGTGGTGTACATATACAACAGAATACTATACAGCTATAAAGAAAGAAATCCTGTTATTTGCAGCAAAGTGGACGTCATGGTGAGAGAAATAAGTCAGACACAGAAAGTCGGATACTGCACGTTCTTTCTCAAATGTGGGACCTAAAACAATCACACAGTTTGCCATCTTTTGTGACTGGCTTCTCCCACTTAGCACAGGGTTTCCCCGTCTCCCTCCTACCCCTGGCTCTATAGGAGGCACAGGATTCTGGGAGGTGGGAGCAGGGTGTCTAGTGCAGCAGGTAGATCCGTGGACTGGTTCAGACCTGGAGTTGCACCTGATGGCTGCCGTCTAAGGAGAAAGGGGATGGCCTTGGAGATTTTGGCCGCAAATAGTAAGACAAAGGCCCAAGGGACCTAGGCCCCAGCGGGGAGGGAGTCAAAATAGGAGAGGACAGGAGAGTGGCCAGGCACCAGGGTGCAGAATGAGATGAAAGATCAGGCGTAGCGGGAGGAGCAGCAGAGTGGAGAGATTAGGATCAGAGCGATGGCTTGAATTTAGACTGCTAGGGATGGAGCAGGTTGTAGTGGCGACAGTGTCCACCACAGTGACGGCAAAGCAGACTGGAAGGGAGGCGGGAGGTGTTGGAAGAGCCCTCTAGAGGAGGCCAGAGCATAGAGAGAGAAGTAGCCTAGGGTGCTCGGGGCGGGGCAGCAAGGGGAGGACCGGGAGGCACTGACAGTGAGCACAGGGCGTTCTGGTGAGAAGGCCCGGCAATGAGAGTGGACGTGGTGACACCCCGAGGGAGTGTCCCAAAGCCACGGAGTTGTAGCTGGTAAAAGTTACAGGTGAAAGACAGGGAGAAACAGAGATCCTCCATGCACTAGTTCACTCCCCCAGTGCCTGCACCAGCCAGATTTCGGCCAGGCTGAAGCCGGGAGACTGGAGCTCCATCCAGAGCTCCTACGTGGGTGGCAGGGGGCCGACGACTTAAACCATCACCTGCTTCCTCCCAGGCTGTGTGTTAGCAGGAAGCCAGAATTGGAAGTAGAGCCAAGACTTGAACCCAAGTCCTTGGATACGGGATGTGGGTGTCCCAGGTGGCATCTTAACTCTCGTGCCAAACGCCCACCCCTCAATTTCTAACATTAAGAACGAGAGCACAGGGTGAGGAGGAATTTGTTGTCTACGTACAGAGGGCCTGCGTGGGTTGGTCTGGGTGGGAGGGAAAGAGCAGGAGCCTGTGTCTGCTTAGAGATGGGCAGTGAGGCCTGGGCAGCGGTGGGGGTGTTGGGCACAAGCGGCCCAGAGGGATGGGGGTGCCCAGAGTTCCGGGAGTACTGGTGCAGTGCACCCTGGGAGGTGGGGGTGGGGATGGCAGAGGCATGTCAGGTTCATGGCGTCGGGAGCTGGTGACCGAAGGACCATTTCAGGGGTGAGCACCAACAGTGGGAGCTCCCGAAAGTGAGGCAGTGAGGGCAGCAGTCAGCTGGTGACGCGGAAGGGGACTTGTGTCTCCCCGCCCAGAAGCCCTGCAAAAACAAGACAGAGAAGGTTCGAGAAACAAGCACGGGGGCCCGCAGCTGGGGGCCAGGTGAGCGGCGAGCTTCCTGCTGGTGTTTACAGAAGGCTGAGAGCGGTTCCGTGACAAGAAGGGCCGTGAGGGCCAGAAGTGGCCAGTTTGCCACACGCACGGGCGAGCACAGGACCTGCTTCAGACAGTAGGCATGGGACTCAGGGACCAAAGTGCCCAGCACGTGGAGTGAGGAGGAGTCCCTACTGCAGGCGGCTCCACGGTTACCCCAAGTCTCCTCCCTATCCCTGGTGCCGGATCAAAAGGATGAGGACCAGGCTTGCGGGTGAAGGAAAGACGTAGTTTAATCTACCGACAGACGAGGAGGGCAGGTTAGCAACCAGAAGAACCGCAGGCCTGGGTTTGAGGAGGCCGTGGAGCAGGCTGGGCTGCTGAGCCAGGTGTAGAAGGCATCTCAGAGTCTGGCAGCCGGGTGTCCCTCAGATGACAGCGCGGTCCCCTGGGAAACTGGCTTGCTGGCTTCCCTTTATCCCGAGGAGGGCATAGCAGCTCACCGAAGTAGCCACGCGGCATTGTGTGGCTGAGATGGCGGCTCAGCCAGGCACCGAGCCTGTCACAGATTGCCACCTGCTCCTCGAGAAGGCCCACAAGCCCAGAGATGAACCCTCTCTCTGACTGGGTTGCTCAGTTCCCGCTGCCTGTGGGAGCAGCCCAGGTAGGAATTAAAGCCCTCCCACAGCACTGGCGAAAGGGAAGCCGCCCACTCAGCAGCCTGGGGAGCATCATTGGTTAGAATTACAGTCAAGCCGCCTTGCACTGGATCATGGCACGGACCAGTCCTTGTCATTTTATTTCATCCTACACCGTGGTCACCCCCGCCTCCAGGCAGTCACACCGGGTTTCTGCTGAGAGCTGTCGGCACTCAGGCACATTTTGGGTTCCGTGGTGGCTGCCACTTTGCAGTCAAGAGTCTCCCAGGCTCGAGCCACCACCCTGACAGCCTCTGGCTCAGGCTCTGGCTGTCCTGTGAGCTGTGTGAGGACCGGGACCCTGCTCCATCCATGTACCCAGGGCCCCGCATGAGGCCAGGCACAGCACAGGGGCTCAGTGCCTATGGATGAAATGCATCGCAACTGAGTGAATGAATGCATCAAGGGGAACCAGGAGACCGCCCACAAGTCACCGGGCAGTTACGATGAGTCTTAGTTCATTTCCTGTTATGCTCACCATGGCCCCGTGGGGGTGCTACTTGTAGACACTCCCAGGAGGGAGAGCGGACCTTGGGAGGCAGTTCTCCATGGAGGCGCCTGGCACGCCTCGGGGAGCCTGGCAGTGGGGGAGTGTGCCAACTGGTAGCCCTGGAGGAGGCCTCATGGGAGAGGTGGGGCGAAGCAGGGATGGTGGCAGAGAGCAGGCCGTGTGGAAGACGGCCCCTCCAACGCTCGGGCTGCAGGGACTCTACCACTGTGATCTCGCCCTCCCTAGCGAGGCCCAGGAGAGACGAGGGGCCCTTTGCTTGTGTTCCGAAAGGGGAGACCCAATATCGCAAGGAGGTAGCTGGGGGACGTGCCCAGTCCCCGTTCCCCGCGGCCCTGCAGAGCCCTGAGTGGCGCGTGCTGGGACGTCCCCCTCCCTCGGGTGGTTGCAGAGGCTGCCATTCACCAGAGTCCAGGGGGTCCTGCTGCAGGCTTGCTCCCCAGGGAGCCCCCCTCTGTTCCTGCACAGGGTCGGATCCCCGGCTCCGCAGGCCTCCTCCGTAGACTATTATTTCGGGAGAGTGCTTAGCTCAGCACAGCTGCAAGGTGCAGGCTTCTGAACTCTGCTGGCCCCTCCCAGCTGGCCTGGAACCCCACCCCCACCCCGGGGGGCAGCCCCTCCTACACCAGGTGGCCTTGTGCAGACAAATCCACCTTTGGGCACCCTGGGGGCTGTTGAGACGGGGGCGGGGGTGTTGTGTGGACTGGAGAGGCGTAGACCCACCCTTAGCCCTAAGCCTTGGGTCACCAGCTTCTTGCCAGGGCGACCTTAAAGCCCCAGGAGCCCCACACGCAGCAGGTGCGGGCTCCTGTCGGTGCGTCTGGCTGGCCGCTTGGCCTCTGCCTTGGTGGCTGGGACAAGAGCGACAGCAAAGCCGCGCCCTGCCCTGCCGGGGGAGGAGCCTGCAAACTGAGTCCTGCTTGGAGGAGGCCCAGGTCCTCCCAAGGCCCCGTGTCCGGGAGGTGGCTTAGCTGCAGGGCCCAGGGAGCTCCTGCACGTCTTTCTCCCTCTGCTTCCCCCTGGGGCTCTGGCCCACCAGGTGGGCCGCTGGGGAGAGTGGGGGAGGCTCGGACAGCGGGGAGGGGAGCCCCTGGAGATACTCCAGCCACTCTGACGGCTCTTCCTGTTCCAGGTGCCCATGGGCTGGACGACGAGGCTGGCCATGGCAGCCCTGCTGCTGGGCGTCGTGATGGTGGCCACGGGAGACGAGGACGAGAATGACCCGTGTGTGTACGAGGCCCTGCCGGACGAAGATACCGTCCTCTGCAAGTAAGGCAGGCCGGGCTGGCTGCGGGCGCCCAGGGAGGGCTGCTTCCAGAGCGCGGGCCCTGTTCTCCTGAGCCAGCTGCTGTGGGTTGGGCCGAACGTGGGTGAGGGCTGCAGGCAAGGCAGGCTGCCCTGGAGCCCTGCAAACCTGTGTGTTTTAGGGGACTGGCTTCAGCCTCTCTGCTGGGTCCTAGAGAGAGAGAGACCATTGCCCCCTACAGCCCAGAGTGCCCCCGTCCCAGGGACCTCCACCAGTGTCTATGGAGCAAAAAGTGGCAATCAGAAGGAGGCGTGTGGGGGGCCCTTGCTATGCGAGATTTTTATCTGGTCATAGGCCCCCGGGGAATACTTCCTCTGGGGGCGCTGTAGGGAGGGTGGCCACCCAGGCCAGCTTCTTCCCACCCACGGGCGCAAGCTTCTCCCACACTGAGCTGGCTGGGAAGCCTGGAGCTCAACCTTTCCCTCCCCAGCTCTGAGGGTTAGAAAAGCAAGGCCCCATTCCCAGGCCACCTGATGTCACCATCTCCTCACAAGGGGGTTAGTGGCCAAGGAGGGTGACGCCCCACTGAGGCCATCTCCGGGACAAGGGGAGAGGGAGGAAGGGCCCCTGCCTCACCCTCCGGCTTCTCCTGCACATTGGCTTTGCACATGCTGTCTTGCATGTTTCCTTACAAATCGTGGCCATGCTACGATTCCCAAAGCTTCCTGGGAGAATTACTGCTGCACAGCCAGCCGTTGATGTTTCTGGTCCGTGAAGCTGTTTCCATGCATGAGAGTTCTGGGTTTGTAATCTGTTACCAAAAACCTGGCCCCTGTCCCCAGTGCCAACTCAAGGTGACAGGGACTAGGGCTGAGGGCAAAGGAGGGAGGCAGTTTAATCTGTCAAGGCATGACAGGGGTAGCAGATCTCCGAGTTAGAGAGCTATCACCCTGCTGAGTGAGGGTGCTTTGGGGTTCTTGAGGTTCCAAGGAAGGGGAGTCAGGATTAAGGGGGGCAACAGACAGGGGCTGTGCGTGTTGGCCTCCGTCGTGGTGAGGAGGGGCTGGCTGGGGCCACAGTGGTCATCTGGTCTGGTTACATGTTCAGCTCATGTCCAAGTTCCTGGATGGTCAGCAATGCCGTACTCTTCAGGGATCATTACAATGGCCGTGTGGGCTTGCGTGTTTCCTGCCCTGAGCCTGGAATTCCCCTAAACAAAACCCCTGGGGGCAATACTGGCCATCAAGGTGTTATCTATTGGAGAAGCAAGTGAGTCTGGTGGTCAGAGCCTGTGGGGTGGCCTGGACCAGTCCCTCAGCTCAGTGAGTTATGCTACCCAGGCACTGTTGGGGGGCTTGGTTCCGTTCCCCCTGTTTCTCATGACTCCTCAGTCTTGAGGGACGAGGGACTGCTCTGACTACTTCATGAGGGGCAGGGTGGGCTGTCTCAGGGTTGGAGGGGCGCTTGGCCCAGTGTGTGCACAGCATGATCGTGCAGGGGCATCGACATTCCACGGCAATGGCTAGTATTCCTCTACCCATAGTAAAAGCCAGGAAGATGATTATTTTGTCCACCAGAAGCTTCCAGTCCCAGACCAGGAGTGAACTGGCAGGCTTCTATATTTTTTCCACCTTCGTTGAACCCAACAAAGACCCAAATTACATCTTCCTGTCTATCCAAGAGGAAGCCAAGGCCTCCAGCATTTCTATTTCTTCAAGCTGGTGTGAATGTTGCCCTCTTACCTCCGCTAAGGCACAAGGCACAGGGGAGGGCTCTGAGTGCAGCCTTCTGGGTTAGGACGCCTGGTGGCCATGCTACGATTCCCAAAGCTTCCTGGGGGAGTTACTGCTGCACAGCCACACTTGTTCAATCACCTATAATCAGTCACACACAGGCTCCCCAGAGGCATGGGGGCAAGGTGACCGGAGTCAAAGATGACGCTAGATAGCGTTTTACAGTAACATTTCAGTTATCAGTCTGGCTTGGTTATTTCCCTGTAGGGCCACACGGGAGCCGGTGACCTCCCTGTGTTTGTTCAGAATGGCAGCACACAATGAGCTGTGTGCGTGGCGGTGGGCTGCCACAAGGGATCCGTGTGTCTCCTGCCATCCCTCACAGGTGGCTGCTACTCTCAGACACATCAGCCAGCCTTGGTGGCAACGCCCAGGCCTTTGAAGTGTACGCCGTCAGTCATCCCCCACCCCAGATTGTGAGCCGTTATTCCAAGTCCTAGCGGTTACTATCAGATAATCATGTATAGGAACCCTTCCTTTGCAACCTCTCGGCTGTGTCTAATCCTGCTTAGGGTTGACGCCAGTGACGCCATCTTGATCTTTATTCCCACCTTCTGATCACGATCATTTTCTGACCAGTCGTCTTGGGGCCGAGTTCGTTCATCCCCCATTGTGGTCTGGACTTGACCTGCTGGCTGGTGTGTTTCCACCTCGGGAGGGAAGTATTTGTCAAATACCCTTTCAGCCACCTCTGAGCAACAAAGAGGTTTTAGAAGGAGTGATTCTCAGACTAACCTTACCTGGAGGCCATGTTAAACAGGTCAGTAGGCACGAGGCATCGTCTCAAAGGGTCAGGCCAGTATTATCTTGCTGTGAACTGTGTTTCCGGAGAATTCTGGCAGGAAATAGGTGCCAAGCTCAGAACAAATCAGGCTTACGTCTCCATGAACAGGATTATAATCTAACAGTGAACGTTACAACCTAGCAGCCGACATATAATCTCAGATCTGGAAAATTCTCAACGTTAAAAAATCAATCCAGGGCAGACTTTGATTTTTTTTTTTTTTAAACTAGAGTGTCTTAATCTTTTGCGTTTTCAGAGCCTGCTGGGAAGTGACGGCTCCATTTACTCTGTCACTGCAAGGCTGGGACTCTCAGGCATGATATGTAGATGTTCCAACGTTTCCAACTACATCCTTTACCACCAGGGCAGCTTCTTACTGAACTCATGCAGATAATCACATTGCCACAAAAAAGGAAAATCTTCGGAAAAGGTTTTGAATTTTAGAGAAATTAATTAAGAGGCAAAGGCAGGCATTCCCTCCCCGGTTACAAAACTATGCTTTACCAAAGCACTGTAAACCACGGAATTCATAGCAAGAAGTTTTCCTGAACCGAGAAGTTGAAATGCAATATTTTAAATAAAAGACATAGAAATCCGCAAATTTTCACGAAGTCATTCAGTCTTGTGCAACTAATTTTTTTCTTGTTCTCCATTTGCTGTTTCGTAGATTTTCCAGTTTTTTTTTTTTTTTTTTCTCTCTCTCAGTTCTGGACAATCCGATCTCACCCGGTGATCTTAAAGCAGTCAGAGCGTTTGCTGGAGTCTTCTCTGAGAATCTGACTGTGAATGTTTTCAGAGAAAAATCGGAACCGTGGATGGCAAAAGGCTCAGAATGGCCCTGGTTAAACTCATAAAACTCGGCAGTGGACAGGAGACGGTTTCGGTTCTGAAAGCCCCTGGAGGCTTTGCAAAGTGGGGTCCCTCTACGGCCCCTGGCTGTGGCGGGGAGGGCCGCTCAGTGGTCTCTGCGAGGTCTCTAAGTCCTCTTTTTATCGAGATAACCGTCAGGACTGGGAACGCAGCCTTGCACAACAGTTGCTGTTCATGACACACCAGTAGAGCTGCTATCTAAAGCTTTTGTAAAACTTGAGAGTGTTTTCCGTACAGATCTAAAGAGCCTAATTACCTTTTGCCTCTACAGATGAGAGAACCAGCCTTTGACATTTCCAGGGGCCCAGCTGGAAATCTCAAAAGTCAAAAAAATGTAGAACTTTGATTCTGAGAAAGCCTAATAAAGATGCCGAAAGGACATAACATGTCTGGTCAAATAGGATCCCTTATCACTGTGAAACAACACCCGTCCATTTAACCAGGGCCATAGCCCAGATTTACTCATAGTTAGAGTGATCAGTCGAGTCTGGTACATCAGTAGATATCCCCAAACAGTCTTAACTCTTTTAAGAACCAGCTTTCCAAACAATTAGCAAATTGTTAAAATTGACAAAGACAGTAGAGTACTCGAGAAGTTACCTTTTTTTTTTTTCTTTTTTAAAGATTTATTTATTATTTGAAAGACAGGGTTACAGAGAGGCAGAGGGAGAGAGAGAGAGAAAGGTTTTCCGTGCTTTGGTTCACTCCCCAAATGGCCGGATCTGGGCCAATCCAAAGCCAGGAGCTTCTTCCAGGTCTCCCATGCGGGTGCAGGGGCCCAAGGGCTTGGGCCAACCTCTACTGCTTTCCCAGGCCATAGCAGAGAGCTGGATCAGAAGTGGAGCAGCCGGGACTAGAACCGGCGCCCATGTGGGATGCCAGCACTGCAGGCGGCAGCTTTCCCCACTACACCACAGCACTGGCCTCTAGAGATTACCTTAGTGAAACGTGAGGTGTTCGCTTCCTTGGCTGGTTACTGGAAGATAAAGCCACTAGTAGAGACTCCAGCTTTTCTACCCCCTTTTGAGATCAGCGTTTAGTGTCCGGGCACCTGGCATCCCACAGAGCTCACAAGAACTGGCTCTGAAGTCGAGGAACACAGCCACCAACCAAGGCAAACTGTGAAAAGGGGAAACTGCGGACCAGCAGATGGTCCAAAAAAATTAAACAAAAAACAGATTAAAAGGTCAAAAACTTCCCACAGACTTTCTCACTAACAGAAAACCTTGTTGCTTTAACAGAAGATGGGTTTCTGATGTTACATTACTGTACCTTTGATATTAATGATCAAGTTTTAGAAAACCCTGTAACAAGGTTTTAAAGTTAGGGTCACTTCTCTCACACATAGCATTTTCTAAGATCTTTTCATTTTAAACCTCTTGTGACCTCACACCTACTGCAACTTAAACTTTTAGTTTTTGTCCTATCTTCTCCTTTCCAGTCTGGAGTCATCCAATCATTTTGCTTTAGGACAAAAATTCTTATAAAAGATGCCCTCTATTTATCAAAACAAAAC
Source organism: Oryctolagus cuniculus (assembly GCF_964237555.1). Taxonomy (NCBI): domain Eukaryota; kingdom Metazoa; phylum Chordata; class Mammalia; order Lagomorpha; family Leporidae; genus Oryctolagus; species Oryctolagus cuniculus. The sequence continues at coordinate 122,703,753 of NC_091439.1, forward strand.
AAAACAAAACAAAACAAAACAAAAAAAACACTTTTCCCTTAATCTTTTGCAAGAATACATTCTCATGCTTATAACTGTCTTTTTATTTTTCTTTCCCCTGTCTACAGGTTTCTTCCATCTTGTTTCTATTTTTAAATTTGTATTTACCTAATTTTTTTAAAGATTTTTTTTTTTGAGAGGTAGAGTTATAGACAGTGAGAGGGAGAGACAGAGAGAAAGGTCTTCTGTCCACCTGTTCTCTCCCCAAATGGCCACAACAGCTGGAGCTGCGCTGATCCGAGGCCAGGAGCCAGGAACTTCTCCTGGGTCTCCCATGTGGGTGCAGGGGCCCAAACACCTGGGCCATCCTCCACTGCCCTCTCGGGCCACAGCAGAGAGCTGGGCTGGAAGAGGAGCCACCGGGACCAGAACCCGGCGCCCATATGTGATGCCGGCACCGCACGCGGAAGATTAACCAAGTGAGCCACGGAACACACCCCCCCCCCAAATTTATTTTTAAACACTTATACTTAGATCACTTATTAAGATTGAGATTTTTTAAACAATTTTTAAAATTTTATTTAAGGTATGCAAACTTCAGGTACTTCGTAAACACAAATTTAGAAGCATAGTGATACTTCCTACCCTACCCTCCCTCCTGCCCGCACTCTGACCCTTCTTCCTCCTTCCTCTCCTGTTTCCACTCTTAATTTTTGCAAAGATCTATTTTCAGTTTACTTTATATCCATAAGGTTAACCCTACACTAAGTAAACAGTTCAACAAATAGAATGAAGAAAAAAAAAAAAACACTATTCTTCAACAGTCAAGACAAAGGCTATTCAAAATCATCACATTTCAAAATGTCAATTGCATGCATATGGATTATCCTTGAGGTGCTCTATTAGTTACCACAGATCAGAAAGAACATATGGTATTTGTCTTTTTGAGACTGGCTTATTTCACTAAGTATAATGGTTTCCTATTGCATCCATCCATTTTGTTGTAAACAACAGGATTTTTTTAAACCACTGTGTAGTATTCCATAGGGTATATATACATGCACCATAATTTGTTTATCCAGTCTTCAGTTGACAGACATTTGGGTTGGTTCTATGTCTTAGCTATTGTGAATTGAGCTGCAATAAACATGGGGGTGCAGATACCTCTTTCATATGCTGATTTCATTTCCCTTGGGTAAATTCCCAGGAGTGGGATGGCTGGGTCATATGGTAGGTCTATATTCAGATTTCTGAGGTATCCCCATACTGTCTTCCACAGTGCCACAGTGTCTGCACCAGTTTACATTCCCACCGCATTACCTTTTCCCCACATCCTCACTAGCATTTGTTGTTTGTTGACTTCTATATGAGAGGAATTCTAACGGGGGTGAGGTGAAACCTCATTGTGGTTTTGATTTGCATTTCCCTGATGGCTAGTGATCCTGGGCATTTTTTCATGTGTCTGTTGACCATTTGGATTTCATCTCTTGAGAAATTCCTGTTCAAGTCTTTTGCCCATTTCTTTCTCCTTTTTTTAATCAAAAATTTTTTTTTAAGGATTTGCCCATTTCTTAACTTGATTATTTGTTTTGTTGTTGAGTTTCTTGAGTTATTGATAGGTTCTGGATATTAATTCTTTATAAGTTTGCAAATAATTTATCCCATTCTGTCAGTTGCCTCTTCATTTCGATGAGTTTTTTTTCTGCAGTGCAGAAGCTTCTCAGCTTGATGTAATCCCATTTGTCAAAATTTGACCCCAAGTTTCTTGCTCTGACAAGCACAAGGTCAAGTCCTTGGCAGGCAGACAGAAGGCAGGGGTTCTGGTGCTTGAGGGCAGATCAGGGGCCACAGTGCATAGCAATGTGCCATACACAATGTAGAAGGCTGTAGAAAGGGGGCGGGGGCAGGGGTGGGAGAACCAACTGCCTGATTGGATCAGTCCACACTGCATGCTTGTGTTAAAATTTTGCCCTGTGCCCCATTAAGGTGTGTGAGTATTATATGTTAATTAAATACCTTTAATAAACTAAAGGAGGGGAATAAAAAGACCCCAGCTGGTCCAGGGAAGGCCCAGGACCAAGCCCTAAGAATGGCCCCATAAGGAAGTGCCTCCCCCATGTTTGCCCATGTCTCCCACACTCCCACAGAACACCTAGGAAATGACACTATCTGCAGAGGCACCAAGGAGACTGGCCTAGGTCCCCAGATGGCCTCTTCTCTACCCTGGGAGATCCACAACTTGGTGCCCTGGTGACCCATGTCCCATGGTCCCACTGTGACACCTGCTATGTGCCAGGCACTCCACCAGCCCCTAGAGTCCTCAAATCATTTTCACTGTTGTAATGAATGTACAACGTGGGGACCAATCGTCACCCCATTTGGCACATGGGGAATCCTCAAAGGTTAAGCAAGCTGCCCGCCATGCTTGCAGGACTTAGAGTTGGCAGATCTCCAAATCAGTGTCCTCGACTATCGTGACCCTCCTGCTGCTGACCCTCACCCAGGGCCCAGGACCCCTCACACTCAAGTAGAGGAGTTCTCTGGACCCCAGTTTGAGAAACATGGACTTAGAAGACTAAGACAGTGTGCTAAGAAAATGCCCTTGGACTGGAAGCCATTATTGCAAAATGGGGGTTTTGGGGGTGTCTTGTATTGCTGTTGAAGATGTTTGCTTATAAGGGATCACCAAGGTGGAGTGGTGTTGTGGCGTCACAGATAAAGTCATTGTCTGTGACGCTGGCATCCCATATGGGCACTGGAACATGGTCTGGCTGTCCCACTTTTCTTTTCTTCTTCTTTTTTTTTTTTAAAGATTTATTTAAGTCCAAGTTATGCAGAAAGAGAGAAAGGTCTTCCTTCCATCTGCTGGTTCACTCCCCAAATGGCCACAATGGCCGGAGCTGCCCCGATCCAAAGCCAGGAGCCAGGAGCTTCTTCCAGGTCTCCCACGTGGGTGCAGGGACCCAAGGACTTGGGCCATCCTCTACTGCTTTCCCAGGCAATAGCAGAGAGCTGGATTGGAAGTGGAGCAGCCAGGACTCAAATCAGCACCCATATGCGCTGCAGGCAGCAACTTTACCCACTACACCACAGCGCTGGCCTTCCACTTTTCTTTGTTTTAATTTATTTATTTATTCAAAAGGCAGTTATAGAGAGGCAGCAGCAGAGAGAGGGAGAAGTCTTCCATCTACTGGTTCACTCCCCAAATGGCCACAATGGCCGGAGCTGCCCCGATCCAAAGCCAGGAGCCAGGAGCCAGGAGCTTCTTCCAGGTCTCCCACGTGGGTGCAGGGACCCAAGGACTTGGGCCATCCTCTACTGCTTTCCCAGGCAATAGCAGAGAGCTGGATTGGAAGTGGAGCAGCCAGGACTCAAATCAGCACCCATATGCGCTGCAGGCAGCAACTTTACCCACTACACCACAGCGCTGGCCTCCCACTTTTCTTTGTTTTAATTTATTTATTTATTCAAAAGGCAGTTATAGAGAGGCAGCAGCAGAGAGAGGGAGAAGTCTTCCATCTACTGGTTCACTCCCCAAATGGCCACAATGGCCGGAGCTGCCCCGATCCAAAGCCAGGAGCCAGGAGCTTTTTCTGGGTTTCCCATGTGGCTGCAGGGACCCAAGAACTTGGGCCATCCTCCACTGCTTTCCCAGGCCACAGCAGAGAGCTGGATCGGAAGTGGAGCAGCCAGGATTCAAATCAACAACCATATGGGATGCCAGCACCGCAGGTGGCAGCCTTACCCGCTATGCCACGGCACCGGCCCCTGCTCCACTTTCGTTTCTTTTCTTTTTTTAAAGATCTATTTATTTATTCGAAAGGCAGAGTTACAGGGAGGCAGAGGCAGAGAGAGAGAGAGAGAGAGAGGTCTTCTGCCAGCACCACAGGCAGTGGCCCCTCCCTGCTCTACTTCCAATCCAGCTCCCTGCTAATGGCTTGGGAAAAGCAGCAGAAGATGGCCCGAGTTTTTTGGTCTCCTGCCATACCATGTGGGAGACCTAGAAGACGCTCCTGGCTTGGGCCTGGCCCAGTGCTTGCTGTTGTGGCCATCTGGGGAGTGACCCAGTAGGTGGAAGATTTCTCTGTCTGTCTCTCCCTCTCTCCCTATAATTCTGACTTTCAAAAATAAATAAAATCTTTCTTTAAAGAGAGAGAGCATCCAAGAAATGAAAGTGCATCAGCCCCGCACCCCGTGGGTGAATCCACTCAAAGGCTCTCCCTGCGGCTGTCTCACAGCGCCTCCTCCTATCCAGGCGTCGGCTGCTCTTCTTGAACGTCAGTCCACCCTTCCTGTTCTGCCCAGGATGTGCATAGAGCAAGCCCAGCCTCTCCTCTTCCTGGTGGTCTCCCACGTGTTCGGAGACAGACGTCACGCCGCCAGCGCCATGCCTGCCCCCCGCACCGTGGCACGCACCTGCAGTCCTTCGGTCCCTCCTCGGGGCCCTGCAGAAGGCACAGCTGGAGATGTAGCAGTGCCACTGTGGAGGGTGGGGCCTGTGCTTTCACGTGGACCACTGTCCAAGAGAGAGGGGCGCCTCTGAGTCGGCAGCCTCGTGTCCAGGGGCCTCAGTGTCAGCCTCTCTCTCATGGCCCGTTCAGTTTCTGTGACGAAAGTGCCTTAGACGGGGTCGTTGCTGAACAACGGAAACAGCTTGTCGTTCTGCAGGCTGGCAAGGCCAGGGTCAAGGTGCCAGCGGATTCAGTGTCCGCTGAGCCCTGCTCTCTGCTTCTACCGTAGAAGGGAAGGAATACCCCTTCCAACCTGCCTTCTAAGGACGCTAATCTCTCGGTGGTGGTGGGAGAGACACAGAGAGTGAGCGAGATCTCGCATCCTCTGGTTCCCCTCACAAATACCTACACCTGCCAGAGCTAGGCCAAGCTGAAACCGGGAGCCAGGAACTCGATTCAAGTCTCCCACGAGGGTGACAGGGACCCAACAACTTTACCATCACCACTGCTTCCCAGGGTCTACACTAGCAGGAAGCTGGAATTAGGAGCGGAGCCAGCACTCAAACCCAGGCACTTTGAAATGGGTTGCGGGTGTCTGAACTACTAGGCTGAAGGCCTGTCTGTAATCTCTCTTTTCAGAGGGTGATTTTAATAAGGGTAATGTACTTGGGGCCTAAAATCCCCACCTCTTAATACTAATACCACACACACTGCCAACTAAGCTCTCACAAAGGAATCTAGGGGGACACCAACTTTCACTCCCCAAAAGGCCGCAATGGCTGGGACTGGGCCAGACTGAAGCCAGGAGCCAGCAACCCCACCCATGTGGGTGGCAGGAGCCCAAGCCCTTGGGCCATCTTCCGCTGCTTTCCCAGGTGCATTAGCAGGGAGCTGGGGCAGAAGTGGAGCAGCCGGGACTGGAGCCTGGCGCTCACCTTGGGATGATAAATGTGCTGTACCACAAAGCCAGCCCTTCTGATCCAGTTCTTACAATGACAGAGAGACCTGGGGGACCATCCAGCTCAGGCTGAGGCCTCGCTAGGGAACCTGTGTAGTGTGGGGAGAGTGGGGAGAACCACACCGGGTTAGTTCCCTGTCGCTGTACCCACAGATGCCCCCACAACCTAGCAGCTGCAAACTCTGACTGCTTGCAGGTTATTTGGGCGTGGCTCAAAGTCTCACAGGCCGGGGTGGTCCGGAGCCAGGGCTCTGCTCCCAGCTCGCTTGTGGGGGTATGCACAGGCTCTGGACCCCTGCAGGTGGCCTCCCCACACAACCCTTCACAGCATGCCAGCTGACTTCTCCCAGAGGACAGGTGGGGGTGGTGGAGGGAGACCTTCTGAGAAAGGGCCTCCATGCAGAAGCTACAGTCTCACAACCCTAATATGATTTGAACAGGATTCAGCTCCCCAAACTCTTGCAGATATATATATATATATATATATATATATAAAGACAAGTAGAACAACAGAGAAAGGGGGAGAGAAAGAGAGATCTTCCATCCCCAGTTCACTTCCCAAATAGGCTCAACAGCCTGGCTGGGCCTGGAACTCCATCCTGGTCTCCCACGTGGGTGGCAGGAGCCCAAGCACTTGGGCCTCTTCTGCTGCTTTCCCAGGAGCATTAGCAGGGAGCTGGATCGGAAGTGGAGCAGCCGGGACTTGAACCAGCGCCCATATGGGATGCCAGCATCCCATGCAACGGCTTAACACCCTGTACCCCAACACCAGTCCCCAAGGCAGAGGTTTAAACCCCGAAGTCTTAATGGCACTGGTCCATGGATAAATGGTGGATAGAGTCGGGTAGACTTGGCTCCAGTCATGGTGTCTGTAGGGGGGCCTTTGGGGTGTGGTTGGGCTGGAGGAGGTGGCCGGGGCAGTCATGATAGAAGCAGAGAGCACACCAGGACGAGACGGCTCCCTGTGTCTCTGCTTCCTGGCTCGCCCTATGAGCACCTGTCCCTCCACCATCCTCTGGCTCCAGCAGACTAAGGGGCCACCTGATCTTGGACTGAGAACCTACAAACCTGCAAGCCAAAGTAAACATTCTCCCCTTCTAAGTCGCTCCCCTCAGGTATTTTGGCTAAGGTCACAAAAAGCTGACTCGCAGAAAATCTTGGAAGAGGCTGCCGGCGGCTTCTGCGGTATTTGCTGCATCAGGAGCGTGTCACTGGATCCAGGCCACCGATTTCAGGGGAGGGGGTGACCCGGGGGCACGGCTCCCAGGCGACGGGGCCACCTACCTCCTCCGCCTTCTCAGCTCACGGCTTGGATGCGTTGCGCTAGTTAATTAACTTTGCTCGTCTGGGAGAGGAGAGGGGCAGGGCCACTCTGAGGTCACACTGAATTAAACGAAATAGCACAGACGGGCGGCGTCTGGTCTCGCGGGGCAGCCCAGCCGGTGCCGCCTCCTCGGCTGTGGTCCCTCGTGCAGCCAAGGGCCAAGGGCTCATTTGACTCCACTTGTCAAGGGGGTTCTCTGGGTACACGTACAGCGAGGGCACTGCAGAAGACGGCGCCTTTGCGGCTTTGGGGACCTGAGTGTGTTTTAGCGCAAACTCTCGCTCGATCCGTTGTCTGATTCAGCTCCTCTCAAGCTTGCCCAGAGGTGTGTCCAAGCTCCGGGCCATCGGCGACCTGCCTCTGATACACTGCTACGTCCAACAGAGGGCTGTGCCTGCCACTTGGTCACGCTCCCATGTGGATGGGGCAGCGGGCACATGGACGCCCTCCGGGACAGCCCACTCGCCAGGAAGCAGTGGGCTGATCTCTCGTTTCATTCTTGAACATCTGTGGCAATTTCACCAGGGTAAAAAGCTGAGGTCCCTTACCAGGGGAGGGGGGGCGGAGAACCCTCTGCCCTTGGGTTGCCTCCTCCCATTGCCCGATTTTACCCTTCGGGTTGCTGTGTGCTGAGCCGCCCATCTCTGCCCGTGGAGGGTCTCCTCTACCTCGCGTCACTCTGGCTGCAGGGGGCAGGAGCTGTGGCAGAAATAATCAATCGGCCCTTCCACAGGCAGCCGTGCAGGCCAAGGAAAACCTGTCCCTAACACGCCTTCAAAAGCTGCCCCAACCATGCCAACCTAAGGGAACTGCTGTAAGTGGACAAAGAGCTACAGAGAAGCCGAGGGGCCCAGCAAGTGGGCGCTGGCTCCTGTGGCTGCGCCTCCCCCCACCCCCGGGGGATTGGAGCACCATGGGTTCTGCTGCCACTGGACCCGGGGGAGGGAACGTGGGACTCCCCACCAGGAAGCTGTCCCTGCGCTATGCCCAGACCCCAACCACAGGGGCCCCCCCTCCGGATCCTCACTGCCCCATAGCCTTCTCTGCAGCTCCACCTAACCCTACAGAGACCCGGCCCTTGGTGATAAATTGACAAAAGAAGCACTGGTGTTGTGGCACCGTGGGTTAAGCCGCCCCCTGTGCCACCAGCCCAAGTACCTGGGCCCCTGCTGCACATGTGGGAGGTCTGGGTAGAATTCCAGGCTCTTGGCTTCGGGCCTGGCCCAGCCCTGCCCACTGTAGCCATTTGGGGAGCGAGCCAGCGAATGGAAGATTCCCCCTCTCTCTGCCTGTAAAATGACAGCAAGGCTGCACAAAGATTTTCCGTTTTCACATCGGTCCAAAAGTCTGGCTGAGCCTTCTGAGCTTCAGATATACAAGGGCAGTGCCAGCGAGGTCGTGGACGAGCCGGGTCCGCCCGAGGCCACAGCCGGTGCCGGGGTCTGCAGCCTTGCTCCAGCAAGCCAGAGCCTCGCAGCGCCCTGCTGCCCCGGCACGCCAGGTGTGGTGAGGGCGTTTGCATTTGGGGTAGGTGGTGCTCAGCCCTGAGAAACAGACTCCTCAGGTTTGAGGCTGGGGAGCTCTGGACTGCTTAGTGGGCAGAGGTCTCCCCCATGACTGCCAACCCTCTCCTTCTATAGTAAGAACATCCCTAAAACACGACAGGTACATGTTTTATAAACCCCAAGACACAGACTTAGTTCCCTAAGGTGTACACAATGGCTCTCGAAGGGGGGCTGGCGTCGTGGTGCAGTAGTTAAGCAACTGTTTGCGATGCCTGTGTGCCATAGCGAAGTGCTGGTTCGAGTCCCGGCTGCTCTGCTTCCCAGCCAGCTCCCTACTCAAGCGCCTGGGAAAGCAGTGGAAGATGGCCCAAGTACCTGGGCCCCTGCACCCATGGGAGAGACCCAGACGGAGTCCCAGGCCCCTGGCTTCGGCTTGGACCAGTCCTGACCGATGTAGCCGTTTGGGGAGTGAGCTAGCAGATGGAAGATCAATCGATCTCTCTCTCTGGAACACAGTCTTTCAAAAAAAAAAAAAAAAAAACTTTAAAGGAAAGCTTGTAGAATGGTGGAGTTGAAAGATAAGTTTATTTAGGTGCAAATATTTAGGTGCAAAATTTAGGTGCACTTTCGTAACGCATGTGTGGTTTTTTCGTAATACGCCTTTTCATGAACTTTTTGAAGATCCCGCGTGGGTATGGCTGTCAGGTGTGCGTTGCTGTTTGTTCCACGAACCCTTGCAAGCACCCAGTGCCTTCCTGGGAGGTTAGCGCTGGCGAGAGCTGACACTTCCTGGCCACCTAGAATGCACAGGAAGTGCCGCTCCCCACGTTACCCCCCACCCAGGCTGATCCTCGGAGGCGGCCAGGATTGCTGCCCCCCTCTCCAGGTGAGGAGGCCGAGGCCAGCCCCTGAAGCCTGACGGGGCTGCCTGCCCCTCCCTCTCTCCCTAGGGGCCTCGGCGTCTTCTACCCCGAGCTGGGGAACATCGGCTGCATGTTCATTCCCGACTGCGACAACTTCAGACAGAAGATCACCTCCTGGTCGGAGCCCATAGTCAAGTTCCCCGGGGCCTTGGACGTGAGTGCGCAGGGCGGGACTGGGGCTGGGGGAGGGAGTGTGTCGCCTCTGAGCCTGCAGATCTGGGTGACTTGAAGCCCCGTGCTTCAAGGGGATGGGGGCAGTGCTGGCCGTGGCCATCAGGATGTGCTTTCCCGGGCCGGGCCCGTGGCCTCCAGGAGGGGCTGGGGAGGTGGAGGGTTGTAGCTGGGGTGTCCTGGGGGCCCGTGCTCTTCTGGGACCCCCTACTCTGGGGGTTCCTGAGCCTGGCTCTGCAGGGTCAAGATGAAAAGCAGTCGGGAGTGTGTGCTTTGGGGTCAGCAGAGCCCAGGAAAGGGGTGCAGGGGGAGCTTCCTGTCAAGGGGCAGGGTGGCTGCCCCCGTGGAGCGGTCTGTGACGGACAGGGCTTCCAGGGTGGCGACGCGAGCAGAGGCCATCAGCCCACAGCTGCGACAGAGCCCACGCGCCTCCTCTGCCCCCAGTCATCTCAAATCATAAGAAGTGCAAATAAGCACTCCTCTAAGGAAAGGGACTTAGCACCGAGCTGTTCCGGAAGCTTCCTTTGGCCCCAGGGGTCTGGCGGCCTGGGGAAATGCATGGAGGTGTGGGGGTGGGGCTGCGGCCCCAGGTGTCGGGCGGAGGCCGAGTTCTTGCTGTCTGCTGGGTTTGGGCACAGGGTTCAACGTGGGTGCGAGGACTGTGACATTACGGGGGCTCGGGTCACCAATGCGTGGGGACAGAAGGACTTAGGTCAGGGAGAGGCTGACCTTCCGGTCCCTTCTGTGTGGCATGGTGAGGAGAGGGCCCTTCCTGTCTCTGGGCACAGCCTGGGGGCTCCATGCTGCCCACACCAGGGCCTGGCCACCATCAGTGGAGCTGTGGCCAGGCAGAGGCGCTGGAGGAGGCGAGCACAGGTGTGGAGGGCCCGAGTCGGCCTCCTTTCTTGAAGTGCTTTTTGCTTCTAGAGAACAGATAACTGGTGATAGGTCTTGCCCTTTGTGAGTCTAACACACGTGCATGCATATATGTGCCTATGACACACTGCACACACACGCACTGTGCACATGCATACATGGGTGCTCCCATGTACACGCACACAGCAGCCCTCTTCCCTGGGGGCCTCTGGCCTGGGTCACCCCTGAGGACAGCAAGAGGAGCAGAGAAAGAAGAATGTGATCTGACTCTTGGGGCGGGAGGCAGGAGGCCACAGGAGCAGGACAAGGAGCCCTGACACTTAGGGACAAGGCCGTGCTACTTCCGGAGCAAAACTCTTGGCTTTACCAGGGTTTCACTTGTCTTCTGCTTTCCCACTGAAAGAGTGAGCAAGTGGGGCCGGAGAATTTCACAGGCCAGGGATGACTCCCAAGGGACAGTAGGCTGCCCGCTCCCTTTTGCGAGCTGTAGTACTGCAGGCATCCACTAGATGGCAGTGGAGACTTTTCAGCAGAGCAGATTTGACGCCGGCTTGAAAGCTGGGTCGATACACATAACACGGGACAGCACGCCCTCCAGGGCTTGAACCCGCCCTCTGCTGGGAAGCCCAGCTGTCTCAGCCCAGGGGACGGTGGGAAAGAGAGCTGCACTGGAACACAGAGATCGCTTAAAGACCCATGATGTTGGGGAGGGTATGGGTTTCACAAAGTAAGGTTTGTCTGAAGTCGTGGAAAGAAAGGGAAAAAAACAGTGCTCCACCGCTATGGAGCTCCCGTTTATGGAAATTTAATAGATCTATGAGAAAACAGAGTCAAAGTCATCAAAAGTTGCCGTTCACGGAGCGCTGCGGTGTGCCGGGCTCCATGCATGTGTCAATTCCTTCAACCCCCGGTCAAGGCTACAAGTGGAGGATTTCTGTAGTCGAGACTGCCAGTGGCCAGCACCAAAGCCAACTCAAACCTGCTTAGGCCAAAAGAGAAAGAGGAGAACTTGCTGGTTCACAAAACCGAAAACCACAGGGCTAACAACATCAGGCATGGCTGGATCCAGGCCCTCGCACAACTGTTCCCAGAAATTTATCTCTGTATGTGTGTGTGTGTGTGTGTGTGTTTTCTTTTCCTGTGCTGTTTTATTTGTAAATAGACTCTTCCCTTGTGGCGACACAAATGGCCCCAACAGTCTCAGGTTTGCATTTGACCAGGTTATCCGTCCTGGTGCAAATAGAGTGACCTTTTCCAACCATGCAAAAGTCACAGGCATTGTCTCGCGTGGTCACTAACAGTGGCCCTGGGCAGCCCCCCTTCAGGTACAAGGACCACAAGCAGAAGAGGATGGGCCCCCAGGGGGAGAATAGGGGTGCTGGTTATCAGGAGAAGGGGAAGAGAGCCTCTGGGGCCAGACCCTGAGCAGGAGAGCAGCTGCACCAGGTCTGCCTAAATCCAGTGTCCTGGGCCTTGACCGGCGCACTCCTGGCCGGGGCTCTGAGGGAGACCTCGGGGAGCGCAGGCGCAGTCCGAGGGCACTTGGAATGGCAAGGGGAGGCAGCACAGGCATTGCCGAGGAGGGGCTGGCTGCGGCCTCCCTGAAGAGGCGCGGGCGGGGGCAGAGGCAGGGAGGAAGCAGGTACAAGCCGGGGACAGGATCCCTTGAGAATAGGGGGCCACAAGCCTGGGTGCTTAGTGAGAGAAGAGGAGGGGGTCGTGGGGTCTGACGGGGACAGGCTTGAGGTGGTGCCTGGCTCGGTGGGGACGGCGCCTTGCTGCTGGGGCAATGGAAGCAGGGCCACCAAAGCAGCCACAGCTGCCACTCGTGCCCAGAGAGGGACCCCTGCTCCCCAGGCAGCCCCGGGGCCCTGGCCGGGGGTGGGGGTGCAGTGGGCACCTGCCAGGGGTATTCCCTCCTGCACCCCTTTGTGCCTGCTACTTCCTCATGTTTGCGTCCTGCCCCAACCAATGTGCCGCGTCCTGCCCCAACCAACGTGCCACCTCCTGCAGGAAGCCTTCCCTGCCTGCCTTTGTCTGGGCTACAGCCCCGCCCCTGGTTGATCTTTTCATTCTTTCTCTGAGCATTTCAAATGTCCCGAGCCTCTAAGCGAGTCTGCTTGCTTCTGCTGTGGACAGCAGCCACTCCTTCCTCCCTCACGGCTGCAACCGTTCCATAAACCCTAGGAGAGCAAGACCCTGCGTTCTCAGTGCCCGAGTCACCCCCAGCCCTACCGGCCTTGCAGACCCCACAGTGGCCGGGGGAGTGCACGGAGGGCAGGTGGAGGGAGTGTAAGCTGCCTAAGCCCTGTGGTGGGGTGTGGGGGGATGGGATACTGGGGCACTGGAAGAAACCACTGAGCCTAGTGGACCCCTGGGCCTGGGTGTGAGTTGGGGGCAGGAAGGGAAGCCATGCAGTGCTCCCAGGGGAGCTGTTGCAGGAGGAGCAGCCCCCCCCCAGGGGCATCCCGGATCTGACAGGAGCAGGCCATGGATTGTGGAGCACAGAAGATGCCCCACTGCCAGGCCCCACGGCTGGGAGGTGGGAGGAAGGGGCCACGGGCGAGTGCCGTGGGGATGGCAGCCCTGAGAGCTGGAGCCCTCTGGGAAGGCTCAGGGTGTGGGCGTGGCAGAAGACACAAAGAGGGGTGCAGGCAAGAAGGGGCAGGAATGGGGAGGCCTCCAGGCTCAGAGCTGGGAGAGGCCCCCTGGGGCAAGCTGTGGGACTTAGCAAATTCTCACCTGCCTGGGTACTGCTCTCGAGAGATGGCTGCGGACAGGTGCACCTCGGCGTCCTGCTGGCCCGAAGGCGGAAATGTCGTCAAGTTCAAAGTGCACCGGGTGCCCCTGGCCTCCTGAGCACATCCCAGCTCGGAAGCTCAGGGCACGGCAGGGCGCCCGGCCGTGTCCCCTCGAGACCTTGACCGTGACCGTGGGGCTGACTGCGAGTGGGTAGGACTGCATTGACTCACCAGGGCAAAGGTCCAAGTTCAAAATGCAAATCACAGCTTCACTGCATGGGAGTCACTTTGTTGCGTTGGCACTCGTAGAAGTGTGTGTGTGTGTGTTGTTTTTAATTATAAATTCAACCTGGGCAAGTTGAAGACTTCTGTTATCCCAGGACCGTGGGCTGGGAGCAGAAAGTCAGGCTGGGATGGGGTGAGGGGTCCACCAATGCAGGGAGTGATGGTTTGGAGTGGAATCACTGAGATGTGACTGTAACCCAGTGCCTAGTGCCCAGTCAGAGCTTAGCAAGTGGCAGATGCCGTCGTGATGACGAGACTGGGACGGTGAGAAGGGTGGGGAGAAGGGGCAAGCTTTCTGAGGGTTTGGGCCTGTGTCAGTCAGTGGCCTGCGATTGCCGGTTCGAGTCCCAGCTGCTCCCTTTCTGATCCAGCTCCCTGCAATGCACCGGGGAAAGCAGTAGAGATGCTACTCCCCCACCTAGCAGACCTGGATGGAGTACTCAGGGGACAGCTGAGGTTCTCAAAGGCGATGGAGAGATGGGCAGGTAGAACCAGTGGGGGCATGGGGGGCGGGTGAGGAGAGCACCGGCACCCAGAAGCTACGAACTTGTCCCTTCACCCCTTGTCCCCTGGTTCCTGAACTCAGCTGGTCACTTCTGCTAAAATCCCATGCCAGCCCAGCTGCCCGGCCACCTTTATCAGGGCACCTCTGGGTACCAGGGGGCCAGGTAAGAGGGCAGTAACGATCATCAGGTTGCAAAGAAATTTCCCGGGCAGGCCTGGAGCATCCCCCTAGCAACACTGGGAGATGGACAGAGTGGGAGAGATGACGGGGCTGCCCCAGCTCACACTCACCAAAGCCAGGCGGTGCGAGAACCAGCCGCTGACGGCAGCTCCCCTGCCTCCTAGTCCACCTGGATGGCTGGAAAACAGCCCCCACCCAGCGTCCATGCCGGGCCTGGGGTGTCGGGTGCTCGTTCACCCATTCATTGGAGCAGATCTGGACGGAGAGAAACTCTGCCTGGGACCCTACCCGGGGCTGGAGACACCAACAGATCCAATCGCTGCCCTGCCCATTGGACACCCCTTAATGGTCAGCACGTTGATTGCTGCTGTCCCAGTGAACTTGGGAGCGCACTGGCTCCCTCCAGGCCAGCTTCTGTGTCTCCATTCCCAACCCTCTTTATCCTTCAACCTGCTTTGAAGGCATCGTACTCACTGCTTCTGGTTCACAGTTCTCATCGCACCTGAACCTGGCCCTGGGAGCCTTTTAAGAAAGCTTTGCTGAGGGTCAGCGCCGTGGTGTGGCGGGTAAAACCACCGCCTGTGATGCTGACATCCCATATGGGCACCAGTTGGAGTCCCGGCTGCTCCACTCCCCATCCAGTTCCCTGCTAATGCGCCTGGGAAAGCAGCGGAGGATGGCCCAAGCACTTGGGCCCCTGCCAACCACATGGGAGACCCAGAGGGAGCTCCTGGCTTCGGATTGGCGCAGCTCTGGCTGTTGCAGCCAACTGGGGAGTGAACCAGCAGATGGAAACCTCCCCCTACCTCTCTCTGTAACTCTGCCTCTCAAATAAATAATTTTTTAGAAAAAAAAATAAAAAGGAAGCTTTGTGGGGCCCTAGCACAAAGGCATTGCCGGAGCCCAAGCTAGCAGGTGTCTGCTTGAGAGCCGCATCTGAGGTTGGCTGACAGCACAGGGTCAGGCCTGGGGAAGCAGGCTGCAAGTGCTTTTCAGGTCAAATTACATTTTTACATTTTTTTAAATCTCTGTGGGCTGAAAGGAGAGTGCAGTGGCTGTGCAGCCTGGTGTGTGTGTGTGTGTGTGTGTGTGTGTGTGTCTCATTGAGTGAGTGTCTGTAGGGGGCTGCTCCCATGCCCGTGATCTGTTCACAGCAGTCTCCTGGGAGTGTCAGCAAAGGCTTCTTGGATTTTAAAATAGCTGCCAGCCTTTGTCAGGGCATTCACCGGGATGAGCGCACACGTTTGGACTGCTCTGGGGACATGGCACCTGTTCTCAGAGGACTGGGGTGGTGGCTTCAAGAGTTTTGAGAGAGGTTTTGTAGATTTTTAAAAAGATTGTATTTATTTGAAAGGCAGAATTGTAGACAGAAAGGGAAAGATGAGATATCTTCCATCTGCAGGTTCACTCCCCCAAATGACCGCAACAGCCAGGGCTGGACCAGGCTGAGGCCAGGAGCCTGGAAGTCCACCCGGGTCTCCCACGTGGGTGGGTGGCAGGGGTCCAGGCACTTGGGCCATCCTCCGCTGCTTTCCCAGGCGCATTAGCGGGGAGCTGGATTGGAAGCGGAGCAGCTGGGACAGGACCCGATGCCTGTGTGAGATGCATGCAGTGCAGGACGCAGCTTAACCTGCTGCACCACGACGCTGGCCCTTGTGGGTTTTTTAAAAAGTGTTAAGGCTTCTGTGTCATAGGGGAAAGGAGGAGAATATGAGGCGGGGCCAGGTGCTTGGTGCATTCTGCCAGCCGGCAAGGCGGAGGCTGCCAAGAACCCGGCGTGGGGACACCTGCCACCCTGACATGAACCATGTCTCTGGCTCCTCCAAGGACCGTGCATCCCGGCCACTTTGGAGAGCACACTGTTCTCCACAGGGTCCGCCTGACCCGAGTCGCAGCCGCACGGGGTCAAGGGCAGGCAGGGGCAGGTGCCTGCTCTGACAGATGAGGAGACGGCCTTTATTTCTAGTGGGTTTTACTCAGGAGAGCAGTTCTAGGTTTGCAGTAACTGAGCCGAGAGTAGAGTGAGTTCCCACATGCCCCCCACCCGCATCCCCCTCCCACAGCGTGACGGCTGACGCAACTGGTGAGCCCGTGCCGACCCCTCGTGGTCACTCTCAGTGCTGGGTGATGTCTGAGGGTGGACACGTGCAAGGTGACTGGCAGCCACAGCAAGAGGCGTCTCGTGGCCCTGAAGCTCCTCCGTGTCCTGCCCGTTCCCCCTCCCCCCCAACCACAGCAACCACCAAGGGTGTGACGATCACCGTGATGGTGTCTCCAGTCTGCCACATCGTTGGATCCATATGGCCTTTCAAGATTGACAGAAAACCTGGGGCACCACCACGGCCCCCGCCTCCTGTCCTGGCAACCTGGGCACAGCGTAAGGGCTCCGGTACACGGTCCCCATGGCTTTGACTCTCACCTGAGACCCCCTCCTGCCTTCCCTGGGCATTTCCGTCAAGCAGCTTTGCAGTGGACAGGGGCCCCCACCCCATGTCAGTTTCTCACCGCTCCTCCTCTCCCCTCCAATGAGAATGTGAACTCCCCGAGGGCGGAGACCTCCCTGTGCAGGAACACAGGCAGTGCCTGGGCAGTGAGATTTTTTTTTTTAAACATGTATTTATTTGAAAGGCAGAATTACACAGAGAGAGGGAGAGACAGAGCCAGAGAGAGCTTCTCCTTCCGCTGGTTCACTCCCCAAGTGGCTGCAACAGCCAGGGCTGGGCCAGGTCAAAGCCAGGAGCCTGGAAGTCCACCTGGGTCTCCCACGTGGGCGGCAGGAGCCCAGCTACTTGGGCCATCTGCTGCTGCTTCCCCAGGCGCATTCGCAGGGAGCTGGCTCCGAGGTGGAGCAGCCGGGACTCGAACTGGTGCTCCTGCGCGGTGCAGGTGTCACAGGTGGCATCTTCATCCTGGGCACCAGGTCAGGCTGTGGCTGATTCTGGCTTGTAGACCCGGCAGGGTGCTGGGTGGCCGTCTCCTGCTGATAACAGGGTGAACCTGACAGTTCTCAAAGCCCTCTCCCTGCCATGAGCACTTTCTGGTCCTTTCGCCTCTGTGCCTTATTTTCTGCTTCCTTATCACAGCTCAGCGCAGAGAGGGAGGCAGGCTGGGCAGGTGTGGGGCTGTGAGGGGGAGGCCGAGGTGTGGCTCAGAGCCTGGTGCCCACCTGCTCTGGAGCCTGCTCCAACGAGGCCAGCGACAAGCCTGCAGTCTGGGTGCCCCCCGCCCCTGCTCCTGCGGCACACACCGGCCTCCACCCACTCCGTCCCTACCAGCCGCCCGTGCCCTGCTCACTCTGAAGCTTGGCAGCCCCTAGCGCAGCAGGCAGAATTTCACAGACGGGGAAACTGAGGCACAGAAAGCAGAGCAGCAGGGTCCGGATCTGAAGCCGGGTCCAGTGCCCAAGCCTCTGACCACACCACAGCACGGCTTCCTGACTGGTACAGCTGTGTCCTCAGACGCCGAGCGCCAGGTCCAGGGAAGAAACAGGACAGGGAGGCAGGGAGCAAGGGGTGGGCGTTCCTCTTTTTTTTTTTTTTTTAAGATTGATTTATTTATTTGAAAGTCAGAGTTACAGAGAGAGAGGAGAGACAGAGAGAGAGAGGGAGAGGGCTTCCATGGCTGGTTCACTTCCCAGTTGGCCACAACAGCTGGAGCTGTGCCGATCCGAAGCCAGGAGTTTCTTCCTGGTCTTCCACGTGGGTGCAGGGGCCCAAGGCCTTGGGCCATCTTCTACTGCTTTCCCAGGCCACAGCAGAGTGCTGGATGGGAAGTGGAGCAGCCGGGACTTGAACCGGTGCCCGTATGGAATGCCAGCACTGCAGGCAGCAGCTTCACCCGCTATGCCACAGCGCCGGCCCCTGGGCATTCCTCTTGACCTGCCTATCCCTTTGCAAATGGCCTGGCCAAAGCGCCCAGCTGTGGCAGTGGCTCAGCCCAGGGAGAGCAGGGCCGCGAGGGGAGCACACTTCAGTGACTTTCTGTGTCCACCACTAACCCCAGGTGGGGTCAGGAGAAGCCCCTGGGTCTTGGGACCCTCGGGTCTGTGTTCTTCCCACCGCACTGGGAATTCAGAGGACCTGAGCCAGGGGTCTGGGGCCCCCGCCTGCAGCAGGGAGTGCACACTGTGGGTAGGCACAGATGGCCTTCTCAGGGCTCCTTGGGCTGCAATGGGAAGAGCCAACACCAGGGGGAGACACATGACCGTCATCCCGCCTCAAGTCCCAGCGAGGGCCGGCACAGGAGCTTTGCAAAGGTCAGGTCAGGTGGAGGAGACCTGGCGGGTGATGGAAGAAACAGAAGGCCCCCAATTTGGGGCCGGGGGGGGGTGTGCACCCCTGCTTGTGGAAGTGCACGCAGCCTGGAGCTGAAGGCTGTAAACCCAGGGCCACCAACTCCTGGTGCCCGCCAGGGTCAGGCCGCTGATGAGCTGGGTGCAACGCCGGCAGGTGGCCCTGAGTGCACCGTCACAGCCTGCCCCGAGGAACATGACTTAGAAAACACAGTGCTGGCCGGCGCCGCAGCTCACTAGGCTAATCCTCCACCTGCGGCACTGGCACCCCGGGTTCTAGTCCTGGTTGGGGCGCCGGATTCTGTCCCGGTTGCTCCTCTTCCAGGCCAACTCTCTGCTGTGGCCAGGGAGTGCAGTGGAGGATGGCCCAAGTGCTTGGGCCCTGCACCCGCATGGGAGACCAGGAGGAAGCACCTGGCTCCTGGCTTCGGATCGGCACAGTGCGCTGGCTGCAGCGGCCACTTGGGGGGTGAACCAACGGAAAAAGGAAGACCTTTCCCTCTGTCTCTTTCTCTCTCTCACTGTCTAACTCTGCCTGTCAAAAAAAAAAAAAAAAGAAAGAAAGAAAGAAAAAGAAAACACGGTGCTGGCAGTGCCCCAGCCCTCCGTCCCTGGTGCTAGCCGGCCCACGGGCCATCCTGAGTGTGGGGACCACAGGGCGTGGGGACGAGAGCTGCTGACTCTACAGCTTGGTTTGCAGGGCACTTGGAGCCCGAGGGGCTAGGCTGCAAAACGGCAGAGGGCCCTGGCTCCAGGCAGCCCTGGGTGCAAATCCTTGCCCCGCTACTTGGAGCCCTGTGACCTCGCGCAGGTTCCTGACCTTGGTTTCTTCCCTCACTTGGAAATGCGTCAAATGTCTGTCTCCCCAGCAAGAGCCAGGGATGCAGGCTCTGTGCCCACCCTCCAGGGCCGTCGCTGCACTTTGCTTGCCGCTGGCGCTTCCTCCTCCAAGAGATTTCTTTTCTCTTGGCTTCCACGAGCCCCACTCTGGGCATTGCCTCCCCCTTTCATTCTTCACTTCTCAGGCTCCTTTGCAGGCTGTTCCTCTTCTTTGGGGCTGGGGTCTCGTCCACGTCACAGCTTTCAAGATCTATACAACAGTGATTTCCTGCTGGCCCCTCAAATGCACCAGCACCCCCCCACACACACACCTCCCCCTTCCTCCATGTCTCCCCCTCTCCGTGAAGAGCAGCTCCAGCTTCCAGCTGCTCGGAGGGACATCCTGGAGCCACCAGGCAGCTGTACACCAAGAGAACACGTCCAGAAGCTGCTACCCCTCTCCTCCACTGCTACCCCCGGCCAGGGCCAGCACCGACCTAGTCCCTCCTACCTGCCCCAAATGCCCAGCTTATCCTCAGCCTAGCAGACAGCGTGAGCTTGCAGCATGCAGGTCTGATCTGCTCACGCTTCTGCTCCCAATCCTCCTGTCTGCCCCGATTGCCCACGGTCGAAGCCTAGGGGGTACCAGCGGCCTGCCTGACCCCACCGGCCGACTGCTCGCCCCCTCTCCAACTTTGCCTCCTGCCTTGCTCCCCTGGCTGCCGGCCTGCTGGGCCTCCTTTCCACTTCTGGTCCACACTCAGCAGGCTTCAGGGCCTTGGACCGGCACTGGCCTCTGCCAGATCGCCCTCCCACTAATGTCTGGGGGTGGGAGTGGGGGTGGGGGGTCTCATCCTCACCTCCTTCACATCTTTGCTTCAAGGTCACCTTCTCAAGGAGGCCTGCAGGTGCCCGCCTCTGACCGCTCTGAGTCCTGCTATCCCTATCGGCTTCCTACCTGTGCATTCTTCGTTGTGTGTTTTGCTGGCTTGTGTCATCTGCCCCCAGCTAGCCCCCCGCTAGACCACGAGCTCCAGGGACCTCCGTCAGGTTTGGTCGTTGGTGTGTCCCAAACGCCAGGGCAGTGTCTGTCATGTGGCAGGCACGTAACAACCACACGTCAAATGCAGATTTGAAAGTTCTACCCCAGAAAAAAAAGGGGGGGACTATAAGCAAAAGTAAACTCTAGGGGCTGGCCTGTGGCACAGTGGGTTAACGCCCTGGCCTGAAGCGTCAGCATCCTATATGGGCGCTGGTTTGAGACCCAGCTGCTCCACTTCTGATCCAGCTCTCTGCTATGGCCTGGGAAAGCAGTGGAAGATGGCCCAAGTGCTTGGTCCCCTGCACTCGCATGGGAGACCCAGAAGAAGCTCCTGGCTCCTGGCTTCGAGTCTGCACAGCGCCGGCCGCTACAGCCAATTGGAGAGTGAACCATCGGATGGAAGACCTCTCTCTCTCTCTCTTTCTCTCTGCCTCTCCTCTCTCTGTGTAGTTCTGACTTTCAAATAAATAAATGAATAAATCTTAAAAAAAAAAAAGTAAACTCCAAGGGCAGACTTGAGGGAACGTGTGCCACAGACATGCAAATGGCTATCATTTGTACATGTCGGGGGCTCTTGGCAGCTGATAGGAGTAGGATGTGTGCCCCACAGAGAACTCCCCATATACCTGGTGGCTGAAGAGAAACAGATCTCCAAGGTGGACACTGGGCCACGCAGATGGCGAACTCCGGGCAGGCGTGTGGATGAATGGCCCCGGCCTCGGCTTGTCAGCAGGTGCCGAGCTGACCTTGGCAAGCTCGCATGAGAGGTCTGAGGGCAGGATCGGGACAGCGACAGTGGAAGGCAGCGATGGCCCAAGATCAGACGGAAGGGGTTGCCCCAGCGTCCTCTTCCTGGACACTGTCCCAAAATGACCCCTGTCCCAAGGCGATACTTGTCCTGCTTGGTATTTTCTGACAAGGGTCCCTTGAGGGTTAGACTGATGACACCCACCGTGTGTCAGGGGAGCAGAAGCCAGGGTTTCCCCCCACTCCCCCCAAGCCCCGCACCTCCTCTTGGTGGAATTCTGGAATTCGGTGATCTGCAATGCCATCAAAGCCGCCTGTGGCCCCTCATCTTGCTGAGAGTGACGGTCAAGCTGGGGTTGGGTCGGGAGCCTTTGATTTCTAAGGAGCTCCGACAGAGCTGCCTGTTAGCTCCCCATACACCTGGTGCTCCCCGTCCTCAGAGCCCCCAGCCCTGTGAGGTGTACCTCTGCCAGTGCATCATCGGGGACGAGCTATCTCCTCTTCCGATCATCAGCCACTCTCCAGAGCCGGCACCTGCCTCTCCTTCACCGTCATCTTTGACCTGGCCGGCGAGGCTCCTGCTTCCGGGCCGCTACAGAGCAAACGCCCAACACCAGCTTCTACCTGGGGCCCAGGTGGCTAAGAGCAGTCAGCCGGCAGCCAAACCCACAGAGCCATAAAACGACCCGCAATTTTTTTACAGGGTCTGAGCGTGCGGAAGGCCAGTGAGGCATCAAACCAAATGACAGAATCATAAGGAGAAGGGCAGGTGTGAGCTAGAGCAATATTTTGAAAGTTCTACCCCAGAAAAAAAATGCCATTGGCTAAAGTAAAGGCCAAGGGCAGACTTGAGAGACTGTGTGCCACAGACATGCAAATGACTATCATTTGTACACGTGGGGTGGGGCTCTTGGAAGCTGGTAGGAATAGGATGTGTGTCCCATAGAAGAAGGTGCAGGGCGAGAGGACAGAAAGAGAAAGGAAGTTCTCTTCTGTTTGTGATGCAAACACATGCATTAAAAAATGTATTTGAAAGGCAGAGTTACAGAGAGAGAAGGAGAGACCTGGGCGGGCGAGAACTGCTGGTCCACTCCCTGAACGTGTCACTCCCAGGCGACGACCTGGGCAGGGCCGGGCTGGCGTCAGGAGCCAGAACTCCATAGAGGTCTCCCACGTCGGGGGCAGGGGCCCAAGCACTGGGGCCATCTGCTGCTGCTGCTTTTCCCAGGTGCATCAGTAAGGAGCTGGGTCAGCAGTGGAATGGCTAGGACTCGAATCGGCGCTCGTGTGGGATGTTGGCGTCACCGGCAGCAGCTATGCCACTGTGCCCCGATGCTGGCTCAAGGCACGCAATTTTTAAGAATGGTGCAGACTTTATGTGAAGCTCACCATAAGGCAGTTTGTGTTCTTTCTTTTTTTTAAAATTATCTTAAATATTAATGTATTTGAAAGGGAGAGAGAAGAAAAGGCACAAAGAGATCTCCCATCCCCTGGTTCACTCTCCAGATGCCTATAACAGTCACAGCTATGCCAGACCAAAACCAGGAGCCCAGAGCTCCATCTGAGTCTCCCCCATGGGTGGCAGGGGCCCAAGGACTTGAGCCATCTTCTGCTGCTTTCCCAGGAGCACTAGCAGGGAGCTGGATTGGAAGCGGAGCAGACAGGGCTCAAACTGGTGCTTCGACATGGGATGCTGGCATCGCAGGTGGCGGCTCAGCCCCCTGCACCAGGACTCCGCCCCCTGGTACTCTTGTTCTCCAGTGGAGGGTGCAGTACAGGTAGACAGGTGGCCTCCCCTGCTCTGGGGGTGCCGCAACAATGCCGACCACAGCCAGTGGCATCTTCATTGTGTCGAAACAGTCATTTTAGTCCCAGGGATTTACCCTAACGAGATTATGTAACCAGAGACATGCATAGATGTTTATGTAAAAGGATGTTCATTGTCGCGTTATTTAAAATAGCAGGCAGGGGGAGAAGAGGAGAAATCAATTGGATACTCAACAATAGATTTGTTAACTGGAAGGTACTCTCTCCATATGAAAAAAGTACCACATAGCTATTAAACATCGTGTTGTCAAAGACTACTTAAGGCTACCAGAAAGCCTCACAATGTATTTCTGAATGAAAGAATCCAAATGATAAAACAGTAATTTCACTGTAGTCCAATTTTCAGGAATTACATCTTTTTAGGCATGCAAAAAGGAAACATTAGACAAATGGAGAATCTAGCAAAATCTTAACATCGGATCACCTTGAGGGGTGGGAATTAAAGGTGATTTTTATTTCTCCTTTGCCTTTGTCTGTCATTTCCATATGTTCGCCAATGAATGCATCTATCTTTAATAATAAGGAAAAATGCTATCTGGGAGGGGCGGGGGAGTGAACAGAGAGGAAAGGCTGCAGCTACCCAAATGGTCTGAGTGCTGGTTGCTGTGGAAACCATAACTTTGAATCGCCCAACTTTTTGTGAATTACTTCCCTGCTCTGCGGGTAAGTGCCCGTGCCGGAGTCAGCCTCTCCCAGGCACAGCCACGTGTCTGGGGTGGGGGTGGGAAAAGCCGAGGAGCCCTGTCCTGCCCTGGGGAAGAGGTCCCCAGGAGACTCCTCAGTGTCCTGCAGTCGCCTGTCCTCTCCCAGGTGAGCAGGACCCTGGGGGCCTGCTGTGGATCCCGGGGCACAAGCCGCCCCCACCCCACTCAGGCTTCTCTGCACAGGGCTGCGAGCCCCCACAGAGCATCTGATGGTGTCTAGCTCAACCTCAGCCAGCTCTCAGCCCACTTCTACAGGACGGCGTCACAGCAGCGGTGCTGGGAGCTAGGGGCAGGTGGCTCCGTCTTCGTGAGCGTGTCGATGAGCAACCGGGGGACAGGTCACTGAGACAGTGGGCATCTGAATGGAAATCCCACCTCTAGCCCCAGGCCCTCCCCGTGTGCTCTGGGAGAGCTGCACCTGCCCGGTGAAGCCCCTTGGGAAGCCAGGAGGCCGGCTCCCAGTGACCTTGGTTGACAACAGTGCAGACGCGTCCCCACACTTGTTCTGGGAACGCGGGCGCCTCGCTGCCATTTGCAAACCCTGCTCGGAGCTCTAGGGTGCGGAGAACGGGTTGGTTTATAGACGGAGGCAGCCACAAGTTGGAATTTTAAAAAGCAATGTGTCCTTTGAGCAGGAGCCCGGGCGGGGGGCTTTGCAGGCTGTCGCTTTCTGTCCCAGGGACCAGATGGAACTTGTTTTTCTGTGTACTTGGGGGTTTAACCCTTTGTGCGCCTCCTCCCCTGCAGCCCCATTCAGGAACGGCTTGCCTCTGGCACGCGAAGTTAGCGGCTTTGAACTTCAGCCACATTCCTTGGGAATGCCTCGTCTTCTCTATCCACTGCCTTGGCCCACGGATCTCATTTTGTTTAGCACACACTGGCGTGTGCCAGACACTGCTCTCGGCACTTTGCAAATATTAGCCCATGTACCCGCTTTGCGGCTCAGGACGCCGAGGCACAGACAGGCTAAGCCACTTGCCTGTGCTCACACAGCCGGTGGCTGACGAAGCCAAGACTCGAACACTGGCTCCCGGCTCCCAAATCTGTGTGCTTGTTTATACTTTCTGTTTTAAGTGATTTTAAAAATTTATTTGTCTTATTTATTTGAAAGGCACAGACATGGAGATGTGTGTGTGTGTGTGTGTGTATGTGTGTGTAATTAGAAAGGGGGAGAGATCTCTCATCCTCTGGCTTATTTCTCAAATGCTTGCAACATCTGGGCTGGGGTCAGGTGGAAGCCAAGAGCTAGAGACTCCATCCGGGTCTCCCACTCGGGTGGCAAGGGCCCAAGGACTTGAGCCACCACCTGCTGCCTCCCAGGGCGCGCACTAGCAGGAAGCTGGGTTCAGGAACTGGCCAGGACTCACATCCGGGCACTCTGATGTGGGACACCGGCACTCCAGGCAGTGTCTCAACTGCTACCTGGAACACCCACCCCAGAACTGGTGTGTTTGGCCGCAGCATCATGGCTGACTCTCCAACAGCAAATCCTGTTCTAAGTTCAGAGCTCCTGGGGTGGATCTTCCCCCCTGGAGCCCTGGGAGCCGCAGGTGCCGTCAGAATGAGAGGGAACGCACATGCAGCACTGTGCGAAAGGTGCCCGCCCGCCCCACCTAGATGGGGGGCCAGAGCCCAGCACTCCCTGGGGGCCTTGGCTGGTGACAGAGCTGCAGCCTGGCTGGGCACCAGGAGGCTGTACCCTGAGATAAGAAGGATCAGATTCTCAGTGAAACAGCTCAGGGGTTAGTGAGAGTCTCCCCAAGGTCCTGTGTGCGGGTGGGGGGCACTGTCTCCTCCAATAACGTTGTGTGGGGTCTGTCACAGAGGGCTGTGGGGCTCACAGCAACACCACCCCGGGAGTGGGCTGAGCTCATCTCCTGGACAGTGGAACCTCGGTCATTTCTGTACACAAACTTCGTATTTTCCTCGCTTTTGTTGTGGCAACTGTTCTGAAATAGACTACATATGACCTTGCCTTGACAAGCAGGATTTAACCTTTCTTGAAGGATTCGGCATCACCGTGGCCAACATCCATCATGGAGGGGCATTTCTGTTCTAGGGCAGCAGGGGTGCCCGGCTCCTGCCCTCAGGATGAGTGCCCCCACCTGGCACAGGCTGCGCTCGCACAGCTGGGGTCAGGCTGACCTTGCCCCTGGGGGGAGGTTGCCCATGGTTGTCAGGGCGTTAAAGCTCTGGGGGCCAGCATGCTTGCACTGGACAGAGGAGATGGCCGATGGGCCGTATTCAAGATGACCTCCACCTCACGAAGGCTGGGCCAGGATGGGGGCCAGCGTGGTGGCAGGACTGGTTAACCCACACCCACAGTGCCCGCATCTCATATGAGCACCAGTTCCTGTCCCGGCTGCTCCACTTCCGATCCAGCTCCCTGCTAACGTGGGAAAGCAGTGGAGGATGGCCCAAGTGCCTGGGCCCCTGTACCCACGTGGGAGACCCGGAGGAAGCTCCTGGCTTCTGCCTTTGGAGCCGAAACTGACCACAGTCCCTGCAGGAGCGTAGGTAGCTCCAAGAAGGTAGAATTTAAGCACCTAACAAACCGAATGCCCTGGGCGTAGGACAGGGCTGGTGGCATGCGGCTGGGTCCCTGAATATGTAAAGGAGAAGGCCATGGCTGTTTTGCATCCAATCGCACGGGGTCTTCCTCTGGGCCCCTCCCTCACTGCCTTGGAGTCTCCAGCGAGCAGCCGTCGCGTCTGTTCCTCCACGTGGTGCCAAGGATGAAGGCCCAGGCTCTGCACTCACCGTCAAGGCAGGGCGGGGCCCGGGGCTGGGGCATGGGGCTCCCAGCTGTGAGGTCAGGCCGCCTGCCCGAGGTGAGATGGTTTTTTTCCTGGAGTCAGGCCTGCCTGGGGAACACAAGTTTTATTTTATATTCTTGAGGAAGGCGGAAATGTTCTTAGCACGTTCGCAGCCATCTCTTCAGGGATTGAGGCGCTTTGCAGGGCTATTTGCTGCTACACAAAACCACGCAAGACTACTAAAATTATGTGCAAAAAGATTATTTTCCTCCTGTCATCTGTCACTTCTTGCTGCTCTCAGGGACGAGTGGTGAAGACGCCGCCTGGGATGCCCGCATCCTTCACTGGAGTCCTGGGTTCCAGTGCCCGGTCCACTCCCGACTTCAGCTCCCTAACGTGCATCCCAGGAGGCAGCAGGTGACCGCTCAAGGCGCTGGGTCCCTGCCACCCACGCGGGAGGCCTGGATGGAGCTCCTGGCTCCTGGCTTCAGCCTGGCCCAGTCCTAGCCGTTGTGGGCATTTGTGGAGTGGAGCGGTGGATGGGAGATCTCTGTTGGCTTCTCTCTCTTTCTGTCTTTCAAATAGATAAGATTTTTATTTTTTAAAGATTTATTTATTTATTTGAAATGCAGAGTTATAGAGAGGCAGAGGCAGAGAGAGGTCTTCCATCTGCTGGTTCACTCCCCAATTGGCCGCAACAGCCAGAGCTGGGCCAATCCGAAGCCAGGAGCCAGGAACTTCTTCTGGGTCTCCCACATGAGCACAGGGGCCCAAGCAACTTGAGCCATCTTCCACTGCATTCCCAGGCCATAGCAGAGAGCTAGATCAGAAGCAGAGCAGCCAGGACTCAAACCGAGACCGTTATGGGATGCCAGCACTGCAAGCGGCAGCTTTACCTGCTACACCACCCAGCCAACCCCAATAAAATTTTTAGAAGATGGTTAGCACACTTACAGTCCTTGTAATTTGTGGCAGGATCAGAGACGGATCACCAGCATGTCAGAATTAACCTAAGAGCTGACAGGCTCAAAATGAGGATGTGAGCCAAGTGTCTGAGTTTTAGCCCAGAGCCCTGCCATACACGTGAAATGCACTCGTGTGCAGTTTTCAAGGGGTGGGGGACCGGGAACGTGGTGCAGAGTAGTCGGATGAGCCGTGGGGGCTCAAGGAGACAGATGTGAGTTCTGATCCTGTTCCGAGTCTAACGAGCTTCGATGAGTCTCTCAGCCGCTTAGCCTCCGTCCCCTCATCTGTGTGTCAGTGTGTGATAGTATCCACGTGGTGGCACCCCGCGAGGACTAAAGAGAACACGTACCCAAGGCACGAATTAGAGTGCGTGGAGCTCTCTGTAGCAGGCGCTCGCCCATAGCCATCTCGCCCCCTCCCTCCCACCCTATCCGATGTCATGTGTGCTGCGGGAGGCCCAGTGTCCGCATAAGCCCCTTGCATTGCAGCTTCGGTTCCGAGAAGCTCAGAGGGGCTGCTCCGTGCCTCCCGCTCCCCCTTGCTCGTCCCGCGACTGTCCCGGGGGCCAAAGCTGCAGGCCCCAGAGGCCTCAGTTTGCAGACAGAAAGCTGACGAAACAAAGGGTCTCATCTAGGGTCGCGCAGGCAGGTGATGACGGAGCCCCAGCTCCAAGCCCAGGCCTCCTGGCCATGTCCTCTCTCTCTCTCTCTCTCTCTCTCTCTCTCTCTCTCTCTCTCTCTCTCGGCCTCTGTGCCACGCTCCTGCTATTGGCATGCCCCCAGTGACCACAAGTGAGAAGGCCAGCCAGGCCTCCTTGCCGTGGACACACTCACGCATAGCAAGGGCTGGTAAAGTTGGAAGGTGGCTCAACTGATGTAACGCCCGTGAGAATCGAGAGCAAGACACACACACACACACACACACACACACACACACACATTTTAATCCCTTCCAAACAGGGTTGGGTAGAGGAGATGGCCTGATAGCTCTCCTCTCTTGGGTCCCACCCTTACTAGGGAAAGACAGTCAGGAGCCAGGGCCACTTGTCCAGGGCCACTCCGGCAGGCACTGCCACGCTAATACCAGGCCCTTAAAGGTGGGGCACGCCCGCAGAGCCCACACCCCCAGACTTTTCCTGCCTGCTACAGGATCTCTCTAGGTTGGACTCCATTCCCTGTGTCGGTCACACAGCAAGCACCTGCCTGCTCCGCCCTCCCCTGGACCACGGCTCCCCAGGGAGGGCCCAGGAAGGGGGAGTGAAGCCCTTGGGCAGCCCTTGACCGCTGTCTCCATCAGTGTGCTGTGACTGTAGCGAGATGCCCCAGACGGAGTCCCTTAGGAGGAATAGAGACTTCCGGTGCTCGCGGTTCCGGGAGCCGGGATTCCAGGAGCTGGTGTCTGGGGAGGAACCTGTGGCTGTGTTATCACAGGGGAGCGCATCGCAGGGCCACAAAGAGCGAGTGTGCCTGCTGCCACGGCACTGCCTCTCCTTAGAAAGCCTCAGGGGCCACCATAGTGGCCTCGCCTCCCGGCCTGCTCGAATCCTGAGCACAGGGCCCCACGCCCAAACACCGTCTGCCATTCGCGTGTGAGTTTGGGGCTTAAGTTTCTAATATGTGACCCTTTGGGGGGCCACATCCAAAACAGAGCAGGTCCCAGGGTCTGCGTGAACCCTCCTAGTGTGGCTTCTCCACGGGGAGAGAGGGAGAGAGAAAACACCACTTCCCTGTCTTTTCTCACCCGTTACAAGGTCCCACGTCCAGGCACTGCCACACTGGGCATTAGGGCTTCAACACATGAATTTTGCAGAAACAATGTAAGCTGTAGCAGATGGGAAAGACTCGGGGGTTCTGACCTGGACGTGGGGAGCCAGGGCCTGATCGGGTATCCAGCGGGGCGTGTCGAGAGTGTGTTTGTATTACGAGCGAGATGCCCCAAGGGGAAGATAGAAATGGGCCTGAAGCTCACCTCTCCGAGCAGGTCACTCGACTACAAAATGCAGCAAGCAACATTCAACTTCTAGGGCGGCTGTGAATTTTGAACAAGACAAGCAAAACACTTGGTGAGACTCGTCCGCGCTCTGAAGCCAGAGCTGAATCTGAGGTCACGTGGCAGAGACGAGCCTGGGTAAAATTGGGGACAGCTGGGCTTTGGTGCCTCAACCCCTCCCATCACCCTGGTGGCATCATTGGGCTTTTCTCGAGCCCCCTGACCCACACTACTACTGCCCCAGGAGTATCTGTGGTGTGGTGGCTGTTGGGGGCCTGCAGCGCTATGTGTTCCTCCAGTGTGCTCAAGTCTGACTCTGGAAGAGAGCAGGGGCAGAGAGTGGGGGAAAGTGCTGGTGTATAGACTCTACTTGCAATAGCGGTTCTGATGTGTTTGTGTACTGCTACAATGTTATTGCTGAACCTGCCCCTGTTGATTAATTTTTTTCTCATGGTTTCTATTTTCCTGCTTCTTTGCATGTCTAGTAATTTCCTTTTAGGCACTAGACAATGTGAATTTTAACTTGGTTCAATGTGAAATACATTACTGTAAATATTCTTGAACTGCTCTCTGGCATTTAGTTAGTTTCATTGATGTGGGTGGGCACTGTGGCACTGCGGATTAAGCCCCCACTTGGGATGCCTGCACCCCATCCTGGAGTGTGCCAGTATAGGATCACATCCCACCTCTGGTTCTGATCCAGCTTCCTGCTATTATGCCTGGCATGCAGCCGGTGATGGTGCAAGTGCACTGGATGGAGGCTCCTGGCTTCAGCCTGGCCTAGCCATGGCGATTGCAGGCATCTGGAGAGCAAACCAGTGGATGGAAGCACTCTCGTACTTTCTCCCTCCCTCTCTCTCTCTCTCTCTCTCTCTCTCTCTCTCGTTTCACCTGTCTCATTGATCACTGTCCTACACCACCTGAAGTTCACGGTCTCACAGCCATTTCTTCACATGTTTTATTGTTGCTGTCTCAGGTTGTAGGGTAAGTCTGGTCCTGATACTCCCTCTGGGTTGGAACCAGAAAACCTTTCCCAGTCTTCAAACCCAACCAGCAGATAACCAGCCTGCACAGGAAGGCCTGTTCCCTGTGGCCTCTCCTGGTGCCAAAACTATGCCAGGCAATATTTATTCACAAAAAACCACAACCACATTCTCGTACAATTGTTTTAAATATTTATTTATTTCTCCGAAAGGCAGAGTGACAGAGCCTGCTAGTTCACTCCCTGAATGCTGCCATAGTTTGGATTGAACAAGGCTGAAGCCAAGTGCCAGTGCTCTATCCGGGTCTCCCACGTGGCAGGGATGCAAGCAGTCAGCCATCTTCCACTGCTTTCCTAGGCACATCAGCAGGGAGTGGGATCAGAAGCGGAGCAGCTGGGACTTAAATGGGCACTCCTGTATGGATGCCAGTGTCACAAGTGAGAGCTGAGCCTCTGGGCCACAACACCTGCCGCATACACTCCAGCTATTTTAAGTAGAAAATTATTTGACATGGGAAACTGTGTGCTTGCACAATTGTTGGGTGGGCTGAGCCACGGGCTCTAGCTTAGCACTCCAGGGAATGACACCAGCAGGAAGAAAATCGCCCCTGGAGGAAGCTGGGGAACTGGGGCTGGCTGTTGGCTTCGCAAGCACCCCACCGTCTCTCCAATCCCGGGTCCCGAGTGTCAGCCCCGGAGGTCAGTGACCACGCAGGAGAACTCCGCATCTGGGTGTCAACCTCAGATGCTGCTGCCACTGCCTAGAAACCCAACAACAGTGCCAGCCCAGGAGGCTGGCGGGGGCCTTTGTGGTGCTTGGTGGCTCTGTGCACCTCCTTCGTGAAATGGCATTGAGAGCCATAACAGCAACCGTAGCCATAGCTCTTGGCCTCCAGCCTCTGCGGTGTAGAATGGTGCCCTTGCGGGAGCTTGGAGAAGACACCAAGGGCCATCCCGGTAACCACTGCTGAGCCGGGAACAGGGTGACCGTGGGAAGCTGGACAGAGATGCATAGAGCCCTGTGGGCCCCTCTCAGCAAGTCCACATGCCCGTTTGTGTCCTGCTCATGCCTAGGACGGCCTCTGTCACCTGATTTGTCCTCAGGGTGCTGATGAGAACGTCCCTGGGCTGGAGAGAGTGCGACTCTCGGGGACTGTGAGGAGGGGTCTTGGTGATGGAAAAGAGGGCGTTGGGCCCTGTCCTCCGTCCTGGGTGATCCCCAAGTCCTCAGCCGGTGAAGGGAAGGCCGGGCCACCATGTGCAGCCACATCCTTTAGCAAAAAGAATCTGTGAGGCTTTTATTGCTGATAACCTCGCCTCTGAGCGGTGAAGCTGGGAGCCCCCACCGGACCCGGTGAACAGGAAGAGAGAAAAGCTAACCCGGGGCGGGAGCCCCACAAGGCAGGCACTATACTTCCGGAGTGCTCAGTGGGACGGACAGGGCCCTATCCTGGGGTTCAGCCTGGTGCAGAGACCCTGGAGAGCTGTGGGGGAACGTGAAACCCCCAAGTCATTTGCAAGTTCATGTCTGCACACCGTCTTCTGGAGTCCATGCTTTTTCTCCTCGGATTCTCTCTAGGGCCCTGGAGTTTAAAAAGGATTAAGAATCTTAGCTATAATCATCATGTAAAATGAGTTTTCTTGGTTTTTGTGTTTTGTTTGTTTTAGGCTTTGCAAAGCAAACAGTCTCAGTGGTTTTTGATTCATGTCACAATGATGTCCACTTACGCCCTTTTTTTTTTTTTTTTTTTTTTTTTTTTGGACAGGCAGAATTAGAGAGAGAGACAGAGAGAAAGGTCTTCCCTCCGTTGGTTCATACCAAAATAGCCGCTACAGCCCAACCGGGACTAGAACCCGGGGAGGATTAGCCTAGTGAGCCAGGGCGCTAGCCACGCCCATTTTCAAGTTAGGAAAACCAAAGCCCATGAGTCGGTTGTGAGTCCCTAGTGAAGTCGGCCCTTGAGCCTGCACTTGGCCTGGGATCTGCCGGGGTCCTCAATCTGCCCCTGCCCCATGAACCACCGTGTCTGCCAGCCCCTGATCCTCTCCCCTGACCACCCCTTGCCTGGCACGGTCTGCGTGAGAGGCAGAGCGTGGCCTTCCTGCACTGCCTGCTGCCGCCGACCGCACGTCAGAGAAAATGACACGCAAGCTCTCTGTGCCAAGGACGTTTGCAAAGGAAGGGAGGGCGAGGCCAGCTCCCAGGTGGGACCAGGAAAGCCTTCCTGGAGGAGGTGATTTCTCAGCCACCGGAAGTCCATTGCAAGGAAGAGAGGGTGGGGCATTCACCGGGAAGGCACAGAGCGGGGCTCATGGGCTGAAGAGGCAGGAGGAAGCTGAATTCCGCAGGCCTGCTGTGCCCGAATCCCAGGGAGCCAGAACAGGCCTGGGAGACGCAGACGTCACAGGCTCCAGGAAACTAGGGCTCCAAGCGGTGACTTGTCCAGGGTGACTGGCTTGTGAGTCGTGATAAAAGAAACACAGAAAATCTGCCCGAAATGGAGAAAAAAAAAGCACTCACAAAATTCAGGAACTGTAGACATTATTTACATGTGCCTAATTTATTCTTGGCAGTGTTCGTGCCAATCTTAACCAAAAATGTCCATACATTTTGGCATTTTAGAGTGATATTTTGTTGCTATAGTTACAGTGATGGTAAGGGATAACAGGGAACAAATCTGTATCAAAACATAACCTTGCAACCTTGATCTTAGACCACAAACAAAAGTTGAAGACCAAAATCTAGGTGGATAAAAGACCTAAACGTAAGAGCTCAAACTGGGGCCGGCACTGGGGCCTAACTGGTTAAGCCGCTGCCTGTGATGCTGGCATCCCATAGAGGCACTGGTTCAAGTCCCAGCTGCTCTGCTTCCAACCCAGCTCCCTGCTAATGCACTCGGGAAAGCAGAGGAAGATGGCCCGAATCCTTGGGCTCCTGCACCCATGTGCAAGGCTTTGGAAGAAACTCCTGACTCTTGGCTTCAGCCTGGCCCAGCCCCGGCTGTTGCAGCCATTTGGGGAATGAACCAATGGATGGATGATCTTCTATCTCTCCCTCTCTCTAACTCTGCCTTTCAGATAAATAAAATAAATCTGTAAATAAAAAAGCTGAAACTGTAAAATTCTTTGAAGAAAACATAGGGTTTATATATATACTTCATGACACTGGGTTTGGCAATGATTTCTTGGCTATGACACTGAAAGCATAGACAAAGGGGGAGAAAGACGCATTAGACTACCACAGAATGAAGACAATCTGTGCGAATGCACCCACAGAGTGAAAAGACCACATAGGGGGAGGGAGGGGAAAATATTTAAATCAAATACCTGATAAGGAATTAATAGCATATATAAAGAACTACAACACAGAAAACAAACAGGCCCCTTTTTTAAAAAAATATTATTTATTTATTTGAAAGGCAAAGTTACGGAGAGGCAGAGGCAGAGAGAGGTCTTCCATCTGCTGGTTCACTCACCAAATGGCCACAATGGACAGAGCTGAGCTGACCCAAAGCCAAGAACCAGGAGCTTCCCCCTGGTCTCCCACATGGATGCAGGGGCCCAAGGACTTGGGCCATCTTCTACTGCTTTCCCAGGCCATAGCAGAAGGCTGGATCAGAAGTGGAGCAGCTGGGACCTGAACCGGTGTCCATATGGGATGCTGGCACTGCTGGCAGCAGCCTCACCCACTATGCCACAGCGCTGGCTCCAGCCCCCATTTCTTAAATGGGCAGAGGACCTGAATAAATAGTTCTCCAGAGATAATATCCAAATGGTCAGAAGGCACAGATGTTCAACATCGATCACCTATCTTTAGAGAAATGCAAAGCAGAACTACAATGAGATACCATCTACAACCACTAGAAGGTTGTAGAAAAATTAAATTGACAAAAGTTAAAATTTAAAAAATTACAGAAAAATTAAAATTCAAATAAACAAGATAACAAATATCGGTGTGGATGTGAGTGAACTGGAACATGCGCATTGCTGGTGGAAGTGTGAAGTGGTGCAGCCCTTGGAGAACTGTCTGGAAACTTCCAGAAAATTTAACAGTGACATTATCACACCATCCATGCATTCCACTTCTGGGTATAGACCCGGAGAACTGCAAGCACAACCTCAAAGGGATTTGAACACTGATGTTCGTATTCACATTATAGCATTATTCACAGTAGCCCAGAAGTGGAAGCAGCTCCTGGGCGCTAGATGAGTAGGTAAGGAAAATGCAGTGCAGCTGGTGCCGTGGCTCACTAGGCTAATCCTCCGCCTTGCGGCGCTGGCACACCGGGTTCTAGTCCCGGTCGGGGCACCAGATTCTGTCCCGGTTGCCCCTCTTCCAGTCCAGCTCTCTGCTGTGGCCAGGGAGTGCAGTGGAGGATGGCCCAAGTGCTTGGGGCCTGCACCCCATGGGAGACCAGGAGAAGCACCTGGCTCCTGGCTTCGGATTAACGCGGTGCACCGGCCGCAGCAGCCATTGGAGGGTGAACCAACGGAAGGAAGACCTTTCTCTCTGTCTCTCTCTCACTGTCTACTCTGCCTGTCAAAAATAAAAATAAAATAAAATAAAGATTCATTTATTTATTTGAGAGTCAGAGTTATACAGAGAGAGAGAAGGAGAGGCAGAAAGAGAGATCTTCCATCTGCTGGTTCACTCCCCAATTGGCTTCAATGGCCGGAGCTGCACCAATCCGAAGCCAGGAGCCAGGAGCTTCTTCTGGGTCTCCCACATGGGTGCAGGGGCCCAAGGACTTGGGCCATCTTTCACTGCTTTCCCAGGCCACAGCAGAGAGCTGGATCAGAAGAGGAGCAACCGGGACTAGAACCAGCACCCATATGGGATGCCGACATTGTAGGCCGGGGCTTTAACCCACTGTGCCACAGCACTGGCCTCCAATTGCATTTTAATCACTAGGCTAAATGCTCACCCCCTGTTGAAGTGTAATTTTAAAAGTTCATGAAAAATAGAATTAAAAGAAAATCCTTTTTGGGTGTAAATAAACTCTGAAACCTATGCATATAAGAAGTCTTTAAAAAGTTCACAAAATTTCCATTGCAAAAAAACTAGGCATGGATTTCAAAATCTTTTTGCATCAAAATATATTTTAATTCCATTTTCCACAAACTTCACAAAGTCCCCTTGTATATATTATCTTATTATTTATTTACATTTAAAGATTTGATAATTTTTTTGAAAGGTAGAGTTACATACAGAAAGAGGGAGAAGTCAGAGGGAAGAGAGAGAGAGAGAGAGAGATCTTCTGAAATTTCACTCCCTGAATGGCCAGGACTCCCCAGATGGTCATTCACTTCCCAAATGGCCAAAGGCAGGAGTCAGGAGCTACTTCCAGGTCTCCCATGTGGGTGCAGGGGCCCAAGGACTTGGGCCATCTTCTGCTGCTTTCCCAGGAGCATTAGCAGGGAGCTGGATCGGAAGTGGAGCAGCCAAGGACTCTAACCAGTGCTCCTATGGGATGCCAGCATTCCGGGCCATGGCTCAACCTGCTGCACCACGATGCCAACCCCCTATTTTATCCTAGTTAATGAGACAGGTGGATTTTGAAGGAAGAACTTTATTCCCAGGTTACTAGGTGAGGAAGCTGAGGATGAGGGAGCCAAAGTCACTTGCCTGGGACAAAGCATGCTTGTCCGCGAGTGGTAGAGTCGGGATTTAAGCCCATGTTGGCTAATTCCACACCACCCTGCCACCCTGCCAGGCAGTCTCTGAAAAGGAGAGATTTCCGGCAGTTACTGTCGAGTAGACAGCCCAGAGGGTCCACTTATCAGCACTGCTGGGCCCGGGGGAGGGAGGCAGGAGTTTGCCCCTTACCCACAATGCTTGGGACCAGTAGTAGCTGGGACTTCAATTTTGTTCTTGGGATTTGGAGACACTGGCATGGGCATAATAAGATATCTTGGGGATGGGGACTTCGGTCCAAACACGAAACGCACTTCACCTTCTACACAGCCTGGGGATGCTTGTTTCCAGCAGTCTTAGTGCACCTGCGCTGTGACTGCGGCTCACCACGTGCGGTCAGGTGTGGGGTTCTCCCCACGCGGCACCGCGTCAGTGCTCCCAGAGTCTCAGATTTCAGAAACTCCTGCCGGGCAGAGGAGGGATGCTCACCCTGTAATCACACCTGTGCCTCTGGGAGAGGGCATGATGCCTCCCGCCTCTTCTCAGATCTTCCCAGCCCTGTGATTGGTCAGTCTATGGCTCCAGGACGCTCATTGGCCAAGACCTACCATTTTGGGGAGCTACTGCCCTTGGTGAGGTCGGTGGACCAGCAGCTTCGGCACCTCCAGTGCCAGGCCACAGCCAACCCTAAGTCAGCGTCTGTCCCCCAGCGTTCCCTGGCTGCTGTGTGTCCCGCATCCTCCCACCCTTCAGCCCACACTGCTGGCTCCCCAGGGCAGGAAGCTACCCCAGCACCCCGGAGCTCCCAGGGCCTGTTGGGGGTGCTGAGTCCGGCGAGCGTCTTCCCTGCTGCTCTCTCAAGGAGCACGAGGTCTTCCAGGTAACATCTGGGAGTGCTCGGAGGCTGGCTCCCAGCCCTCAATATTGCTTGGCTCAACCAAAAATAAATTGGAAAAGAAAATTGAACATTGCATCAATTTGGAGCAAGTTTATAAATTCTGCAGCTAAGCAATACCGATAGAAGATGATAGATCGCCAAGGCGCAGGGCGGCCCTGCAGTGATGTATAGTAACATTAGCTGAAATACCGTATTACATGATTCTGCTTTATTACCAATGTTGGTGGCAGACAGAAAAACAGATTACTCTTGAGTTCAAATCGATAGGAACTTTATTTACTGGCCTTTTAAAAACATATTTCTGCACTTTATAAAAACATACGGTAGATGCTATTGATAGAGCTTGTCTGCTTGTTAAAAAGTAATTTGCCCAAAACGAGGCTTTTAAGCTGTAATTTACGGCATTACTTTCTTACCTCTCCCGTTTTCAGGGTTCTGTTCGCCTGGCTGTGCTGTGACGACTTCCTTAGACTTCTTTTGCCTTTAATTTTCTCCCCCACTTTCCATCTCGCTAAACTCCAGCTCCCCAGGGACTCAGAGCAGAAAGGAGAACACAGAACATCTTCCCCAGGTCTCTCCCCAGACCCCACCTTTCTATCCTTAGCCCCCTCGGCTGTTTTGGACTTTGAGCCCTGATTCCAGTAGCCCTGTGTCGCAGGAAGCATGGACCCTATTTCACAGCTTTGCAAACTCAGGCTGTGAGCGGTCAGGCCCAGGTCTTCTGATTGCAAGTCCAAACAGGTCAAGTTCAGGGTTGGTGGATATGCCTGGAGGTGAGCTTGGGACTGCGGGGTCCCAGGAGGCTCATGGGTGGCCTGGGCTACCCAAGAGCTCATGAGCCCCAGAGGAGGCAGAGCGGCCACGGGGGGGCCTTCTGAGTTCCGAGTGGTTAAGTCTTAGTAACAGAGGTGCACAGGAGCCTGAGGAAGCCCCCGAGTCTTCCTGGAGCAGTGAGAACTTGGGTGGTGCTGTGGTTTGTGTGTGCAGCCCACCCGCCAAGTTCAGGTGTGGAGAACTTAACCCCCAAGTTCAAATGCTAGTGCATTTGGAGGTTGGGCCTTGGGGATGAGGTCAGGACGGTGGGGCCCCTAGGAAGGAATTAGTGGCTTTATCAGAAGAGGAAGAAAGAATCGGGCTGACTTGCTTGCTCTGTCTAGCCTTGGGGTGCCCTCAACAGGTCTGAGCAGGTGCTGGTGCCACGCCCTTGGCTTCCAGGTACCTCTCTTCTTCGTGGGCTACCTGGCCTCAGGTATTGTGTTACAGTAACAATATGGCTAGGACAGGCAGGGGCAGCCAGGAGAGGGGGAGACATGAGGACTCCCCAGGGGACTCAGGGGAAGGAGCACCCTCCCAGCACTTGCTGACCGCCTGCTGGACACAGCGAGAAAGCAGCCGGTGGCGGGAAGGTCCGGGGGGCGGGGCCCCTGGCTCCTGGCGCAGGGCTGGATGAGACGGGAACCCTGTGCAGAGGAGCAGTGTGAGAACAATGGCTTAGCAAGGCTTACTCGGTGGGGATGCATGAGCCCAGGCTGCGCATACAGGGACCCAGAGCAAGGGCCTGCAGCTGGGCCAGCACCTGAGCGAGCTGGTAGGGCCCGGCTGAGAAGGGCTTGGGTGGGCGCACCCCAGGGCGCCCCACTCACCAGCCCCAACCGCTCAGGGCAGGGGCCACGACTCGGTCCTCCCCAGCCTCACCCTCTGAGAAGTGGCTCGGTGGGCTGAACACCCGGGGTGGCTCCTGCACCCAAGGAGCTAGGGGAGCCTCTCCAGGTCCCTGCAGGGGAAAGCAACTCACCAGGGCGTAGGGAGCAATTAAACTGAGAGCGCTCCCTTCCTGGTGGTGGCTGTCAGGTGGGCATTAAATATTGTGAGTTAGCGGGTGCAAACATGGGGGTCAGCAGGGTGAGGAGCTGGCTCCCTCCTCTCAGGGCCTGCCTCCAGAGCAAGCACATGTGTGTGGTGTGTGCACATGTGTGTTGTATATGTGCATATATGTGTGTGGCTCTGCGTGTGAGTGCACATGTGTGTGTTAGTGTGTGCATGAATTCTACAGAAGGATTTCAGCTGGGTTTTTTTTTCAAGATTTACTTATTTATTTAAGAGAGTTACAGTGAGAAAGGGAGAGACAGAGAGATAGCGAAACCATCAGCTGGTTCACTCCCCAGGTGGCTGCAACAACAGGGCTGAGCCAAGCCAAAGCCAGGAGCCAGGAGCTCCATCCAGGTCTCCCACATGGGTGCAGGGACCCAGCACTTGGGCCGTCCTCCTCTGCCTTCCCAGGCCATTAGCAGGGAGCTGGATCAGAAGTGGAGCAGCAGGCATTGTGGGCTTAACCTGCTGCGCCACAATGCTGGCCTCCAGGTGTTTCATTAAAAAGAGAATAAAATATAAAGTATTGGAGAACATAAGAACTCATCTGGAAAATATTATAAACATATACTAGGAGTCTCCTCAGGTCCTAGCAACTTGGAAGGATTAAAAAACAAGTCACAAGGAGAATAAAGAAAGAGAAGTGAACCCTGGTGAGATAAATGTGCCCCCCACCCCGCCCTGCCCTTTACCTTCATCTCTGACTTGAGCCACACCTACCTCACGGTGATCCCCCCGTGACCCCTCCCACGAGATCCCTGCCACAGCGACAGTCCTGCACCCTCCTCCACCCACCCCTGCCCCTGCCCGCGAGCCCCCCCACGCCCTGGGCAGTGTTCCCAACGCCAGGGTCTCAGCCAGGTGGGCCCTGTCACTACTGGCTGAGGAGTGAGTGGGGGCTGGGACAGCCAGGCCAGGGGCCCAGCCCGGACACTGCTCTGGGCAGGGCTGAATGTGTCGGGGCTGCAGCCTCCCTGCAAAGGAGTCCTCCATGGCTCTGAATAAAAAGGGACCACCCCTCTCCCTGCTGGAGACCCCAGCCCTCCCCCCACCCAGTGCCGCAGGCTCTACCCAGGAGATTCCATTTACCCTGACAACTCTGTGACATGGGCATTGTGTCCAGCTGCGTTTTAAAGAGGAGGAAGTCCAGACCCAGGGAGTTTAAGAAACCTTCAGGACCCTCTGGCCAATAGCCCACAGCCAGGGTGATCAGCTGTTGTTATACGGGGTGGGCGGCGGCACAGCCAGGCGGCCGCAGGGTGGGCTGAGTCACCTCTGACCACCAGGCTCAGCCGGCATGGGCTCTCGCCCCGTCTGGAAAGTGCCAGGTGTGACCCCCACAGCTGGGGCTGCCTCCACTCACTTCCTGTCTCATCTGTCTGCACAGCGCAGGAACACAGTCCAAATGCCTACAGAAGAGACTCTGAACTCTCGCTCCTTCGGCGGTCCACGTGGGGCAGTTTGTCTTTGTCTCGTTCTGGGCTTTGTGGTTGAAGAAATGATTGATGGATGGGGGGCATCGAGGGAAGGGAAGAATCAGTGCGTGTCCGTGTCAAGGATACTTAACGCTCGGGGAGGAGAAGCGAGGGGTGGGTTTACCAGCTCTCCGGCAGAACTTGGCTGTGAAGTGACCAATCACTGGGGACACGGGCCATTCCCAAAGCCGGGGGTTCCCCCGCTCAAGCTTGTTGGCAGCGGACGTGGGAATCCTGACTTCATTCAGAAAATCGCTGGCGACTTTGCTGGAGTCAGTCCCAACAGCAGCAGCAGCGGCGGCGGCAGCGGCAGCACGGCTGGCCAAAGCCAGCCTCGCAGGGAACCTGTGTTCCTCCCTCTGTCCCTCCGGGCTCCGCATCCCCAGAGCCGCTTAGCCTGAAACAAAAACAGGGCAGCTCCCTCGATGCAGCAGAGCAGAGACCAGGGTCAGCTGCCTCAACGAATCCAGGAAGCTCTTAGCCGGGTCCTGTGCCTGGGGCGTGGCGGGTGGAGCAAACAGGGACCAGCAGCAGGCAGGACCCCAGTCCCCCTCAGCACTCATAGCAAGGCAGAGAAAACCCCAGGCCAGTCAATCTGGAGTCTGATCGCACACTAGGAGGGAGGACCCTGGGAGTCAACCAGATCGGGGCTTCAGCCTCATACTATCCGCATGGCCCCGGGGCAAGTCACCTAAACTGCCGTCTGTGAAAGGGGCAGGTCAGAGCAATCGGCTTTCAGGGTTGTTGGAGAGAGGAGATGACTCATGGGAAGCGCTTAGCACGTATAAGTAAGAACCCTGTTAACCAGCAGTGAGCGAGGGTGGCATCTGTACCAGGGGCCGGGTAGAATGTGTGTATCACAGTTTCTGTTTGCATTGCCCGACGCACCACCAAGAGGTGCAGTGTCCCGTCGCTGGTTCTCACCAGTGTGCACTTGACTCGGGAGGTGGTGTGGTGTACTCTGTGTGCGACACAACCCAGCCGCCACCACCGCCATCAAGGAAGAGGAGGGCACTTCAGGGTGGGGCTTCCCGGAAGAGGTGAGCCCGGCTGCACCCGGATGGGTGGGTAGCACCCGAGTGAGCAGACAGCAACTAGGATGAGCCAAGACGTGCAGGCAAAGGTTCACGTTGAGGGGACATGGGAGAGAGAGCAGGCTGATTGTGTAGAACCGCACTTGTCTTGGCTGGGGGACACTGTGGGAAACACGCTCTGGGAGGGACAGGGAAGTCAGCACCGGGCTCTGGTTGGCGATGTCCAGGCCAAGGGGACAGAAGGCTTTGCCTCCCGGCTTTCTCTCTCCTGGTGTTCTCGATGGTCCTGACCAGGACCAGACTTGTCACCTGGCTCCTGCTTGATCAGCTGTCCCCCTGGAGCCTCAGCCGTGATGGCACTGGCTCCCAAAGCCCCGGCATGCTCTGCCACCCCACCCCCCACCCCTGAGAGGGGAGAGCGCCTCCTGACATAAGGGCTCGGTGGCTCTCCGCGGCTCTGACAGCGGTTCCAAACCCTGCCAGGTCGCTTTAGCAACTTTTTCTACTCTTCCCTGTCTGGTTAATTAGGAGAGTCCTTTCTCTCTCTCTCTCTCTCTCTCTCTCTCTCTCTCTCTCTCTCCCTCTCCCTCTTCTTCTCCCTCTCCCTCTCCCTCTTCTTCTCCCTCCCTCTCCCTCTCTCCCTCCCTCTCTCCCTCTGTCTCCCTCTGTCTCCCTTCCTCTCCCTCCCTCTCCTTCTCTCCCTCCCTCCCTCCCTCCTTCTGTCTCCCTTCCTCTCCCCCCCTCCCTCTCTCCCTCCCTCCCTCCCTCTCTCTCTCTCCCTCCCTCCCTCCCTCCGTCCTTCTGTCTCCCTTCCTCTCCCCCCCTCCCTCCCTCCCTTTCTCCCCCTCCCTCTCTCCCTCCCTCCCTTTCTCCCCCTCCCTCTCTCCCTCTCTCCCTTTTTCTCCCTCTCCCTCTCTCTCCCCCTCTCCCTCTCCCCCTCCCTTCCTCTCTCTCTCCTCCCTCTCTCCCTCCCTCTCTCCCTCTCCCCCTCCCTCTCTCCCTCTCTCCCCCCTCCCTCTCTCCCCCCTCCCTCTCTCCCTCTCTCCCTTTTTCTCCCTTTCCCTCTCTCTCCCTCTCTCCCTCTCCCCCCCCCCCTTTCTCATTTGGACTGTGCATCTCAGATAACGCCTCTTCAGTCTTCCTAAGTGCTCCTGACCAGGTAGTAGAACCAGGTACCTCCCAGAGGCCCTTGTGTTTGAGATCTCAGACAGAACTGCCATGGAGAGCAAACGTGGGGACGTTCCCACATGGTTGCCCAAACCCGGGGACTCTTTCAGCCCTGGGGCCGAGATGCACACGAGGCCAGGTTCCGCTGGAGACCTGTGCACCTCGTAAGTTCCTGTGTGAACACCGGGTGCTGAGAACTGGCAGAATCAGCTGATGGTGGAGCTTTCTCCTCTCTTTTTATAGCTCCCATAAATAATATACAGTAATCAAAGTTTGAGCCGCCCGAGATGAAATAATTGCTTAACCATCATATAAGACAAAATGATTCAACAAACGACAATGCGGCCCCGTGATATACGGAACAGATGCAAGCGGTGTGCCGTATTATAATGTGCTAATGCAAGATTGACAGCACAATAATGGGAGTGAGCAGCGACTCAGGCTGTAATTCCAACCCAAATGCGAGGCTGTCCACAGAACTCAAATCTGAGCAGGCTGCAAAATTAGAGGTAACAGCACGCAAGGTTCAAGACGACTCATTAGCAGGTTCGCAGAGTGTTTCAGGAGCAAATCTGCCTGTCGAAGGAACTAATTTTGTGCCATCTTCAGCCCAGCTTTTTTTTTCTTTTTCTTCAAGTGTGCAGATGCAATTGTCCCTGGGGAGCAATGCCCAGGCAGGAGTTTCACATCTGGTTGCAGCCCCTTGAGGGCACAGCGAGGTCCTTGGCATCAGCTTTTGGGTGGCCAGGATTGGCTGTGTCATCCGGGTGTGCTCAGGGGTGTGACATGCATGCGTGCCGATGGGGACAAGCAATATCCAGCCGGATCTCCAAGGGAGGGAGGGAGGGGTGACGGCACTCCCTACTGGCTCCCCGGGGCCGCTCCCACATCGCAAAGGGCTGGGATCAAAGATGTAATGAAGGGTAATTGGGATAAGGGCCCTGGACCTCTCCACCCAGGAATACGCCTCATGGCGCACGCTCGCTTCATGCAGACGGCTCTGTGGTTTTAAGGGTGGCCAGGATTTGTTTCAATCGGGGAAGGTGACGTAGGCAGGCCTGGAGATGACCATCGGGACGAAGGATGTGTCTACCGCAGGATCCCAGGAAACGGGAGGCTGCGTGGGGAAGCTCCTGGGTGGGTCAGGAGGCAGAGGGGACGGTGCCTGACAAACCTGACCACATCTTCATAGTCCCACACCTGTGGCCACTTGCTCTTCTGCCGCGGGGAGGCCTCCCTCTGTCCTGTGCCCCAGACCACTCATCAGAACACAGGAGCTACAGCAGGGCGCAGTCACCCCTCAGCACCCATGGGGCCCCCAATGCCACCAAAACCCATGGGTGCTCAAGTCCCTTCCATAACAGGTGCGGTGTTTGCATGGAATCTACAGGAAATCACCTCCAGGTATCTTAGAATGCCTAATACAACACAAATGCTGTGTGAAGACTTGTTGTACGGTATTGTTTAGGGGATAATGACAAGAAGAAACAAGATGTGTTAGGTACAGACACATTTTTTTTTCAAATGTTTCCACTCTGTGGTTGGTTGAATCCCAGCCATCATGAGACAGAAGTCACCCCAAGTATAAAGCAGAAATTGGCTGCCTTAGGAACAACTCTGAGCAATTTTTCTTTTTTTAAGATTTATTTATTTACTTGAAAGGCAGAGCTATGGAAGAGAGGGAGGGAGGGAAGGACAAAGAGAGAGAGAGAGAGAGAGAACGTCCAACTGCTGGTTCACTCCCTAGGTGGCCACAAAGGCAGGAGCTGGGCCAGGCTGAAGCCAGGAGCCAGGAGCTTCATCTGGGTCTCCCACTTGGGTGCAAGGGTCTTCCATCTGCTTTCCCATGTGCGTCAACAGGGAGCTGAGACACAAACTGGTGCCCAAATGGGATGCCGGAGGCAGCCTAACCCATTGTGCCGTAATGCCAACCCCAAACCATTTGGCAGCCATCAGCATGCATGCTGGCAACCCCGAGGGCAGGCACTGGCAGGTTTGCATGCCCTTTCTAATCCTCACAGCGGAATAACATCTGATGCAACTTGGGCAGCCCAGCCTCTCAACCTACGTACACCTTCCATTTGCTCCGCACAAAAGCTCTCTGGAGTAATGAGCAGGGATGGTCAGTGAAGCCACTAAGCTCATGCCAGCACCCACGGGCAGGTGGAGTAAACTTGGGGCTTCTCTGTTCTCAGCAGTGTCTCCCTGAAGGCTTGCAGGCTCCATACTCCCAGCTCTGTCATCCCCCTCCCCACTCTCTGCTGTTTTCTGGGTGCA
Organism: Oryctolagus cuniculus; assembly: GCF_964237555.1. Lineage (NCBI taxonomy): Eukaryota > Metazoa > Chordata > Mammalia > Lagomorpha > Leporidae > Oryctolagus > Oryctolagus cuniculus. Next base: position 122,748,129 of record NC_091439.1, read on the forward strand.
GGTCCAGGCCAGAGTTCACCATGGAGAGGAGGCAGTCCTGTTGGTGACAGCCACACCCTCCTCGTCCTCAGGCCCAAGGTCAGGCAAAGCCATCCCATCTGCCAGGAGACCTGAGTGCATGTGGTGAACTGCTTTCCCACGTTCAAGGCTCCCCAGAGGTCAGCAGCCACACCAACACCCACAGCCACCAAACACCCGTGTCTGGCAGCCCCACGGATGCACATGCAACATGCCCTGTGTGTGACGTGCAGTTTTGTTGTATTTTAGGATGACATTCTCTCCCTTTCCCTCCTGACAGAGTCTGGAAACATTCTGATAGTCAGGACTCCCGAAGGTCAGAGCTGTGACCTCAGCGAATCGTGCGGTCGGCCGGCAGGTGCACAGTGACGCACACAGTCTTGGTTTCCAGTGTGCACGGCCCCTTGGCCTGGACTCCAGCTGCCCCCGTGGGCAGCGCCCCTGTGCCACCTCCCTGTCCTCCCTGACCAGCCTAGGGCAGTGTGGGAAGCCCTGCCCCTGCCTTGAATTTGCTGTAGGGGGTCAGGTAGGTGACCTAACTGCTCCAGGCCTCTGCTTCCAGAAACTGGAGAGCTGGAATGTGGTCATATCAAGGTTGTGGCCACCTCCCTGACACTTGCAGAGTCAGCATTTGAGAGGTGGACACCTCTCCCCACTGGGTTTCAATCCCAACTCTCAGAAAGATCAAGCATTTGGTGCAACAGTTGAGATGCCGCTTGGAGTACCTATATCCCGCGTTGGTGTGCCTGGATTTGAGTCCTGGCTCCACTCCCAATCCCAGCTTCCTGGTGTTTTTTTTTTTTTTTAAGACTTATTTATTTATTCAAAAATCAGAACAACAGAGAGAGAGGGAGAGACAGAGACAAGGAAGGAAAGAGATCTTCTATCCGCTGGTTTATTCCTCAAATGGATGCAAGAGACGATGCTGGAAAGCTAGGAGCCCGAAACTCCATCTGAGTCTCCTACATGGGTAGCAGGGGCCCGAGTACCTGGGCATCTTCTGCTGCTTTCCCAGGCGCCCTAGCAGGGAGCTGGATCAGAAGCAGGACTGGCACTCCCATATGGGATCCCAGTGTTAGAAGTGGCAGCTTCCTGTCAGTGCACAACATGATCCCCTCCCAACATGGGAGGCAGCAGGTGATGGCTCATGTAGTCAGGCCCCTTGCCAAGGAAGAAGTCCAGGTGCCAGGGGCCCCAGAGCTGCCCTGAGTTGGGACAAGAGCCGTGACACTCAGTTCGTGCCCCCACCCCTCATTCTGTGCTGAGAAACCCAACCACCATAGCGCTGAACGCCTCTCCCAGCCCTGGGTTCTGCCCACAGGACGTGACTACACCAGGTCAAGGGCAAGGGCAGTCTGCAAGCACGGGGTATTTCCCCCTGGGCCGGGGAGTTCAATTTGCAGCTGTCTGCTCTGAGCTCCGAGCCTGCTCTCTGTTAAAACAGGCAGGAGATCCTGCGCCCTGCTCCCCCCAACCCCGGGCTCACTGAGGGCCGGCCAGGAGTGAAGGGCTACAGTGAGCAGCCCCCAGGAGGGAAGCTGGGAGAGGGGCCCCAGGAGTGCCAGAGGCCCTGCAGAGGGAAGCCCTGGGCTTCCTATCTCTCCTTGCAATCAGATAGCAAGGGGCTGCCTACAGCAAGCCCAGAGCCAGGTAAACAGCCAAGCAGCCAAGCCCGAAGCACAGCCAGACCCACTGCCCTCGTCCAGAGCCTACCGGGACCTTGCACCACCCTCCAGGGTCTCCTCCAGACCCCCTATTGGTGTCACCTACATGGTAGGTCCCCCCCAAGTGCCATCTCACGGTGCCAGTCTCCCACTGCATCCTGGAACCTGGAGTTCAGGGACGTGGCGTCTCGCTTCCTGTCTCCCCTGTCCCCCGGCCTTTCCTTCTGCACCTGCGCCCCTGTGGGCTATTCCCCTGCGAATGGCCAGCTAGCAGTAGCACAGCAGACGAGTCACCTTGGGGGGCTGGGGGGGGTCGAGAGGGTGACAAGGTGAAGGTGGGATCACTTTGTTCTGCCATCTTTGCTGCCTTCCCGGGGCCTTATATGCGAGTGCGCTTGCTGCGTGTGGGTGCCACGTATGGGGGAACACGGCAGCCTCCCCTGCACCTCTCTGCGTCCCCCCATTGGGGCTCCATTGCTCCCACACTGCAGGATGCCCCGAGGCAGTGCTTACATGAGCAGCCGGGTACAGCAAGGCACTGTGGTCAATACAAGGGAAGCCCCCGGCTGCCCCCACGTGTGGGTGTCCCCGTGATCTAACAGGACAGAGAGGCAGGGCAAAGTCCGGCTTGGCCCTCAGCCTCCAAGAGTGTGCCCACCGTGAGCATCCACAGGCCTCCAGCCTGAACCTCCCTGCACCGCCCTAGAACAGGTCAGGGTCAGGTCGGACGAGGGTCTGGGTTCCTGGACTTGGCTATGGGGAGTCCCGAGGGCACGACGTCCCAGGGGCTCGACTGGTCGTCCTCCGAGCGTCTTATCGGGCTTTGATTCGCAGTAAGGAAAAGTATCTGCCATGAGTGAAGTAAAAAGGGCTTTGAGCCCCGGAAACCTCATCCCGCAGTTCCAGGGTTCCTGCCTAGCTCTGGGCGCCGAGGTCCCGTGACCACTCGATTGTGGAATGGCTGAGCCAGCAGGCTCGGTAGGAAAATGCAGCTTGCAGAGGAAAGCCCACAGCACCACGTCCACTTGATGCAGAATAAAAAGTCCTGGAACCCCAGCCACGATGCAAATAGCTCGTGTGCATGGGCTGCTTCTCCATGCCCTGCCCCCTGCTATGCAGCGCACACATTTAGATCAGGCAAGGACTTCACCAAAGAGGCGCTGTTATTATCCCCATTTTAGTTTTTAAAAACGTCAATATTTGTTTGAAAGTCAGAGAGAGAGAGAGAGAGAGATTGATTGATTTAGCGAGATCTTCCACCTGCTGGTTCACTCCCCAGATGACTACAGTGGCCAGGCTGGGGTGCAGGAGCCCAAGCACTTGGGCCATCTTCCACTGCTTTCCCAGGTGCATTAGCAGGGAGCTGGATCAGGAGTGGAGCAGCCAAACTGGAACTGGTGCCCACATGGGATGCTGGTGCTACAGGTGGCAGCTTTACCTGCTACAGTCCCTATTATCCCCCATTTTAGGGATGAAAAGACAGAGGCCCAGGCTTACACAGTGGCTGCAGGGGAAGCTCCCATCACAACCCTTTCTACATGCAACACCAACAGAAACTTGCTTACATTGTCTTGTGAACCAAGACAGGGGACGGTTTCCTCTGTTCATCTGTTTACCTATGTTTTTTTTTTTTTTTAATTTTTAAATAAAGAGTTACAGAGAGAGATCTTCCATCTGCTGGTTTACTCTCCAAATGCCTAGAATGGACCAGTCCAAAGCCAGGAGCCAGAAGATTCCTCCAGGTCTCCCATGTCAGTGCAGGGGCCCAAGGCCTTGGGCCATCTTCCACTGCTTTCCCAGGCCATAGCAAAGAGCTGGATCAGAAGTGGAGCAGCCAGGACTCGAACCGGCACCCATATGAGATGCTGTCATCACAGACAGCAACTTAACCTGCTATGCCACAGTGCCAGCTCCTGTTTAGTTCTGATTTTACACCTCAAGCGCTGTTTTTTTTTTTTTTTTTTTTTTTTTTTTTTTGACAGGCAGAGTTAGACAGAGAGAAAGGTCTTCCTTCCGTTGGTTCACACCCTAAATGGCCGCTGCAGCCAGTGCGCTGCGCCAATCCGAAGCCAGGAGCCAGGTGCTTCCTCCTGGTCTCCCATGCGGGTACAGGGCCCAAGCACCTGGGCCATCCTCCACTGCCTTTCCAGGCCACAGCAGAGAGCTGGCCTGGAAGAGGAGCAACCAGGACAGAATCCGGTGCCCCAACCGGGACTAGAACCCGGAGTGCTGATGCCGCAGGCGAGGATTAGCCTAGTGAGCCGCGGCGCCGGCCTGAGCACTGTTTCTTTATACCGCCCCAGCACTGCACTGTCATCGAGGAAGCACATTGCGACAGCCTCTGGGCTGCGCGTGAGGCGGAGACCATAATCCCTGCACAGGGATCGCTCCTGAGTGCCCCCCGCCCCCCGCCATTCACCTGCCAGCCCATTCCTGGAGTGGAGCCAAGAGGAAAATCCTGAGAGACGAGGAACACATCGGCTGCATCTGTTCTGGAGAGCTCGCTCACCCGGTCCTTCCACACACACCAGCCACTGTCCACTGCCTCCCAGGCACCACGTTCTGGGGACGCAGAACCGCAGAACATCCGAGGCTTGGGCCGATAGAGGCATCCTGTAGCACATACAGGGTGCGGTCAGGGCTGCCGTAACCCAGCCAGAGGCAGCTGCGAGAGCAGGGGACATGCGAGCTGAATCTCGGCGCATGCGCAGACCGGGTCTAGAAAGAGGCAGGAGAAAAGGCAGTAGCAGGCACACCTGGAAAGCACAGGGAGTTTCTGGCGTTCAGGGTGAGCGCATGAAGTGCTGGGGACCAGCAGGAAAGGGAGGCTGGGACGGGCCTGCAGAAGCTTTTGTGGCTGTAACCCAGCAGCCTGCCTCCCAGGAATTCCCAGCCTCAGCCCGCCCAGGGGACAGAGGGCCAAGCCAAGACTAACTGAGAGCAGGGTCCCCAGTATTTTGTCCCAGACAAGAGAAAGCCAGCATCCCATATGGGCACCAGTTCGAGTCCTGGCTACTCCACTTCCGGTCCAGCTCCCTGCTCATGTGCCTGGGAAAGCCTCGCAGGATGGCCTAAGTCCATGGGTCCCTGTACCCATGCGGGAGACCCAGAAGGAGCTCCTGGCTCCTGGCTTCAGATCGGCTCGCTCCGGCCATTGTGGCCATTTGGGGAGTGAACCAGTGGGTGGAAGACCTCTCTCTGTGTGTCTACCTCTCTTTCCGTAACTCTTTCAAACAAATAAAATAAATCGTTTTTTAAAAAGTAATTCATTCATTAAAATTAGGAAAAACGGGCCGGCGCATATCTAAGAGTACTGCTAAAGTGCTGCCCCTACTCCTGACCGGGAGAGGGAGGGGCGGTTCATTTGGTGGGCAGGGCACAAATATGTGGACCACCTGAAGGAGAGACAGCGCCCAGCTGGCTGCACTGAGGGCTAAATTCTTTGTTGTGCAGGCCAGGTGGATTCCGCAGGCAGCAGGGAAAGAATCTAGAAGCTGTGGGGCTGTGGCCCAAGGCCGGAGGCAGGAGAGGGGCCACAGACCTGGATCAGAAAGACCAGAAAGCCACACGGGGAGGTCAGACCACCAGAGGCCCCCATGAGTAGCGGGGGGTGGGGGGGGACTACTAGTCCCTGAAAAAAAATAATAAAAATGTCCACATTATCATTTCAATGGCGCCTCCCATAAATACCAAAGACTCAGAAGAGCCGGTGCCTCGTGTTGCTCCCGGAATCTAAGAAACGGGATCTGCGAGTTATCAGGATTGTATTTCTTTGCCGCCTTACATTTTATACATATGTATTCATGCAGAACAGTCATGGAGGCTGCCACGGGAAGCTGTTATCCATAAGAATGCGCCGCATTTACATGGCGCGCTTTGCAACAATTGAACTATATGCAACTGTGTTCTCTTTTAATAATAATAAAAAAAAGAAACCCTCTGGTTTGCATTTAATTTGCTGATTTTTTTTCTCCCCGACGCCTGGATTTTCGTGTGGCACAGAAACATGAAAGGGGAGAGGGTGTCAAGATCCGTGCAGATACTGAGGGGTGGGGGCTGGGGAAGGGCCGGAGACGCGCCACAAGTTTGTAACTATCTTTTTTTACCAGATGCAGTTAACTGAACTGCAAAGCATTCATCTAGCGATTTAATAGCTCATTCTCCCTGCCTAGCGACAGCCGTATTATAATGCTGGATATTGCTTTTCGGGCTTTTGAGCGTCAATGATGAATCCCCGTCTTCTAATAAAATACATCTTCACAGTAATTGAAATAATAATTTTTTTTTGCTTCTTCGTTTCCGCGGATACTTGACAAAGGGCTCCTGACTTCTTTCCCCTTCCCCTGTCCTGATCTTACTTGCTTAGCCTGGAGGTTCCTTCCACACCCATGCTTCCTCCCGGGCGGGCATCCGGGTCCCGGGCCTGGGTGCTTCCTGCGGGTCACAGCCGCACCCGCAGCCCCGGGAGGGGGCTCCAAACACACAGAGACCACCAAGACCTGCGGCTCTTTGCTGGACTTGGCTTCTCGCCTCATTTGCTTCGGAGCTGAGCTGTCCCTCTGGGAGACAAACGTGGTACCCAGTAGCTGGGAGCTGGCCTCCAACTGCACCAGTTCTGAGTTTCACCCATTAGGCCAAACCCTAAATCTCCCCTCACCTCCTGCCAAGGTCAAGGTCTGGCATGGCCTCTCCCCATGGTGTACCCTCTCACACACAGTCTCACCCCCAGGAATTCAAATGAGCAGGCCTCAGTTTCCCAAGCATAAACTCTGGGAGGCCTAGGCGGAGAGTAAGATGTTCAGAGGACCATTTTAGATGCTATCCTGGTAAACTTCACGTGAATGAGAAAATGTTCCGAGTCTCCCAAGATGTCTCTTCCTCCCCTCTTTTCCTAGAAAGCTGACAATGAAAAAAAAAAAAAAAGAAGAAGAAGAAGCATGCAACGAAATTATACTGGGCTTAAGGACACTCGTGGCCTGACCTCCATGGGAGCCACCCCACTTTTGTAAGAGGGCTCGGGTGCACCCACACAATGATTCAGGCCAAGCTGTAGTCTGACGCTGCCTGTGGTCACTCTCCCCTTCCTGTGTCTAATCTACTCTACAAGAAAAAACTTGGGGCTCAGGTGTGTGGCATAGTGGCTAGGAAGGGATACACTTGGGATCCCCACATCCCGGTTGGAGTGCCTGGGTTCAGGTCCTGGCCCTGCTGTCAATTCCAGCTTCTTGCTAACGCAAGCTCTGGGAGGCAGCAGGTGATGGCCCAAGTGCTTGGGTCCCTGCCACCCACGTGGGAGGCTGGGATGGAAGTCCTGGCTCCCAACCTGGCCCAGCGTTGGCTATTGCAGGCAATAGGAAAGTGAATCTGTGTACGGAAGATTTCTCTTCCCACCCCCGCCCTCCCTCTCCCTCTCCCCTTTCTCTCTCTCTGTACATATGCGTCTCAAAATTAATTAATTAATTAACCTGGAAATTAGGAATCAGGATGTGGAAACAGTCAAGGCAGCGGCCGAGGAAGAATGGTCAGGCAATCAGGCAGTTGATGGAAGTAATTCCTTCCTACCTCCTGCTTGTCCCAGGTACCTAAAGGACTCTCGGCTTTGTCCCTTCCTCCCGTCCTAACAGAAAACTCCCCCATGACCCTGAGGTGTCCTGGAGCTTGGGCTGCAGCCCGCAGTCTCCAAAAGGAGCCCTGTCTGCACCTGAGACCTCCGGGGCAGGGCAAAGGAGACAGAATTGCAAATTAGCCAGCCCTGCAGCTGGGGTGCAAGGCATGCATTACCTGGTCCTACCAGCAGAGGGTGATAACTGAGCTCAGGAGCCCCAGGTTCAAATCCTGAGCACCACTTTGGAGTTGTGTTGCATCGGGCAGGTGTGTGTACATCATAAGGAACATCATGGAGACAGAAGGAGACGGTTCAGGGAACTCTCTCCCTGCACTGATCCAGGTCCGGGGTCTGTAGCCACAGGTACATTCCGGAAAGGCCTTGTTTCTGTGTCCATGATCAGGAATGAAACTACATTTTATTTTGTCTTTCTTTCTTCCTTCCTACTTCCTTCCTTCCTTCCTTCCTTCCTTCCTTCTTTTAAAATTTATTTATTTGAGACAGAGTTAGGGACAGAGGGAGAGGCAGAGAGAGAGGTCTTCCATCCACTGGTTCACTCCCCAGATGGCCGCAACGGCCAGAGCTGCGCCGATCCGGAGCCAGGAGCTTCTTCCGGGTCTCCCATGCAGGTTCAGGGGCCCAAGGACTTGGGCCATCCTCCACTGCTTTCCCAGGCCATAGCAGAGAGCTAGATCAGAAGTGGAGCACCTAGGACTTGAACCAGAGCCTGTATGGGATGCTGGCACTGCAGGCAGCAGCTTTACCCACTGCGCCACCACGCTGGCCCCAGAGTGGCACATATTTCCAGTTAGAGAACCTGCACTGAGACATCAGTAGCACTTGAAGCCTGAGGTTTCCACGTGGGCGCACGGTCGGTGGTGTGCGTTCTGTGGGGCTGAGCAGACACTGGGTATTACTGTAGCAGGCAGAGATGTTGAGCTGCCCTAAAAACCCTCTGTGCTCTTCACACCCACCCCTCCCCTGCACCCCTCGTGCTTTCCCAACTCCATAGTTTTGCCTTTTCCAGAATGTCACTTGGGTGGAGTCACTCAGCGTGTAGCCTTTTAAACTGGCTTGTTACATTTAAGCCTGCTCTGTGTCTTTTCTCTGCTCGCCGGCTCATCTCGTGTTAGCGCTGTCAGAATTAGCGCTGTCAGAATTCCGCTGTGCGCACGGACCCCGGTGGGCTTATCCGTCCACGCCACTGGATGGCGTGCTGAGAGTTGGGTTCGGTTGCACAAGAAGCTGCGTAACTGCCCCGCAGGGCGGCCATACCGTGTTGCGTCTCTGCTAGTGTTGACTGATAGCACCTGCTACCCCCCATGCTCACCAGCACTGGGTGCTGTCGGCGTTCTGGAGTTGGGCCATCCTGATAGAAATGTAGGTGTGTCTCATTGTTGTCTTAATTTGAACTTCTCCAATGACACATGTTGTTAACATCTTTTCATACACTTACTTGCTATTTTATTTCAAAGGCAGAGTGATCAAGTGAACTTCCATCCTCTGGTTCACTCTCCAAATGGCCACAATGACCAGGGCCAGGCCAGGCTGAAGCCAGGAGCTTCCACCAGGTCTCCCATGTGGAAACTACTTGGACCACCCTCTGCTGCTTTCCCAGGCACAATAGCAGGGAGCTGGATGGGAAGCGGAGCATCCGGGATACAGCCCAGTGCCCGTATGGGATGCTGGCATCACAGGTGGCAGCTTAACCCACTATGCCACAATGCAGGTCTCTTTTGCCAATTCTTTTTTATTCTAAGGATTTATTTTTTATTTACTGGAAAAGCAGAGTCATAGAGGAGGAAGAGACAGGAAGATCTACCATCTCCTGGTTCATTCCCCAGTTGGCTACAACATCTGGGGCTGGGCCAGGCTGGAGCCAGGATCCTCTTCCAGGTCTCCCACGTGGGTGCAGGGGCCCAAGGACGTGGGCCATTTTCTGCTGCTTTCCCAGGTGCATTAGCAGGGAGCTACGCCAATTGTTTAATCATTGTTGTCTTTCCTATGGTTTTTGTGTGTTTTGGATGCCAATCTTTATCAGATACGTTTTGTATACATTTTGCCCGACTCCGGGGCGTGTCTCCTCATTCATTTTTGTTCCTATTTCTATGTCTAACAGATCCATAGCTCCTTAATCTTCCCCTGGGGTTTGCAAAGAAACCAGCGGAGCCGCAGAGAGGCCTGGCTTCCTGGGGAAGGCGTGTGGGCCTGTGACCACCATCCACTTGCAACCCACACATCCATCCAGTCCTTAAACAATTAGGTTCTGCCAGGTGGGCTTTGTTCCAAGTCCTGGGGATGCACTCATGGACAAAGCAGAGCTTGAAGTCTTGTGGAGGTCTCTTTCTGGCAGGAGAGAAATGTACTCAAAAACTGACCTGGTATACAATTGCATCTCACAGAATGTTCTAGAAGTAGATCCCATGTAGGAGCAGAATGAGGGATACTGGAGGTGCTGGCACTGCCTATGTAGGGTGGCAGGGCAGCCTTCAGTGAGAAAGAGCCCCTTAAGCAAAGGGGATGAGGTAATATCCGAGAGGGCAGAGTGACCAGCTGGGCCAAAGGCCCTGGGGCAGAACTGTTCCAGTGTAGCTAAGGAGGCCACTATGGCCAGGGACAAGCAGAGACTAAGAAAGAAGTAGGATGGGCTGGGGAGGGTGCATGCAGATCTTGTGGGGGCTTTTTCTCTTTTTTTTAAGATTTATTTATTTATTTGAAAGTCAGAATTACAGAGAGAGAAAGAGCTTCCGGCCACTCGTTCACTCCCCAAATGGCTGCAACAGCCAGGGCTGGGCCAGGCTGAAGCCAGGAGTCAGGAGGTTCTTCTGGGTCTCCCACATGGTGGCGGGGGCCCAAATCCATCTTCAGCTGCTTTCCAGGCACATCAGCAGAGCTGGACAGGAAGTGGAGCAGCCAGGACATGAACTGGCACCCGTGTGGGATGCCAGCACTGCAGGCGGTGGCTTTACCAGCCACGCCACAGCGCCAGCCCCCAACACCAAAGTTTTTGCCCTAAGCCCCTCACCGAGCGTTAGCTGAGATGGGTGGCAGAACAGGGAGAACAGGGACTCCGTTCCCTACGTGTTCCTGTGCCCCGTTAGAGGTCCCGCTGGAGTGGTCGGGTGCATGCGGGTGTATGAGTGTGGAGTTCATGGCTGTTTGTGCATGAGCCCAGTCTGTGTCTGCCCAGGAGGTACCGGGGAAGCATGGGAGGGCAGTACTAAAGCAGGCACACCCAGGCAGCTCCTCCCAGACTTCCTGGAGGCTCGCAGACAGGGGAACCAACCTTGACACTGCCACCAACCTCTGACACTACAGAGGCCATCAGACAGAGCACCGGCCTCCAAAACACCCTGACAGCTCACTGCTAACAAGGTGGCGGGGGCACGGGGCCGGGGGCTACCCTGCCCCATCCGACAGCAGGGGAACAGGCAGATTTTCAGCTGATCACCGGGGACCCTCGTGTTCGACCCTCCTTCACTGCAAGGCAGAGCAAAGGAGAAGGCAGGCTGAGAGGTGGCCCGCCCAGCTGCCCAGGACATGGCCACGTCCACCCCGTTCCCCCACAGCCAGGCCGGGCTAATCCCACTGCCCACAGGGTCGCTGGTGAAATGGAGGGGACCGGTGGCTGTGGGTTCATCCCTTGTCAGAGCCGTGTTAGGCGGGTCACAGGGGTCGTGCGCCAGCTGTGGCCTCGCCCAGAATACCGTGGACTGCCCAGGCAGGAGCCGTGTCTTCACATTAAACATCCCCGGGGCCTGTCTTGCCGGAGCGGCAGATGGTGAATTTCATGCAGTGACGTAAGCAAAGGCCCCTCTATTTCCAGCTTGGAATCTGCCGAGAAGCTGCGGTCTGGGCGCAACACACGCTCAGAGCTGCACCTCTCGGGGCGGGCGTGGGAGGGGTCCGGAGACTGAGAGGGCCAGATTGGGGGCAGGAACAGGGTGGGGAGCAGAGTACTGAGCTGGCCTCCATCCTAGGTTCTCCAGCAGGGAGCCAGGGGCCAGGGCCCTGGGGGAAGGCGGGGCTGTGTGGTGAGCAAGACCTGCCATCCACAACCTGGAAATCTAGTGCTTTAATAAACCAGGGCTGATAGGAAAGCTGGGGCGCCCAGGGGACCTGGGAGAGGGGTGGGCAGAAAGGTGCCGGGGTGGTGAGGGTGGTGGTGGGGGGGGTGCGTTGTTGATGCACCGGCTCTGTGGGCTTGGATCTGATCAAGAGTCAAACTGAGTTATGAAACAGGGGTCAGATGAATGGACACGTGCCTAGGGACTGCCCATCCCCCACGATTCCCACGGGGCCCCTGGCACCTTCTGACCCAGATGTGCTGGCGAAGTCTGGTGTCCGGCACCCAACCTGTTCACCCCCAAAGACAGAAAAAGATGTCTAACGCAATAATAACCCTCTCCCGGGAGACTCTCTGAGGTCCCAGGCACCAACCCCTTCCACTTCCAAAAGGGCAAAGGCCAACACTCCTGCCAAGTGCAAGCTTTCACGCCGCACTCGCTGCTTTTTCCTTTGATAAAATTTGTGTTAGGTACAGAAAATATGGGATTTATTCAAAAAAAAAAAAAAAGAGGAAGAAAGCAAAAGTCACTCATCATTCTGCCATGGGTGCTGGTGTGTTTAGACGCGTTTTCAGCAGGAGCATACTGTACAACCCCTGGGGGCCAGGTACTCAGCCCGCTCCTGGCTGAGACCTGTGTGGTTGGCACCATAACTTTGCGCTCTCTTCCTCACTGCGCCGTGAGCTCCTTCGGGTCACGGAGTGACTCTTGCCGGTCCTCCTGCCCTCAGCATCTTGCTTGGGACAGAGCAGGCATCCCCGAGTCGCTGGATGCGTGAAGGACCCCAGAGAACAGCAGCGCCCAGCGCTAGGGATCCTGAACCACGACGGGACCCGAGACGCGCGCTGGCGGCCCCGTTTCTTACCCGTCTTCGCTAAAGCCCGCCCGAGAATCGAGCTTTCTGGAGCTCCCGTGCTTTCCCCTAGGGCCTGCTCCGCGCGCCCTACAGCTGTGCGGGTCAAGTCCACCTTCACGGATGGATTCCCCAGGGCTCTGAGGAGGGGCGGGGGAGAGCCCGGAGCCGGACTATGCGGCTCCGCATCCGCACCGACCCGCGACCCGAGCTGGCCGCCAGTCGCAGAGGTGCGCCTGCGGGGCGCGCAAGCCAGGGCCCGCCCGCCACTCGGGGTCCTGCGCGCCCCGGGCAGCAGCCGTCCCCGTCCCTGTCCGCGGCCCATCCTCCCGCCCACCAGATCCGGGAGGGACTCCTTCCTCTCCCCTCTCTCCCGGAATCCGGGCGGTGGGGGTGGCTGCAACCGCGTCTTCCCTAGCCGCCTCCTCCCGGGTGCTGCAATCCGAGGCTTTTCTAAGCCGGAGGGGCGGGGGCGCGCGCGGGGCGGAGGGGATTCCTTCCCGCCGGCGGTGCCAGCCCGCACTCAGCTCCTCCCCGAGGCTCCTTCTCCTAGGCGCTGCTCCCCGCGCACTGAGCCCGAGCCCGCAGACGGTAGCGGAGTGCGCTGGGCAGGTGGCCTGCCACGGAGACCCGGGTGATTCCCACCCGCCCGCGTTGCCGCGGGGAGCTGAGATTTGTTTTGCCATTTTGCAAAATACACACCTCCCCCCGCCCCCCACCCAGGGCTCACTCAGAAATGGCACTGAGTCAGACCTGAGTCACGGCAGGACGTGGGCTCGCGCCCCCGGCCCCGCGGTTCCTCCGCGCCCGGCCCCGCGCTCCACCCCCGCCCCGCAGCCTCCGGGGCGTCTGGCCCCAGGAGCTCGCTCTCGCCACCTGCCCGCAGCCCCAGCGGCCGCCGCGACAGCTCGGGCCAGAGCCTCCCTCCTGTTGCACGGTCGCACTGGCACGCGCCCCTCTGGGTCCTGCGCACGGCGGTCTCGCCCTCTTCCCCCTGCCCCTGGACTCGACGGGCCACCTGCCTGCCCCCTGACCTTCCCGAACAGATGGCGCGAACTGTGGAGTCAGTGTGGAGCCGGGAGCCCTGCCAGGCCCTCTGTGGCTCCTGCGGCGGTGCCCAGTAGGGCGCACTGCCCCGGTGTGCGTGGTGGGCTTCGGCCACCTAGGGCTGCCCGAGCCGGCGCCTTTCGCCCATCCCTGAGCTTCTCTGCGGAGAAGGTGCTACACGGCTCTATTTTTAGTGCTAACAAAGCTGCCTGCGCCCGCAGCTTCCATCTGCAGCGCGCAGAGCCCTTTACAAATGCTAATGAATGAGAGCAGCTCCCACCCCACCCAGAGCCTCGGATCCCCAGGCTCCCGCTCCGCTGCCTCCCCCAGGCTTTCCCCACGGGAAACGGAGGCCTGGGCTCAGGGTGCAGAGAGGGGACACAGGCCCTGCTCCCTACCGCCCCCGGGTGGCTGTGCCTTCTCCTGCGCCTTCGGGCGTCAGCACCAGGTCCTGGGAGAGGGGCACTTAGGGAGAGACCCTGGCAGTAGAAACAGAGCTGTTTCTGTAGAGAATGTTCTCCGGGCACAGAATTGTCACCCAAGGAGGCAGGGAGAGGGAGGACAAGGGAGTTAGCAGTACAATCAGGGGAGGCTTCCTGGAGGAGGCAATGATAACTGCAGCTGAGACTGAAATGGAGCACAGGGGTGCACAAAGCAGCCGTTGAGAGAGTTTCTGGAGGGAAAATGTTCCGGGTGCCCGGGGGGGGGGGGGAGGTGAGGCTGGAGAGAATTGTGGGGCGATCACGGGCAGGAGCTGGCCCGATCAGAGTTGTGAGTGGATGTCTCTGGTGGCTGGGAGTCGATGGCTTAGGAAGCAGCTGCCGGGGTCTAGGGGAGGGAGAGGTGATGAGAGTCTGCAGCAGGTGCCGGGAGGGGCGGGGTGCACTGTGAACCTTTCCTGGGCGACCTCATGGAGGCCCAGGCGGCTCATCTTTCTCGTAGCAGGAAAGGCAACACCTCCCCGGGGCGTTCAGCCACGCACGGTCACACAGAGGGAGCCTGTGGAGGGCCGCGATGGAGGGCTGCGGCCCTTCCTCCATCTCCACCAAGGCCACGGGCAGCCGTGCACCCGCGTGTGTGTGTGTGCGCCAGGGCTCGCTGCGCCAGCAGTGCATTGACCAGCCGGCAGTAAAGACAGGGGTGGAAAAACTCCCCCAGCCAGCTGCAGAAAGAGGCGGGGACGCAGGGCCCTAACCACTGACCCTCCGTGTCCCAAGTTCAAACCCAGCGCACACTTGCTGCGTGCGCCTTTGCACGGACTGCAGCATCAGAAGTCGTAGGAAGACGTCGCACCAGTGTCAGGACCCTGCTTCCCAAGCAAAATATCAATCAATCACAGAGCCATCCCTTGCCCACCAGGTGGTACAGGAGACAGGGCGTGGGTAACCACCCTTAGGACGCACAGAGAGGAGGGGGCCACAGAGAGGGCCCCCCCATGCACCACTTTTGTCAGGGGAGGGGAGCTAGGACTTTGCCCACCTCAGCACGCTGTCTGCCATCAGTCGGGAACCGAGTCACTTGTGGGGACAGCTGAAGATTGCCAGCAGGAACCTGTGCTTGTGCCGCTGTCTCCTGCACATCACAGCTCAGCTGGGCCTGGCCTGGCTCTCACCGGAGCCTTCAGTCCAACCCCTGTCCTTGCTGCCAATCCTTCCCCCTCTCCCCATCCATGGTACTGGCCAGGCACCCTAGTGTTTATACTCCAAACCACCCAGGGGCTGTCCCTGATCCATGAGGGTTCAGCCAGCAAAACTTCAGAAAAGTTCGTGGAGAACACAATTAAGAGATTAAGCTGGGCCTGGCGCTGTTGCATGGTGGGCTCAGCCGCGGCCGGCCTGCGATGACAGTATTCCATATTGCAGCGCCGGTTCAAGTCCCGGCTGCTCTGCCTCCCAACCGGCTCCCTGTTAATGCGCCTGGGAAAGCAGCAGAACATGGCCCAAGTGCCCGACCTCTGCCGCCTACATGGGAGACCCAGATGGAGTTCCTGGCTCCTGGCTTCTGCCTGGCTCAGCCCCTGCCCTTGTGACCATTTGGGAAGTGAACCAGCAGATGGAAGACCAGTGTGTGTGTCTGTGTGTGTGCGTGTGTGTGTGTGTGTGTGTGTCACTCTGCCGTTCAAATAATCCTTTTTTCAAAAAAAAAAAAAAAAACCATTGAATTGATTTTGGTGCAAAAAATTTTGAAATCCCTGCATTTTTTTCATTATACACATTTTTCATGAACTTTTGCAACAGGGACTTGGACATTTTTTCCATCAAAATAAACTTCTCTTCCAGTTCCATTTCCAGGAGTTTCTGGAAAACCCCTCATGTCTGGTGCCTTAGCGGGCTTTTTAGCAGACAGGGGTTCCCACCACATCGGGCTTGGCCAGGCTCCAGCCCCAGCAGGAGGCCAGGAGCGCTCCCGCGAGAATGGAGGGGAAGCCGGCTCCTCAGCCCCCTGCCCACTCTGCAGCTCACTCCTGCCCTCCTCACACGCCCATCCAGGCGCACCATGTCCACCTGCTCCCCTGGGTCTCTGCCTATCTCCTGTGTCTTCCTCCCCTACCTTCTCACCGCCCCAACTCACCTCTGGCTTCTGTTGGGCTCCTCCCCAAAGTGCCTAGATGCCCTGCCCTGGGCAAGCCTATTGGCTGGGAGCTAGAGGAAGGATGACCATGGTGAAGCCCTGCCCCCTCCCCAAACCAACTACCCGCGCCTGGGTCAAGCCCTCCTAACGGGTTGTTCAGAATATCTCACCACCGCAGTGAAAGACTGGGTCTGGGTGGTACTGAGTGGCAGACAGAAACCTTTCTCTCTTTCTTCTCATTTTCCCCGGCCGGCCACTCCCACCCTACCCACTTCTGCCAGGGGAAGTTCTTGGTTCTTCCTTTTTCTACTTAATCAGGTTAACATCCATTCGATCCAAGGGCATTTAGAATCCGGATGGGCTGGGAGACTCGGAAGCAGAACCCAGTAGAAAACAGATCTCTGACATCAGAGAGACCTCACATTCATGTCTTAGAGACTTTCCACTGAATTCTGAGTGCAATCTACATCAATGTTGGTGACGCCCGTGCACCAGCAGAGCACAGCGTTAAGAATTTGCCAGCCTGGACTTGCATGCTGGCTGTGTCCCTTAATTCCCTGAGCAGACAAGAGGAAAGCTTTCGGTGCCCCGGTCTCCACCCCTGTGAAATGCAGATAGTCATGGATATTTGTGGGTCCTGGATGAGAACTACGGGAACTGTGGGAAGCCTGGCACGTGCAAGGCGCCCAGGACAACTCAGCACCCACAGGGCACCTGTGACCTCCATGCACGTCTGCCTTTGCGCGGGCTGACGTCAGCTGGCTGAGGTCAAGTGCTTTGGGCACATCCCCTACTCCACCATCGGCGGCTTAAAATCCAATCCTAGGGCCCTGGCCCTGGACGGAGTAACAGCTCGGCCAGAGAGGCGGGCACAGACCTCTAGCATGTCAACAGCCAGTCACGGTGGAGAGAGGAAGGCCTTTGTGGCCACAGGTGCAAGTTGAATTCTATTTAAACAGCACCTGCTGAGTACATCTGGCTGGGCCCCGGCGTTGCAGACACACGAGGTGACCCAGGTCCCCCAGAGCCTACAGCTGTGAGACCCAGCAGGGAGACCTCAGGGCAGCGTGGTGCGTCATGAACCTGAACGTGGCCATCGGGGCTGCCGAGGAATTCCCACAGCGTGCTCGGCAAGCCGGGCTTGGATGGACTCTGTGTCCCTCACCCAGGACCTGGCGCCAAGCAGATGCCCATCAGAGCCTGAGAATGACCGGCCGTGGCCATGGCCAAAAATCTCAAAGAAAACCCGATGAAGCACCCTGGGGCGTAAGCTTCGAAGGCGGGGTCAGGTGTTGAAAGAGCAAAACAGACGGGAACATGCAATCAAAACATGGCCTAGCCCCACAAGGCAGGGTTGTTCAGCCTTAAAGAGGAAGGAAGACCACATAGATGAGCCCCAAGAACATTATGCCAGACGCGGAAGGCAAAGATGAAGGAACTCCAAGAACTTGCTGGAAAAGCAATTAAAACAGAAGTATGGGGGCCGGTGTCTAGCCCAAGATGCCCGTAATCATATACCAGTGCCTGGCCTGACTGCAGCTTCTTGCGATTGCAGACCCTGGGAGGCCGAGTGATGGCTCAGATGATTGGGTTCCTGCCACTCACACAGGAGACCTGGATTCAGTTCCCAGCCCCCAGCTTGGCTCAGCCCAGTCCTGGCCATTGCAGGCATTTGGAGAATGAACCAGTGAATGGGGGCGCGCTCTCTCTCTCTTCCTCCCCACCCCCATCCTCTCTTTCATCCTCTTTTGTCGCTCACTTCTCCCCCCCCCAAATGGATAAGTTTGATTTGGTGCAAATTTTTTTTAAACCCAGCCATTTTTTCCCCTAATCTGCTTTGCTATGAACTTTTTTTCTTTAGGATTTATTTATTTATTTATTTGAAAGTGAGAGTTACAGAGAGAGAGAGAGGCAGAGAGAGACAGAGAGAAAGAGATCTTCCATTCACTGGTTTACTTCCCTAGTGACCACAATGACTGGAGCTGCGCTGATCTGAAGCCAGGAGCCAGGAGCTTCTTCTGGGTCTCCCATGTGGTTGCAGGGGCCCAAGGACTCAGGCTGTCCTCCGCTGCCCTCCCAGGCACATAAGCACGGAGCTGGATTGGAAGCGGAGCAGCCAGGACTTGAACCAGCACCATTTGGGATGCCAGCGCCATGAACGACAGCTTCCTGCTACGCCACAGCGCTGGCCCTGCTACGAAGTTTCTTAGGACCACTTATATTGCACCACTGCACTGATCAGAGGGTCCAGAGGAGTCAGACCCAGACAGGAGAACGTGGTAGCCAGGGGCTGGGGGAAGGAGACTTGTGTAATGAACAGAGTTTCAGCTTTGCAAGGTGGAGCGTTCTGGAGATCGGTGCACACTAATGGGAATGGACTCAGGACAGCCGAACTGAACACTAGAAAGCGGCTTAGATGGCAGGTTGTGCATTGTGTGTATCTGAAAACGGGCAAGGGACCGGCAAGAACAGTGGTTTGAGGAGAGGCAGAGAGGCGTGAGAGTGTAGGGTGAAAGCGTGGCTCCTGATAGGGCCCAAGCTTACAACACAGGGGGAGATGTAAGAGGCAGTGTGGCAGGATGGCCGAAGGGGACTTGGATGCCACGCCAAAGAGTGCAGAGCCTAACACGTTGGCTTTGATTCCATGTGTGTGTGTGCCGGGGTGGGGAGAGGGGGTTCATCCTGGGCTACTGTAGCATTGGCACAGGCATTCTACTCCGTGGACCCAAGCTGTTATCCCAGTCCTGACCCAGCCCAACCTCTTCTGCAAAGCAGGCCCCAGAGCCCAGAGAGGACCAGGACCGCACTGAACCCAGAGCCCCTGAAGGCTTCCTCTGCTGGCTTTGGTTGGAACTGACCACCTCCAAGCCACCGTGGCGGGTTCAAACTCCAGCAGCGCGACTGGAAATCCAAGAGACGCCGGCCTGATGAGCTGACTGCTTTGCGACTGAATGCCCGTGAGCAGCCTGGGTGCGGGCAGTTGCCAGCTCTGTCTCAGGGTGCAGGCTCCACGGGGGAGCCTGGCGGCTGCCAGCTACAGGTCCTGTTCAGTAGCTGCTGCCTTCGTCTGGGCTTCTCTCAGCTTCAGGCAAAAGGCTTTTGGAAATGAGCTGGTCCACGACACTTGGGAGATCGCTTGTGTTTGATTTTTCTTTTTTTCATGTGCTCGGCCGTCGCGAGCGCACGCCTGCCCTGCTGACGTCTGGATGGAGCTGCGCGCCTCTCCACGGGGCTTCCGCTGTTTATTTAACACGAGACGTTGCAGCTCGGTTATCTCTGCCAGGCTCGGCTTTTCATGTCTCAAATGAGGGTAATCGTCGCTGTCTCGCTTTCTAAGGCTCTCAAGGAAATGAATGGCTGGGGACAACGACACACTTGGAAATCTGAGCAGCGGGAGGACACACACAGCACCGCGCGTCCTCCAAGGAGGCTGGAGCCCGGCGTCCGCTGGGAACGCTCGATTCTGGATGCCTCTCGTCTCGACATCTGCAGGACAGAGACAGAGGAGTTCCCGTTTTGAGACGGATGAACGGTGCTCGAAAGCTGCTGTTTCCCGAGCCACCTCGCTCCAAATGCTTAAACCCCTCCGATGCCCTTGCTGGTTTGTTTCCTGATATCTTAGACAGGAATTCGCGGAGAAGAAAAGCAACTCTGGTGTTCCTTTTACCGTTTCAACATCCCCAGTGCTCCCCCAACTGCCCACCCACCGCCATGGCCCAGCTGTGAGTACTGGTATAGCTGGAGCTGCCCCTTCTCACCGGGACACGGAGGGCACAAGCACAGAACGTCTCCCGGCCACCCCAGAGACCCTGCCACAGGCCCCATGCTCTAGAACAGAGGTGGGGAACCTTTGTTCTGCCAAGGGCCATTTGGACATTTAGAACATGATTCATCTGCAGGGCACACAACAGTATCAGCTTAATAATTAGCCTGCTATAGGTCTACTGAATTTTGACCAAATCATTTCTTTTTTTTTTTTTTTAAGATTTATTTATTTGAAAGTCTGAGTTACATACACAGAGAGAAGGAGAGGCAGAGAGGGGTGGGGGGCTTCCATCCGCTGGTTCACTCCCCAGTTGGCCACAATGGCCCGAGCTGTGCCGATCCAAAGCCAGGAGCCAGGAGCCTCCTCCAGGTTTCCCACGTGGGTGCAGGGGCCCAAGGACTTGGGCCATCCTCTACTGCTCTCAAAGGCCACAGCAGAGAGCTGGATCAGAAGAGGAGCAGCTGGGTCTCAAACCGGCTCCACAAGCTGCCTCACCTTAACGGTCTCCTGTGACCTCAGCTGAAGGACCCATCACGGCCGTCCTGGGTCTGGGGTCCCTGCCAAGCGGGCTGGCCCTGGGACTGCCTCCTTGGCTTCTGGCTCTGGTTCTGCTGTTTACTGGGGGTGAGCCCATCTCCCTGTGTGGAGGCTAAGGGACACTGGGCATGTACGTGTCTGTTCCTGGTGGCCCTTCCTTGATAACGCGCCTTGGCCATGAGTGTTTCTACAATGAGTGCTTGGAACACGAGGCTGAGTCAAGGGGACAGCCTTTGGTAGGCAATGTTAGCCCCGTGTGGTAGGAGGCTTTTTCTAGAAATTGGAAATTCTCTCTAAATAATTCTCTCTTTGGCATTAAACAAGATGTATAAGTGAGTGACTCTGTGTGTGTGTGTGTGTGTACTCCATTTTAAAAAATAGCTCAACTGTTCCCTACAAAAATTATCACTATCACTATCCATATATATTTTTTTAAATTTCATTGATTTATTTGAAAGGTAGAGTTACAGAGAAAGACAAAAAGAAATCTTCCATCTGCTGGTTCACTCCACAAATGACTGCAACTGCCCAGGGCTGGACCAATCCGGAGCCAGGAGCTTCTTCCTGGTCTCCCACACAGGTGCAGGGGCCCAAGCAGCCATCTCCTACTGCTTTCCCAGGTCACAGCAGAGAGCTGGATCAGAAGTGGAGCAGGGGCTGGCGCTGTGGTGTAGTGGGTAAGGCTGCTGTCTGGAGTGCCAGGATCCCGTATGGCACTGGTTCGATCCTGGCTGCTCCATTTCTGATCCAGCTCTCTGCGATGGCCTGGGAAAGCAGTGGAAAATGGCCCAAGTGCTTGGGCCCCTGCACCCACATGGGAGACTTGGAAGTGGCTCCTGATTTTGGATCAGCCCAGCTCTGGCCATTGTGGCCATCTGGGGAGTGAACCAGCGGATGGAAGACCTCTCTCTCACTGCCTCTGCCTCTCTGTAATTCTGCCTTTCAAATAAATCAACAAATCTTAAAAAAAAAAAAAAGCAAAGAGAAGAAGTAGAGCAGCCAGTGCTGGAACTGCCACCCATCTGGGATGCTGGTGTCACAGGTGGTGGCTTTACCCACTGCGTCATGGAGCTGGCCCCCAATTTTTTTTTTTAAAAAAAGGAAGGGTGAGAAAGAAATGAAAGGCCTAGTTACTCACTAAAAATGAATGTGGCAATATCTTGGTAATTCTTTCACACTTTCTTGTCTATAAATTGTCACTTTCTGGTGTATGATTTTTCACATAATAGTCATTGATAGTCATAAAACACCTATTTTTTTTTAAAGATTTATTTCAACGTCAGAGATTGAGAGATCTTCCATCTGCTGGCCTACTTTTCAAAAGGCCACAATGCCCGGGACTGGGCTGGGCTGGAGCCAGGAGGCCTGAACTCCATCCAGGTCTCCTGCTTCAGTGACAGGAGCACAAGGACCTGGTCCGTCCTCCTCTGCTTTCCCAGGTGCATTAGCAGGGAGCTGGATCGGAAGTGGAGCAGCCGGGACCTGAACCAGGGATGCCGACGTTGCAGGCAGCAGGTTAACCTGCTATACCACAGTGCTGCCCCTGTCGCTTGTCATTTTTAATGAGCAAATAGTATTTTGTGAGATTCTGACTCTACCACACTTTGTTTACCCGAAGCATTCTCTTTGTTCGATGTTGGGTTATTTCTGGGGAAGTTTTTTCCATTCACTTTTAGAAATAATTTGGTGTCACAGAAGCAAAATCTTTGATTCTGTTTTTAATTCCTTAGGATGAGCTCTTAGAAGAGAGATTAAGAGGTCAAAGGGCATGCATTTTTCAAGGCTTTTGTTATCCATCGCCAAATCGGTTCTGAAAAACTTAAATATATTGGTACACCTATCCTTTCAACCTTTCAGCCATACCATGTACAAATAACTACCAATTCAGTAGGTGAAAAATAGTATTTCCCTCCTTGCTTGCGAACTAGATGGATTTTTTTAAAGATATGCTTTTCAGTCTTCGGTGATTGTCCTGTGGTTTTTCTCATTGATCAGAGCTTTTGAACAATGTTATCCCCTCTGTTGGATAAGCTGCCCGGGTTCCTTGGCCTTTTGCTCCCAGTGCACTTAGATTTCTCGTGTCCTTCGGGTGTAGGGAGATTGGGCGCGTCTGCAAGTCTCCTCCTTTATCATTCCTACTTTCATGTCTTTCCAGGGGAGAGAGAGAGAGAGAAAGAGAGAGAGAGAGAGAGAGAGAGAAATCTTCCATCCACTGGTTCACTCCCTCAGTGGCCACAATGGCAGGACCTAGGCCAGGCTGAAGCCAGGAGCCTGGAACTTCTGTCCGGGTCTCTCACATGGGTGGCAGGGTCCCGAGGTACATCTTCTGCTGCTTTCCCAGGCACATTTGCAGGGAGCTGGATCAGAAGTGGAGCAGCCAGGACTCAAACCAGTACCAGCCAGCATTGCAAGGCGCAGCTTAACCCACTGTGCCACAACACCGGCCTCCGGGGCCTTCACTTGTCCACATCTTTACAGAAGCCCCCTGGGTTCAGGATAATGTCAGCATCCCCTCGGGCCTCCCTCTCCCAGAACTCTCAGTGTCACTAACCCGAGCGCTCGGTGCACCGACGCAGCCACCTGGCCGGCCGCAGGTCACCGCCGGCAATTACAGGAGGGAGAAGCGCAGAGAGAGACAGGAGCAGGGCTTGGTCTCGGGTCACTGCACCGGTCACCCTCAGCAGTGGAAACGCCAAGTGCAAGACCAGCGCTGCCACTCGCACCGGGGTGAAAAATGCCTTTCTTTCCTGGGGTGTGTGTGTGTGTGTGTGTGTACATGTGCATGGTGTGTACACCTGTGCGTGCACACGGACATGCTGCCTCCCACAAGGTGGCGCGCGTGCACACACACACACACACACACCCCTGTCTAACCTTATTCTTCTGCTGGGGAATTCTACATGGGGGAACTCCCTCTGTGATTTTGGGGTGGGGGGGAGGGGAGGGTAGCAAAGAAAGCCTTCAGTGAAAATCGTCAGCAAAGGAGGGGCACTGAGCATGTGCAGAGTAATCTCGTCTCCTGCATGCTTTATTAAAGAATTATATGACATAATTACACGTTATAATGTCTTTACACATATTTATGGTAATTACGTCAATGCGCATTTGATGTTCTGTAATTACAGTAAACACACAACAATCCTGACAAATGGCTCCATCAAGGATTCAGATTCTCCAAGTGAAGACCAGGAGGAAAGGCGTTAACCCCTCCGCACCCTGATCGCAGCCCCCTGACAGTTCCTCCACTGAACACGGGCCGTGTGTGGGGGCGCTTTATGCCCCTGCTGTTATCAACAGACAGTGCTTTTCTCAGGGACGCGCCTGAGACCGGGCCCCTGATGCTGCACTACTTGTATCCTTCCCCACCCCCTCCCCTAATGCCTTCGTGTCTGCTGATTGTGTAGTGGGAGCAGGTGCCCCCGGGTCACGCCCCGGGAGCCCATAGGTGGTGGAGATGTATAGTTGGCGAGCCCTCTGTGACAAGAGCCATCCTGGCAGGAGTGGCCACATATAGAGAAAGTTGCCATGAGGCTGCCTGCAACACTGGCATCCAGTATGAGCGCCAGTTCGTGTCCTGGCTGCTCCACTTCTGATCCAGCTCCCTTCTGATGTGCCTGGGAAAGCAGCAGAAGGTGGTCTAAGTGCTTGGGCCTCTGCCACCCACTCAGGAGAACTGGATGGAGCTCCTGGCTTCAGCCTGGCCCTGCCCTGTCCATTGTGGCCATCTGGGGAGTGAACCAGTGGATGGAAGATGTCTCTTTCTATAACTCTGCCTTTCAAATAAATAAATAAATCTTTGGAAATGGAAGGAAGGAAGCCAGCCACTCATGCTCCATCTCCTACGGAGACTTGTCCACAAGCTCCCTGGGCGGAAACAGCCATGAGAATGAACTCTGCAGGTGCTCGCCCCTTACCCACGGGCTGCTGGGTAACTCCATCAGTTCCTAACCGGCAGGCTCATGGTGGCCCTGTGTGTGTGTGTGTGTGTGTGCGTGTGGTGTGGTTATGTCAGATGGATCATTTTCAGGAATATTTCTTACTGTCTCGTGGTCTCTGGTTTCTGGTTGTCGGGAATTTTTTTGTTCTTGCTAAGAAGGACCTGTGGTCGGTTCATCAAAAATCATCAGCCATGGGCGGGGTTGTTGTCCCGAGCAAGATGGATTTCCTGGGATCCACTGGTCTGTCAGGCCCCAGGTAGCCCAAAGAAGGACTGTGGGTTCCGGGGGTGATGGCAGAAAGTGAATGAGAAGGCCGGCGCCGTGGCTCACTAGGCTAATCCTCCGCCTTGCGGCGCCGGCACACCAGGTTCTAGTCCCGGTCGGGGCGCCGGATTCTGTCCCGGTTGCTCCTCTTCCAGTTTAGCTCTCTGCTGTGGCCAGGGAGTGCAGTGGAAGATGGCCCAGGTGCTTGGGCCCTGCACCCCATGGGAGACCAGGAGAGGCACCTGGCTCCTGGCTTTGGATAAGCGTGGTGCACCGGCCACAGCGGCCATTGGAGGGTGAACCAACAGAAAAGGAAGACCTTTCTCTCTGTCCCTCTCTCTCACTGTCCACTCTGCCTGTCAAAAAAAAAAAAAAAAAGTGATTGACGGCATGGGCGGGGGGCGAATTCCCAAAGGGCACAGCAGCGCTTCCCCAGGCTCAGTTCCTAGGGGTAGGACAGGGCTGTGAAGCAAGTTGTAGAACAGATTCAGGAACCAGCAATGCAGGGCCCTGAGGCACAGGAGGGGACCGGCTCGCCTGTTCCCCAGAAGTTAGCAGCTTTAAATGAATCCAGGCCTTTGCCGTAACTCCTCTCCAGGGCCGGGGGCTGACCCCTTTAGGGTGGAAGCAGCAAGAACATTCTCCATTTGCATCCATCGATTTCATCCCACCCCTGTGACCTGGAGAAACCAATTATCCCCAGAGCTGGTGGTCGCGAAGGGCGGCTTCGCCGGTCCCTCCCCAGGGTGGCGGGGAGGAATGGGTGACACAGGTTCACACCGGTGCCGTGAGGACTGACTAACGAGTGGCCAACTTATTGCCTCATGCAATTCTTAGTCATGAAGTGCCCATGTTCCCCACACACACACCGAAATCAAAGCAATTACAGCTGCCAGCGGAGCTGGAGTCCTCAGTGCGGAAAATGCTAGTTTCAGCCCAAGATGGGGGCTGGAGGGGCTGGAGGAGGTGCGTTCCCTTCCTCCTCCCCGGGAACGGAGGCGCCCGCAGGCCTGGCGGGGTGGTAATTGCTGCGGGCTGAGACAGGGCTCTGACTGTGCTAATGATGCCCTGTTCTTCCCAGAGACCTCGCTCCAGTCTGCACGGAGGGCCAGGCTAGCCAAGGAAAGCAGCGCACTGGGGACGAGCGCATGAACGCGCGCGTGGCCGTCCGTCGTCTTTCTGTCTCCTTCTCTCTTCTCTTTCGTCGTCCGATCTCTTGGGACCTGGTGTGTGCAGACAGAGGCCTCAGCGCCATGGCTCACCCCGGGTGCAGGCACAGGTGTAGCCCTCCCTCGGCTTCTTTCCTGTCTTTCTAGTGGGGGCTCTGCACGGCCGGGCACCATAACTCATATTTTCTCCACACCCACAAAAGACTCTGCTGGAACCGGGTTTGAGTGGGGAAACACATTTTCCTGGGCTGGTTCTGGGTTGGGTGTTGCAGTGCGAAGTCTCTAACTGCTGCTGGCTTACCCGCTAGCCAAGGTGGCTGCAAAGGGGCTCACTCCTTCTCACATTGGGGAGCAGGAAAGAACTGGGGCGATGTGAGCATCCTGGGCAGACTCTGCAGACGGGAGGTGGGGTGCGGGGGAACCCACAGACGGGCTCACGCAATCAGAGCAGATCCCCGTCTTGCCCAAGTCACGCCTTGCCTCAGAACAACAGGTGGGGAGGGAAGGCGGAGGAAGAGAGACGCCCCACTCTTGCAGGTTCTAAGGGCTGCCGCTTTGGGGGTGGAGGGCAGGAGTCTGAAATTCAATATTCGGAAGAGCCACGGGCAGGAGGCAAAATCTCCCGCAAGAGGCTGGTCCATTAAATCTCAGTGATGGGATTGCAGGTGAAGACTGGTGCAAGCCCTCGCTCCCTCGCCGCTCCCCGCTGCCGCGAGTCCAATAACTCCCCCGGAGAGACCCTCCTCCCTCGTCCTGGGGTCTGTATACTCCTTAGCTGCTGGGTCTCTGGGGATGGGAAATTAATTTCTTTCCCTGCCCAACGCCGCTGATCTCGGCGGGCCGCCGGGCTCAGCTGGGCGCCAGGGGTCAGATGCGCGAGACCCCCAGGTGCTCGGAGTAAATGATCCAGCCCTTGCGCCGCGGAGGCGCCCAACAAGACGGAAATGGCATTTCCCACTCAACTCAATTGCCGTGCGTGCGGCCGTCTCTCCACACCAAGATTCAATTATCGGGGCCGGCACGTGCCCCCCGCCCCCCAGCGCGCACCTGTGCCTTCTGAAGCGCTGCCTTTTTTTCTGATAGCTCTGGGTGGTAGAATTCCAACCAGAGAGAGAGAGAGAGAGAGTGAGAGAGAGAGAGAGAGATTGATTTTCTGGCTGTCGGCTTCAGCGGTGAGGACCCGACTCTGCTGTGCCGTGTGTAGCACGACGGGTGAGGTGAGGATGCTGGTCCAGCTGTGCACCCTTGGGCAAGTCACACAGCCTCCCTCAGCCTCAGTTTCCTGCTCTGATCTCTGGGCCTCCTCACCCAGCCCCAACAGCCCCAGGAGTCGACCCCAGTCCGTACACTGAGAGTCCCCAAGCCTCCCTAGAGAATAGAGCGTAGGCGTTGCTAAGAACCAGTTCCAAAGTTACAAGAGCAACGAAGTCGGGGGCACAGGCCAGTCTGCTCCAGGAACTGGCGCCGCTGGAACTCGGGCTGGCTTCCGGGGCTCCTGCCACCGGGTCCTTGGCCTCCCCTCCTTCAAGGTGCACAGCCGTCTGTGGGCAAGGAGTTGTGTGTGCCGCCAGCGGCCCCTCGCAGGCCAGCCTGGGCAAGCCCTGTCCTTCTGGGCACCGTCCCTCAGAGTGGGACACCGCCCCTAAGAGGCTGCGGGGCCCCGCCTCTCGCGCTTGGGTTGGTGAGGCTGGCGGTGGAAACTGGCTCCAAGTGCTGCCTATTCAGTGACGTTTGCCCAAACGCTGCTTCCCAAGAACAGCTGGATGCCCAAGACGCTTTCCGACTCTGTTTTCTTCTTCCAACAAGGCTGCTTCTTTTCCTGCAAGTGGGACGTGGCAGGAAGCTGGCGGAGTCTGAACCCCGGCCTCTCCCCACTCCTTTCTCAGCTTGGAGCTCACGGTGGCAGCGAGAGGCCCCTTCCTCCTACCCCGCCCAGAGCCCTGGGGGGGGCCCGGCTGTCAATACGTCCCCTCTGTGTGCAGCAGCCTCCCTCCTTGTGAGCCAGACATAGCTCCACATGCCCATGCTTCATTTCATCCTGGAACCTCAGGGTTGGAAGGGGTCGTGTCTCCATGGCACACAGACGAAAAACTTAGAAGTCAAAAATGGCAGGCGGCACGTGCAGAGCTCGGCTCTTCCTAGCATTGCGCACATACACACACCTGCCAGAAAAATGTGCTCATTTTTGGACCTAGACGAATTCCTATTCGTGGCAGTGTCCCGGTCCCATCACAGCCCAGCGCTTTGCTGTCCCCATGATCTTGGGGAGGGTCCCATCAACCCCGATCCCAAGCCAGGGGCAGCCTGGCTGTGAGAAGAGCAGTAATCCCAGCTCTGTCACTCACAAACCCAAGGCCTTGAGTCTCCACCTCCCCATTCCTCCCTAAGCCACAGATTGGGAGATCTTGTTTTCAAGGGTGCAATGGTAGTGCCATCTTCTCCCAGTGTTCCTGGGAGCCCCCGTGGGTCGGGATATGTGGACACATGCAGGCGCCTGTAAATACTGAGTCTGTGACTCCCGCCTCCACCCTAACTTGCCCTCTGTGTCTTTCCCTCCAGCATTTGTCAAATGCCCACACCTGTGGCCGTGCAGGTGCCCTCTCCCGGTCCTTGCACACAATGAGCTGGTTGCAATCCACAGCTGCAGGTGACAGATCCTTGAACGTCTCTGGCTGACTCCATGGGACAGGAATCAGAAGCATCAGAATTTGACATCTTCTAATTTTTTTTTTTTTTTTTTGCCTAAAAAGTAGATGTGAAGAGGGAAGAGTTGTAGTAACACCCCAGGCCAAGTAGCGTGTTCAAGACAGCATGGCAGGTGACATGCAGGATGTCAGGGAACGTGACAGCAGCACTAGGGATGTGCAAGCGTAATGCCACACGCCAGCGTCGCCGGCAGGATAACTTGGCAGTGGGCACGGCGACACCCTCTGGGTCACAGGATGCCAAGGGGAGCTGGTGTGTTGTCTTTAGTGCGAGCTGCGCCGCAGATGCAGCGCAGGGGCGAGTCCCACGCCTCCGTCCCGTCTTTCTGCCCTCCGCCATTGGCTCATTGGCGTTTCTTTCCCTGCCCGGTGCAATGGGGCTTCTGTCTTCCCATCTACACCGTGGCGGATGAGGAGTTCTGAGGCGCCCGAGCTGTGTCTTGCACAAGGCGCCTGCTAGCTAGCGACTCATCAGTAGCCACAGCTAGCTAGCAACTCCTTATCAATAGGCACGCTCTGTCTTCACCTGGTGCCACGGTTTCTCCAGGTGTAAAAGGGGAGAATAGTTCCAATGCCTTCGAAAGGCTTGACAGCCATAGAGAGCATCAAGACCATGTCTTGGAACCGCCTGTGTCTCCGTTCAGGGCGGAGGGTGGCTCGCCCACCTGTTCCCGCCCAAGTCCTGTGGCCCCAGGCGCTGAGCCGGGGAGTGAGGAGTTTGCTGCTTGCTGTCTGTCTGCCACTGGACGGTCCCAGGCAGAAGGGGGATGACAATGGCTTGTGCTTCCGAAAAGCGGTCGGGACCCCACAGTATGCGCTTTAAAGAGAAGCAATTCTGCTCCCTTGGTGGTCCCACATTTTTCCCCCAAACCCCTTTTCTCCTCCCTGCCAAGAGTGGGGCCTTGCTCCCCACTTGCTCTGTCCACCAGGCAGTCAGAAGCCGCCTGTGTCCTGTGGCTGCACGTGGAATTTGCGTGCATGCGTGGCAACAGCCAGGGAGAGCTGACACCACTGTTAGGCAGAGAGTACGGCTCCCGCCAGAGGTGCCTGGGGAGTGATCACATGTCCCCGGGGCCTTTGCACACCTCTTCCCTCTGAACCCACCAGCATCCCTCCCGCATGCCTTCTGGCCGGTCCACCTGCTCATCCTGCCCCAGTCCAGCCACCACCACCCCACTGCCCCCAGCCGTCACCAGCTCCACCAGCTCGGAGCACACAGCCCCTCCCATGCCTGCCCGGCCCCTCAGCAAGGCAGTGCGGGCAGGCGCAGGGAGTGCTGCGCTCGGCTGGATAATGAGTTGAGAACTTCCAGCCCCGCGCCTCTCTCTGGCTGGTGACTGACACAAATGGGATTCATCTTTAATCATCTGTTAACTCGTTGTCTATTATAGCTCTTTAATAGCGCCATAGATATTCTTAATGAAGCGTGATTTAAGGTATTTACAGCACACGGACCGACAGACATCACTCACGGTGTGCAGGTAATGAGGCATAAGACGGCTTTTGAGTTCCGCTCCCGCCCCCCAAAGAGAAAGCGACAGAGAGCGGGAGAGCGCAAGAGTGCGCAGTAGCACAGAGGCCAGAAAAAAAAAAAAAAAGGATAAAAGCCTTGTGTTGGAAGGTTTGTTTTAGAGTGTTTAGGCATTTAAAGTCATTTTAGCTCTTCCAAGGTGTTTGGCGCACAGAATTCAGCAATCACTCCGCACTCAGAGCCGCAGGCCGGCCCAGCTGTCTCTCCCGGCAGGTGGCAGGGGCACAAGGCATTCAGAGCTTTGTCCTCTCAGCCACTCTTCCCTGAGGGTGTGCCCGGGGGTGGCAACTGGGCGGAAGGAGCAGCAGAGAGAAGGGCGAGGACCCTCCCCCACGGGAAAGGAGCAGGGCTGAGGTTGCTGTCCACCCCCACGGCTGTGCGGCCCGGGGCTGCCTGGGGCTACTTGCCCTGGCCTCGGGAAGCCCCGGCAGCTTCATCCTCTCAGGTAAATCCTGCGAGTGGTAGGAGTCTAGCCAGGCACCACTCAGCTCTTCCTGCTACCAGGAAGGAGACCCAGAGCTACCCAGCCAGGGAGTCACAAAACCAGGGACTGGGGTGGCCTAGCCTGGGCGGCCTGATCCCACACCAGAGAGCCTGGGTTCGAGTTCCAGCTCCACTCTAGATTCCTGGAAGGCAGTGGATGATGGGGCTGAAGGACTCGTCCCTGCCACCCATGTGGGAGACCCGGATGGAGTTCCTGGCTCCTGGCTTTGGCATGGCCCAGCCATGGCTGTCCTGGGCATTTGAGGAGTGAATAGGAGATCTCTCTCTCTCTCTCTCTACCTTTAAATAAAATTTAATTAATTAATTAAAGGGGAAATAAAACACCGCAGGGTCTCCCCTCCCTTGAATGCCCTCTCCTCCCAGCTTGGCAGAAAGACAGACTTCACGAAACTTCTCAGTTTAGTAGGGGCAGAAAGAGCTCAGGGTGGGGGTAGGGAGAGGCTTCTCTTCCAAGGATGCGCCTTAACTAGCAAGATCAGCAAAGCAAAGGGGATAGCCTCCAGGGCTGTGTACCAGGAAGGCAGGACAGGAGCTCCGAGCTGCTGGTCTGACTGCCAGCCCGACCCCCTCCCCTGGGGTCAAGGGCAAGGACATCCATATGGGTACGGGGAAGGTCACCGGACCTTCTCCCGAGGGGGGATCAGCCCCTATCCAAGCGGCAGCCCTCCGCTTCTGAGAGCCTGTTCCGGAGAAGGGCAGCACAGAGAGAGGGCAGGGCCCGGCCCCCACCACAGTCACGCAGGATCGGAACTCCAGGACCTGGAGCTTCCCAGGCTGTTGCTTCTCCTGCTAAACCAATCTGCCTTGGCGTATGCTGCCTCTTCCCACGTCTACGAGAGGCTAGGGCCCGTGGGAGGGAGCCAGCCGCCCTGAGCCCCGAACGCACCCGGGATGGTGTTTCTCGGGACGCCCACAAGAGAGGAACCCTCCTCCGGTGCCAGCCCGGCATGAGGGTCCGCGTGGGGAGAGGACACCAAGCCCCTCTTGGCGTTCGGGACGTGCCCAGCCCTATCCCAGCCTCTGCGATCTGCCCTGACCCAAGGGCAGACCCAGCCCGAAGCAGAAGGAGTGCACGCGCATGCGCCTGTGCGTCCCAGAGCCGCGGGTTTCCATCTGGTGCCAGGCGCACCCCTCCTGTGCGGGGTGCTGAGAGAGGCCCAGCGGCTCGCCCCAGGGAGCCTGCAGTCTGTCCTGGAAGGATGGACTGTTCCAGAATGAGTGCCCCACCGTGGGGTAAGGAGACGCCCCCAGGAGGGCAGAATAAAGGTGGGTGGGGCACCTGTGATATCTGGGATGGGTGTCCTGCCTCAACTGTGGCCAGGCACCCCTCCCCCAGCCGATGGCCTTCCTGGTTCAAAGAACAGCAGGTCAGGGTGGCTGCAGTTTTCCCACAACACTCTGGCCAAACCGTGGCAGATTCCTTCTCGTCCCTGCCTCCCTGTCACTCCCAGCCTTCCCTCCCAGGCCGGCTCAGAGCCCGCTCAGTCCTCCTGTGGGCCCAGCTGGGAGCTGTCCCTCCTCACCTGTGCCCAGAAGCCCGTGTCTATCCTTTTGTTTAATTAAAGATTTATTTATTTATTTATTAGAAAGAGTTATAGACAGAGAGAGGGAGAAACAGCGAGAGAGATCTCACATGCACTTGTTCACTTACCAAATGGCTGCAATGGCCAGAGCTGGTTCAGTCTGAAGCCAGGAGCTTCTTCCAGGTCTCCCATGTGGGTGCAGGGACCCAAGCACTTGGGCCATCTTCTGCTGCTTTCTCAGGTGCATTAGCAGAGAGCTGGATTGGAAGCAGAGCAGTCAGGACTCGAACTGGCACTGCAGACAGTGGCTTAACCCGCTGTGCCACAGTGCCAGCCCCTGTGTCTGTCCTTAAACACAGGAAGCACCAGGCAGAGTGGAAGCCCAGGGATGGACTTCTCTCTGCTGCTAGCCCCCTCCCCATCTCATGCTGAGTCTCCCCCACTCAGGGCCCTGCCGGGTCGTAACCCTGACTTCCGATGGCCCTGAGTGGGTTGTGGTTCAAAGTGCTCAAAGTCAAGGTAGGATTGGCCCTGCTCAGCCTTCCTTGAGCCAGACCGCTTGCTGGCGGCTTTACAGATCTGCTGCCCCAGGTCAAGGCCCTCTGTAGCCCAGTTAGCCGAGCTCCAGTCTCAGATAGGCTGGCCTCTTGGTGCGGGCCAGGCACCTCTGACAGCCCTGGGCTGGGAGCAGCTCACCTTTTCTGTCACCTGGAGCCAAGGACGCCCCATCAGAACCCGGGTTCTGGATGGAAAACGGCAGAGCGCAGGGACGTGAAAGGGGAAGAAGCCTCTTGGGAAACTTGACTGAGTGACTTAATTTTGCAACCAGGCCAAGCTTGGGACCTGGGGTTTCACTTTGGCACAATCTTGGCATAACCGGCCCTAACTTTGTCTTCTCTGAACCGAACGATGCCACCTCATCGCTGCATAGGTATCGGCAGAGAATCGCCAACACTTCATCTTGGTTTATCTTCTTCAGTCATTTGACTGATTGATGCTTGATGGATTGGAGAGACACACAGAGAGCTTCCACCCGCTGGTTCCACTCCCCAGGTGTTCACAACAGCCAGTCCTGCCTGGGCCAAAGCCAGGAGCTGGAAACAGTGTCGGTCTCGCAGGCGGGTGGCAGGACTCAGCTACCGGAGACACCACTGCTGCGTCCTGGGGTCTGCACGCATTAGCAGGAAGCTGGAGTCGGGAGCCAGGGCAGGGAGTGGAGCCCAAGCACTGGGATTCTGATGTGGGACGGGGGCACCTTAACCGCTGGGCTAAAGGCTCCTCCTCTTCTGTAGCCGTGTCTGGGAGGTACTGAGGGAGGTACTGAGCACACTGGCCGGCTGTTTCAATTGTATTCTTCCCTTTCCCAGCCGCGTCAGCAGGGGCTACACCAGTGTTTGCCACCTTTGTGCTCTGCAAGGAGGACTCTGGACACCTTGCCCTGAGGATGGAGACGCTAAGACTTCTCCCTTTCCCCGGGAAGGAAGAGATTGTAATGGGAGAGACGAGAGCCATGGCCCGGCCCTGCACAGTGTCATCCTCACCCTTGATTTAGAATCCACGCTCCTCCGGCTTCCCCAAGAATGCAGGGGGGCTCTCGTCATCAGCCGGAGTCATGAGGTGGAGGCTGCCATTCAACCCTAAGACATCCACCTGGGACCAGGCCCAATGAGGTCTGTTTTTCTGTTCTCTTTTCTAGATGATTCTGGAATTTTCTAGATGGTTCCGTTCATGGATTGGTTGTGCATCAGGCCGCTGAGCATCAGCAAGTGTACCCCAGGCTCCCCAGGGCCTGGGTGCTCTGATAGTCTCCCCTGCCATTAGGAAGTGCTTTAGCAAAGCACGTGTGCCACACCGAGACGGAGTAGCCAGTTACCTAGGAAACTGAATGCTATACGTGTTCCACTTCCTGGTGTCCTTTGGATCCAGCCGCCGCAATTGGCCTGTGTCCTCAGCCTTCTGGACCCGTGGTAGCTGAGTAACTCCTAAACGGCTCTAGCCATATCATTGGTAGGGCCCATGCAAGATGTACATGCAGGGCCCCCAGGTCAAAAGGGCTCAAGCATCGCAAGATGGCATCAACAGAGCCTTAAAACCAAGCGCCTGCCCTCGTAAGCACGCGGGTGGCCCTGAGCAGCCGCCCAGGTTGCACACCCGTCAGAAGCTGGCAATAAGAACGGCCCTGCACACACTTGCTATGGCCCTGCAGCCCCGTGGGGATCCTGGTCTGGTGACAGATGCATGCTCCCTTCCTTCTGTCCCGAGAGGTTTCTGAAGCCCCCATGTGCTCGACCCTCAGATGTGTGAGGCTCTTCCTGATGGCATCCAAGGACAGGGCTCGTGTTCGGGTGGGGACCGCAGTCACAGTACTCAGCATAGAGGCGCCATATTCCCCTCCTCCTCAGTCCAAGAGCGGCCAGTCAGCACCGTGGTCCAGCTGTGAGCTCTGCTTTGGCCACCGCACTGGGAGACTTTTTTTTTTTAAAGAATTACCTATGGGCATAGCGGGTAAAACCACTGCCTGTCCAATTCAACTCCAAGCTGCTCCACTTCCGATCCAGCTCTCTGCTATGGCAGTAGAAGATGGCCCAAGTCCTTGGGCCCCTGCACCTGCGTAGGAGACCTGAAAGAAGTTCCTGGCTTCGGACCAGCGCAGCTCTGACTGTTGTAGCCAATTGGGGAGTGAACCAGTGGATAGAAGACCTCTCTCTCCCTCTGCCTCTCTCTGTAACTCTGCCTTTCAATTGAATAAATAAGTCTTTTTTGTAAAAATTAAAGTATTTATTTATTTGAAAGGCAGAGTTTACAGAGAGAGAAAGGGAGAGATAGAGAGAGAGAGAGAGATCTTCCATCCACTGGGTCACTCCCCAAATAGCCACAATGGCCGGAGCTGGGCTGATCCAAAGCCAGGAGCCAGGAGCCACAACGCGGGTGCAGGGGCCCAAACCCTTGGGCCATCTTCTGCTGCTTCCCAGGCTCATTAGCAGGAAGCTAGATTGAAGGGAGCAGCCGAGACTCGAACCGCCGCCCGGTGGGATGCTGGCATCGCAGGCAATGGCTTTACCTGCTGTGCCACAACACGGCCCCACCTTGGAGACTTGCACTGGCCGCTGCTCTCCTCTGCTGTCAGCCCTCCATGCTCCCCTTCTAAAAGTCGCCATCTACCCAGCATGGCATCATGAATCCATCACCCTCCCAGGGTTCTCCAAGCCTTTTAGAGAGCAATTTGCATTTTCGACCTGTCTCCCTCTCAGGGATAATGAATTAGACGAATTTGCGCCCACTGTGTCCGTGCCCTGTTCCTTTCATCTGCACCAACAGCCTCGTTCGCAGGCGACGGGACTCGCTGCCTTTCTGCCGAGCAGGGCTGCGTTTGAGCAGCTGCCCTCATCCGCCTCTCCTGCGTCTGTGACCGCACGGAAAGCCCTTTGAGCAGCACCAGGCCAGCGCCCGCCGGCCGGGCCTCCGATGGTTCTGCTGAGTTGCGTGCGTCGAGCCGACCTCTTGCTATCTCTCCTGGTGTGAGTGGGCCTCGGGCTGGTGTCTTTTTTTTTTTTTTTTTTGACAGGCAGAGTGGACAGTGAGAGAGAGAGAGAGAGAGAGAGGTCTTCCTTTGCCGTTGGTTCACCCTCCAATGGCCGCCGCGGCCGGCGCGCTGCAGCCAGCGCACCGTGCTGATCCGATGGCAGGAGCCAGGAGCCAGTGCTTTTCCTGGTCTCCCATGGGGTGCAGGGCCCAAGCACCTGGGCCATCTTCCACTGCACTCCCTGGCCACAGCAGAGGGCTGGCCTGGAAGAGGGGTGACCGGGACAGAATCCGGCGCCCCGACCAGGACTAGAACCTGGTGTGCCGGCGCCGCTAGGCGGAGGATTAGCCTAGTGAGCCGCGGCGCCGGCCCGGGCTGGTGTCTTTCGAGGCCCATCTGCAGCGACCCTGTTCCTCTCCTGTGCTGCCTCCACGCCCCTGGAAGTACAGGCAGGGCTCCTTTTGTTGAGTCCTGGCTGGGCTGCACCTGCCCCACCTCTCCGCTGTCTCACACAGTCTCTCGGGGTCAGCTGCACCCACGTCCAGGGAGCCAAGCCCTTCCTGATCACTTGATGACTGGGTGGGGGTGGTGGTGTCTCCTTGCACACTTCCTCCTCCACGCTGTTTCTGTAATGGCACAAACTCAAGGGCTTTCCACAGAGCCCAGACAAACGCCACCTCCGAGTGAATAGAGAAAGAGATTTGTTTGTTGCCTGCTGCGGCTGTCTCGAAGTTGGTCTCTGTCGATGACAAAATATTTGGCATCAAAGGTTCTTGCTTTTGAAAGCAACCTCGTCAAAACGCCTTCGAGTGTGGTTTCCCTCCCCACTGCTTCCTCTGCCCCTGCAGAGCCCTGGCGGGTTAGGCAGGCATGAGCACGGCTCAGAGACCCGACTTCCTCCGCGCCAACGGGCAGCCCAGAGAGGGTGCTAGGAGACCCCTGCCTCACGTCGGCACTGGGTTTGGTCTTGGCCTCTGCCACTTACTAAGGATGACCCCTTGGGCAAGTTTCTCATTCTCCCCCAGCCTCAGCTTTCCTCTCTCTAGAATGGGTATGATGATGCTGAGCTGGTAGCGTGGCTGCGGAAGTCAGCGAGGCAAGGGATAGGTTACACTTGGCAGGTGGTAGTTAGAAAGCGTTTGATTAAGGGTGGCTGTTCTTTGATCATCTTTCATCACCGCTGACATCAACTTAGACTGCCAGGCTCTGCTTTTTAGGGGAGAACAATTCCTCGGTGGTGAACCCCTCGACTCCTACTACCATTCGTTGTGTGTTCTGTGTGAGTTTTCCCCCGGGCATTGGTGGTTCTCCTTTTACCAATGGGGACACGGTCTCAGCAGTGCATCGCTGGGTGATGCTGTCATTGGACAGGCCGCCTGGAGTGAGTTGTGCAAACCCAGGTAGCACAGAGCGGTCACAGGACGCGGGCCGTAGGTAGGCTTGGGAGCCGGGGTTAACACGATATGGATGAGGCTGCTGCCGACAGAGCACAGGGGACTGTTACAGGCAACTGTTTTGTTTGTTTAATAAGTAGAAGGTTCGTACGCTGAAAGAACAACAGAAAGTGTAATGTAGAAGTACGTAAACCAATAACACAGTCCCTTGTTATCATCCATGTTCTGTCCTGTGCGTAATCGTACGTGCAGGGCTCCTGCATGGCTGGCAGTGCAGCAGGTGTGTCTACCCCAGCGCCTCGGGCTGTGGATGGCCTCGCGTGACAGCTGCTGGAATCTTAGGGGACCACCGTCACATATGCATCGCACGCCTGTTCTCAGTGGGGGACGCTAAGCCAGCTGCCCAGCCCTGGCGGAGCTCCTGGGGGGGCGGGGGGAAGCCAGGCTTCTACGGCAGATGACCAGCCTTCAACATGAGTCAAGTCTCAGCTAAGGGACAGCGTGGATTGTCCCCAAAACGACTCCCAAACTTGGTCAACAGGCGAGATCTCTCCACACCCTCCTCTCCCAGTTCCCTCATGGGAGACGCAGGTTCTTTGGGGGTTCCCACCCCACAGGGCTCCCACCCCCATGTTGTAAAAATTCCTCATTAAAGGCTTGGCAATCCCCGTGGTTCATGGAACCGGGTTTTAAAGCGGATCTGACACATCCTGAGCAGTTCCAAGACTAAGTGCAGGTGAAAACCACACACAAATGTCGCATCTGAAAAACACCTTGCCCTGGGTCCACATCGGTACCACCCCTCTCCGACTCGCTGAGCCTTTCGGGAACTCTGTTTTTGAACTTTTAGCACATTTGAAGAATCATACAGTACAGTGTCCCACCAAAAAATTTTTTTTTCTACCAGCAAGTGTCTTGTTGACAGTCCCATTCTGCAGGTTCCTTTCAAAGAAAAAACAACTCCCGGCCGGCGCCGTGGCTCACTAGGCTAATCCTCCGCCTTGCGGCGCCGGCACACCAGGTTCTAGTCCCGGTCAGGGTGCCGGATTCTGTCCTGGTTGCCCCTCTTCCAGGCTAGCTCTCTGCTGTAGCCAGGGAGTGCAGTGGAGGATGGCCCAAGTGCTTGGGCCCTGCACCCGCATGGGAGACCAGGAGAAGCACCTGGCTCCTGCCTTCGGATGGGTGCAGCGCTGGCCGCAGTGTGCCAGCCGTAGTGGCCATTTAGGGGGTGAACCAACGGAAAAAGGAAGACCTTTCTCTCTCTCTCTCTCTCACTGTCTAACTCTGCATGTCAAAAAAAAAAAAAAAAAGAAAAGAAATGAAAAAAAAAAAAAAAAGGTCCCTCTGGAATCAGGAGACATAGCGGCCAGTGCTATGGCATAGCACATTATTTGGGTGCCAGTACCAGTCCTGGCTGCTCCACTTCAGATCCAGCTCCCTGCTAATGCACCTGGGAAAGCAGTGGAGGATGGCCCAAGTGCTTGCACCCACATGGAAGACCCGAACGAAGCTCCTGGTTTTGGCCTCGCCCGGCCCAGGCTGAATGGGGAGTAAATTTGTAGTTGGAGGCCCTTCCCTCCCCCAACCCTTTCCCTCCACAACCCAGTAACTCTGTCTTTCAAATAAATAAACAGATCTTTGGAAACAAAAGCAAAGAGAAATCACACAGCTATATCCCTTCACTCCTCACCTCCCTTCCCCAACAAAGAAAGCTCAATCACGCCATAATATAGAGGCGGGGATTAGGCGAGAGCTAAGACCACACCCTCAGCTTCATAGGAGGGTCGTGGCGCTTGACGTTGGGCCCCTCACAGGGACAAGGTGGGCACTGGGAGAGAAGGCACTGGAACAAATCGAAAGGGGCTGTCAGGTTGTGGGGCTCACTGTTCTGCACTGTGCAGCGCCTCATCGAAACGTGAAAGCCCCCCACGGCATGCTCCCAAATGCAAGCGTTTCAGACCACGGTAATCTGCTTGGTGTGTCCAGTGCTGGCTGCGGTTCACACGTCAAAGTTTTGTTGTTGTTGTGTAAAGATCGTAGTTATTTAGTTGTTTGAAGGGCAGAGTGGGGAGGGGGAGAGACAGAGAGAGGGATCCTCCGCCCCTTTGTTTACTCTCCCAAATGGCCGTGACAGTTGGGACTGGGAAGCCAGGTCTCCCACATGGGACAGGGGCCCAAACCCTCGGGCCATCTTCTGCTGCTTTCCCAGGCCCATTGGCAGGGATCTGGATCAGAAGTGGAGCAGCCAGGACTTGAACCAGTGCCCATACGCGAATGCCAGCACCGCAGGTGGAGGCTTAACCCACTGCGCCACAACGCCGGCCCCTGCATGCAGAATCTTCATCAGCCAAGGCTAAATCCTTCACGTCCTATAGCAAGCTGGTCTGTCTCCTGAGAGTCCTCCAAGAAAGGGGGGCGCTGACATTGACCTCACGTGTTCTGTACGTGGGCAAGCGGAGGCCTCTGGGGCAGAACCGGCCTCAGCCCAAAGCCGTCGCGCCCTTGATTACCCAGCATTCCCTCCAGGCAGCCTGGTCACTGTGTGGTTCCCTCCAGCAGGGCACTGCTGGGCTGTCCAGTGAACCCCTGCCTCTCCCAGAAGCCCCTGCCGGGGCAGCCCAACTGAGGTCCACCAGCCTCAACGGGGGGCCCAGTCCTCAGGCACCCACCACCAGCTCCAACCGCTCACCCCAGCTCGCTGGGCCCGCTCACCCCGAGCAAGCGTGAAAAACGCCACCTTTGCAGGCCGGCATCCGAAAGAAGCTGGAAACCTGCTGCAGGCTGCTGTCCCACTCTCTCCTCGTGTTTGCTGTTATTTTTTAACACTTTTTTTTTCTCCCTCATAAAAGCACTACCCTCTTCCCCAGAGCTTGCCTGTAGCGAAGGCATGGTCTGTACAAGTGCAATTATTTCAGAACAGATGGAGTGAGGAGCAGAAAGTCTGTTAATAGTAATAGAAATGCTACATGTTAACCTGGACAGCACACGATGACAGTCTCATGACTACCCATTCTGTTCCCACCAGCTGGGCCACCAAAGTAGGAATGAGATATTCACAAACACAGCCATCAGCCACGTAGCCACCTAAAGTTAGAATCCAAATTCCTTCACATCAGGGGCTCTGGCGGCCATGCCAGCCTGGGGCCTGGGCGCAGAGGAGGCCAGCCCCCAGCTCGGCGCCGGCCCCTGGCAGGTTTGTCCTGGAATCTCACGGCCCGGGGGCCACCCAGGGCCCCTGGCCAGGTTTCCGGTGGAACATGGAGCTTGCCGGCCCCAGCCGGGCCCCAGCCGGGCCCCAGCCCTGCCAGCAGCGCCTGCCCCGGCTGCTGTCACTGGGGAGGAGGTGGTAGGTTCTGCTGAGTGGATCTTCACTTCCCAGAGGGAGGCAGCATGGGAGGAACAGGCCAGGGGCCACAGCAGTACAGGGACCAGCATTGTGACATAGCGGGTAAAACCGCTGGCTTTGACGCCGGCATCGCAGGTGGGCACTAACTCGTGTCTCGGCTGCTCCACTTCCGATCCAGCTCCTCGTGAATGCATCCGGGAAAGCAGCGGTTGTGCCTGGGTCCCTGCCACCCACATGGGAGACCCGGATGGGGTTCTTGGCTCCTGGCTTTGGCCTGGCCCAGAATGGGCCATTGTGGCCATCTGGAGAGTGAACCAGCAGATAAGTCAGCTCGCTCTCTCGCTTGCTCTCTCTCTCTCCCCCTCCTTCTCTCTGTGTAACTCTGCCTTTCAAATAAATAAATAAATCTTTTAAAGAGAAGGAAACAGCAGCAGCTAGGAGTTCACAGGGCCCCTCCCCAAAGGTGTCAGAAAGAATGAGCAGGTGTCAATGGACTCCAGAGAGCCCCCCGAGCTTGGAAATCAGTAAGAACCAGGGGCGGCTGGAGACGGACGAGTTGAAAGTCGACTTGTAGTTTGTGCTTGGTGGCTGATGAAATGGCAATGCCGTTCGGCGATGCAAGTAGGTTACATCAGGGGATGAATGGGTTAGGGTGTAGACGGGAGCAGTGCTCTGGGGACAGAGACGCCCATCTGCCACCCAGGTCCGTTCTCCAGATGACCCCGAGAGCTCGCTGGAGCTCAGCAGTTCTCGTCCTCCGGTCTCCTTGCTCACCCGGCACCCCCAGCTCCCATGCAGCACAGGTAACATCTGCATTCAGCCCTCGACCTACAGTGGCTTGAAACTTAAGTCACCTGCTTAAGACAGAAAGTAGCAGTGGCCCGGAGAGGGGACAGAGCACAGACAGCTCTCTCTAGGATTTGAACTCCCCATTCTGCCTCTGGGTGCTCAGGCAGAGCTGTGAGAGCTGGGTGAGGCTGCCCCCGCCTCCAGCCACCTTGAGCATGCTAAGTAGGGACGGTGGTCCCCAGAGGACTGGTCTGTGCAGCGGCAGAGGCACACGGTTCAGAGAGGCTGGGCTGTGTGGCACATCTCTGTGGCGGGTGGGTTTTGCATGACGTGAGAGTGCAGAGACCCAGGTATGCAGGAATTTGCAGCAGGCAAACAAATACCATACTGTAAGTAACAGTCAAGCCCCAGTCTCTCCCTGTCCCCTGAGCCGAGCCCGCCCTTCTGTGCAGGGGGAAGAGGCTGACATTTGGAGACAACGAGCGTGGTTTGAAATTCCAGAGAAACATTCACTTCACCCACCCCCACCCCCACCCCCGGGCACTACTCTGAGCCTTTATTTCATTAATTTTTTTTGAATTTATTTCATTGAAAGGCAGTGAGAGAGAGAGAGAGAGAGAGAGAGAAAGAGAGAGAGACATCTTCCATCTGCTGGTTTACTCTGCAGATGCTGCAACGGCTGGGCCTGGGCCACGCCGAAGGCAGGAGCCAGGAACTCCGTCCAGGTCTCCCTGTGGGTGGCAGGGACCCAGCTCTGTTCAGAAGACGCTCCCAGCAGTGGCCCCTCGTTCCCTGTAGCGAGACGTGGGCCAAACCCAATGATGGCCTCAGCTGACACGGACCCAAGCCCGCCTGCAGCCCCTTGACCCCAACATCAGGCACTTGGCGAAACCATCCTGTTCCTCCTCAGACATCGCCCTCTCCACCAACTCACCTCCCTGCCCCACGCCTACCCGTGTCCCCACAGCTCCCACACTACTCGTCCCTGCCCCCTCCCCTTCCCTGTGGTGCCATAGCCATGTCCGCAGCCATCCCCCCCCCCCCCCCCCCCCGGCGCCTTGGGAACTGCTCAGGGCAAGGTGTAGGCACAGCCCCGGTGGCTGAACTGGGCGCAGAAGGCGGGGCCATTGGCCTGCAAGACGCAGTAACTGCCTTGGGCTATTGGAGGGGCTTCCGTAGACAGCCCTTTGGTTCTGGAGGAAGCTGAGTCTTGGGCAGCGGGCGTTCTTGGCTCCCAGAGCTGGAACAATCCGAGCTGGCTCCGAACAAGCGGCACTCCCAGGAGAGCCAGGCACTCCCCTGGGCGGGGAGGCCCCGGATGGTGCTGGGTGGCTCTGGCTGGGTTTCCGTGCAGGGAATGGCCCCCGTTGCTCCCGGTGTCACAAGATTCCGTAATCAATCTCGTTCCCCAGGGTGAGCTCAGCCCCCTGGGACAGACGTGGGAACAGAGCTGGAGAGAAGCAAGGGCTGTGGGTGCCCCTGTGCCCCCAGGCCACCTCCTCCTGGGCCCACCAGGAAGCTGAGCTGCTCGGGCCCTGGCTCCAGGCAGCTGGAGACGTTTGGAGGAATGCTGATGCCACTGGTTCCCAGGACAAAACCTGAGCCGTGGGCACTGCCCTGCGGCCCCGGAACCTTTCACACTGTCAGCTCGTTTCATTTTCCCAATAAGCTGTCGTGTGAGAGGCACTGTTGACGCTTTGCCACATGGGTGACCGACACATGGGGGTGAGAGTAAACCAACCCCCTTAGCACCCAGCCTGTGCGTGGAAGCCCTAGAGATGGCATCCGGGCCCTTTGCTCATTCACTCCGATCACTTTCTCACGACGTCTCCCAGCCAAAACCAGCATAGGAAACCAACATGTGTGTCAACAGGGACGCAACCAGGTGCAAGGAAGATCGGTCCCCACCACGGGAGCCTATGGGGGTTGTTTTGTTTTGTGCAGCAACAAGTGTAGGGCCCCCCACCCTCACCCCAGCTTTCCCGGCCGACTCAGCAGCTCAAGGACCAGGCTGTCTCCCGCTTTTTGCTTTTGTCATCCTTAGCACGCATAGGACTCTTGGTCACAGGATGGCTGCTGCACCTCCAGCATCACGGCCTCATTCAAGGCAGGTGCAAGGGGGATGGGCAGAGGACCAAAAGACACCCAGGATTTTTGTCTGAGTGGCACTCTGCCCTCGATACACAAAGAGTTCCCTCGTCAAACTCCCCTGGGTGCAGTCTTTTAGCATTCTCAGCCTCTAGAGTAGAGGCAGGCCAGGGCGAAGGCGAGCTGGTCACAGCTCTTTGCAAGTGTGTCTGTGTGGCAGGAGCCCGCAGCGCCACGGGGCACGCGGCTATCTCTGTGGATGCCGGCCTGCAACACGAGATGTCCTTGGGACGAAGGGCTCCGGGGCTCGGGGGCAGCACCTGACTGCCTCCTGGCAGGCCCGGCAGCCCTGGCGGGGAGCAGCTGTTCCCCTCCACCTCCCCCAGGAAGGAGGCTCTTAACTAGACTTCCCATCCAGAACTCTGTGGGGGAGGCTGCAGCGCCTCCGCCCACGGCGGGCTAAATCTGTATTCCCACCCCGCTCGCTCTCGGGAGCAGTGGCTGCTCAGGGCGCCTCGTGCTGGGGACTGCAACTCCTCGCCTGGGCACGGTGGCCGCCCGTTGCCCTACGGGGCCCTGCTGAGGTCAGGGACAGGCTGTTGTCCCTCCTGTGCATGGCATACGGGGAGCCAAGTGCCTGTAGCAGGGGCACGGAGACCCCGGTGGAGGGGGTGAGACAGCGTCCGCATCACCTGGGAAAGCGACACCAGCACCTGGGCTCCTCTCCAGGCCCTCTGCCCAGCGGGGCCTGGTCCTGGGGGCCTTAGGAAACTCTCCGTAGTGATGCCGATGTGGAGGCAGGGGTGAGAGAAAGAAGGGCTCCCTGCTGGACTTGGCCATGAGCCCTGACCTGGTCGGGTCAGCTCCTTCTGCCTCGCGAGGACAAGGCGAGTGCTGGAGAGAGCAGCCATGCCCGTGCCCTAACAGAACCCTGGTGCGTGCCTCCCCAGGCGCCCCACAGTCTCCGGGCCAGCGTGATGGAGAGCCGAGCATGAAGGAGCCTGGGGCCCCGTCCCAAAGTACAAGCAGGGTTTGTGTCAGCCGAGCGTGCTGAGACACACGTACGGAAGTGACAGTGGTGAGGGAAGAAGTTCACCCTCACAGCCTCTTAGGATCCAGAGGCACAGCTCACAGGGCCGCCCCCGGGGAAGCAGGAGGCAGTAGGACACGGGTTTTGGGCTGCCCAGCCCGTGGGGAGTTTAAGGCCCACAAAATCATCTGGTCCGGCCCTGCCAAGGCAACCGCAGGCAGGACCAGACCTGTGGCAGGCTCCTTTTAAGCTGATAATTTTGTCCAGCCCGTGGATGATGGTACAAATTTGCACGTGGTGGGAAAGAGGCTCCCCACTCCTGCAGTGTGGAGCCAGGGGAAGCCCTGGCGATGCCTTGTCTGTTTCCATTGCTGCGACTGAATGCCTGAGACTGGCAGCTGACAAAGAACGGAGGCTGGCTTAGCTCGCGGGTCCACAGGCTGGACAGCGCCCAGAGCGCGGCATCTGCAGCAGGTGACGGTCCTCCTGCTGCATCCCAGCCGGGCGCAGGGTGTCCATCACGGGACCACCCGGGGCCTCTCTTCCTCCTCTTGCAAAGCCACCAATGCTGTCCCGGAGCCCTCATGAGCCCGGATGTCTCCCAAAGGTCCTGCCTCCAGATCGCACGGCCCTATGAATTTGAGGCCTGGGTTTCCAGCACATAAGCCTTGAGGGACACGTGGAAGCCACAGCAGGCAAGTCCTAGCAGGTGGCCGTGAGCAAGGCAGAGCAAGCAGGGCAGGTGGGTTTTGTAACTTTAATTTTTATTTTATTTAAGGTATACAGATTTCATATATGCAGATTCAGGATCACAGTGATACTTCCCACTTACCCTCCCTCCTGC
The DNA here is from genome assembly GCF_964237555.1 of Oryctolagus cuniculus. Taxonomy (NCBI): domain Eukaryota; kingdom Metazoa; phylum Chordata; class Mammalia; order Lagomorpha; family Leporidae; genus Oryctolagus; species Oryctolagus cuniculus. The sequence continues at coordinate 122,792,905 of NC_091439.1, forward strand.
CCACACTCCCACCCTTCCTCCTCCTCCCTCTCCTATTCCCACTCTTAATTTTTACAAAGATCTATTTTCAGTTTACTTACTTTACTTACTCATAAGATCAGCCCTACATTAAGTTAGGAGTTCAACAAGTAAGATGAAGAAAAAAAAAAAAAAACACTGTTCCTCAATAGTAGAGACAAAGGCTATTAAAAATCATCAAATCTCGAAATGTCAATTTTCCTTTTGTACAATACCTTTCAGCTACTCTATTTGTTACCACAGATCAGGGAAAATGTATGATATTTGTCTTGGTTTCCAGTTGATCAATTTTGTTGCAAAAGATAGGATTTCATTATTTTTATCACTGAGTAGTACTTCATAGTGTATATACACCATAATTTCTTTATCCAGTCATCAATTGATGGACATCTGGGTTGATTCCATGTCCTAGCTAATGTGAATTGAGCTGCAATGAACATGGAGGTACAGATAACTCCTTCATATGCTGATTTCATTTCCTTTGGGTAAATTCTCAAGAGTGGGATGGCTGGGTCATATGGTAGGTCTATATTCAGGTTTCTGAGGTATCTACACAGTCTTCCACAGTGGCTGCACTAGTTTACATTCCCATCAACAGCAGATTAGGGTACCTTTTCCCCCACATCCTGGCCAGCACTTGTTTTTTTATTGAATTCTGTATGAAATCCATTCTGTGGGGGTAAAACCTCATTGTGATTTTGATTTGCACTTCTCTGATAACTGAGCATTTTTTCAAGTGTCTGTTGGCCATTTGAATTTCGTTTCTTGAAAAATGCCTGTTCAAGTCCTTTGCCCATTTCTTAACTGGATTATTTGTTTTGTTGTTGTTGAATTTCTTGAGCTCTTGATAGATTCTGGATATTAATCACTTATAAATCTGCAAATATTTTCTCCCTCTCTGTTGGTTGCCTCTTCCCTTTGCTGAGTGTTTATTTTGCAGTACAGAAGATTCTTAGCTTGAAATGATCCCATTTGTCTACTTTTTCTTTGATTGCTGTGCTTCTGGGGTCTTTTTCAAGAAATCTGCCTATCTCCAATATCTTGCATCATTTCCCCAATGTTCTCTAGTAACTTGATGGCACTGGGTCATAGATTTAGGTCCTGCATCCATTTTGAGTGGATTTTTGCATAAGGTGTAAGGTAGGGGTCTTGTTTCATACTTCTGCACGTGCAGATCCAGTTTTCCCAGTGCCATTTGTTGAAGCCACTGTCTTTGCTCCAGAGATTGATTTCAGCTTTTTTTTTTTCCCAAAGATAAGTTGGTTGTAGCAGGTGGGTTTAAGACAGGCTTGTTGGAGTCATTTGGAGGCTGCCCTGCTGAGCTGAGCTGGTCCCTGGCCTTCTGATGACTCAGCATCAGCGGCCCAGCCTGATGGAGAAAGGCGGTGGAGGGCTGGGCCCGGTCTCTTTGGTTTTCACTGGAGGAGTGTGCTCTGGGGTGTGTCCCTGTCCCTGGAAGGGACAGCATCTCCAGGTGAGCAGGTGCCAAAGCACCAGAAAATGTTTAGAGTAAACACCTGCGCCACACAGCCCTGCCCCCTCATTTCTGCCAGACCCCTTCTGTCCTCAGGACACTTTGTGTCTGTCCACTCTGGGAAAGATGGGTGCTCACTCACACATTCCTCAAATGACGAAGTGGAAGGAGAGGGCCTTGGAGAGGCTCAAGTTGCTGCCAAGGTCAGACAAGTCCCCGGGCCTGAGTACCACCTCCGCCAGCTCAGGCTGCTGCATCAGAAACACCTTAGGAAGCGTGACGTAGACAGTGTGTGTCACACAGCCCTGGAGACTGGCACATCCAAGGCCGAGGTGTGGTTCACAGACGGCCCTCGCACTGTGTCCTCGCGTGGCAGAGCAGACGGGGAAGCAAGCGGGTACTCTCGCGCCTCTTCTTCCAAGGGCACTGCCCCATTGTGAAGGCTCCATCCTCAGGACCTTGTCACCTCCCCAAAGGTGCCCCCTCCCCAGCTACCACCCCAGCAGGGGCTAGGGGAAGTGCAGGCCACGGCAGCGTCTCCGTGTTGCAGAGCAGGTGGCACGCTGGGCTGCCTCCAGGAGTAACCAGTCCTGTTCCAGGCTCGCCTGTCCCTGGCACAGATTGGTCTGCCTACCCCTGCTGGCCTCACGGTACCATTCTGACCCATACACCTCCCACCTCACGTGCAGGAACTACCCCCCTCTCTCTACCAGCTCTGGCCATGCCACTCACCCTTCCCGGCACACACAGTTTCAACCCACCCCCGATCCCTGCCCGTGTCCCCCGCCTGCCTTGCTGGCCTCCCCCACTGCCATCATGCCTCTACCCCTCGGCCCCGTGGACCCCACGTTCAGATGCAAGGAGCGACCTGCCGCTCCCTGCCTTAGGACGTGCCGCGGCCTCTGCCCAGTGCGGCCATCCCTCCTGGTAAACCCATCAGGACCTGGCTCAGCGGACCTCTGTGACACCGTCTGCTTGATTGGCAGCCCCAGGCCGAGTTAATCACCCCCGAGGTTAGCTTCTGCACTGTGAGGTGTGCATGTGGTTAGCGCATGTGGGGCACTCGGCTTCTCTACAGGCCCACACAGTCCCCCTCCCAAGACCACCGCCTCTGCAGAGGCAGAGCCTGTACCCCACTCGTTCCTCACCCCCAGCCCCTGTCAAGGTGCTTATTGTATGACAGGGGCTCCATCGAGGGACGACTGGAGCACTGGGCTAGCTCCGACACGGGCCTTTCGCTTATTTGTTCAGAAGTGTTCACTGAGCCCACACCACGTGCACACACAGCGCTCCACTGGGGAGACGGGGGATGTAGACCCCACCCCAGCTTTCAAGGAGGTTGGGTCTCCTTAAACAAAGAAGCATAAGTTGCACTGGGTGGGGGGAGGGGTGGTGTCGGCCGCTCCTCCGGAGAAATGAGCTGCATTCCGCCGGATTCTGTGTAGGAGCTGCAGTTCCTCGGGCTCACGGGAGTGCGGTGGGAGTGCAGACGCTTTGCGTACAGGGAGGAGGCCCAGAGTGCGCCTTGGAAACGGGGGGCAGGGCCACACCAAAGGAGGGCAGGCGCGAGGACACAGGCAGGAGGGCGGGCTGCGGGGCCAGGCGTGGGCGGGGGAAGACTTTGAGCCGCGGGATGACACGCCCTTACTCAGGTTTGAAGCAGCGTTCCCGACGAGGGCGGGCATCGATGAGGGGTTCAAAGAGCCCGTGACGGGAGCCCCTAGGAGGCGATTCCAGCGGAGGAGAGAAAGGTGATGGTGGCTTGGGCTCGGCAGGCGCTGTTGGTGATGGGTTTGGGAGGCTCACATCTTGGTGATGGACTGGAAGAAGAGGCCAAGAGAGAGGCTCGTGGCCAAGGTGGCCTCTGGGCTTCCGGTTTGTGCTGGAGGCTGCCTGGAAGGGGGCGGGGCTCCGCTTGTCAGGTGCAGCTGAGACGTCCCGCGTGGTGAGGATCGGAAACGAGCCTTGGATTCAGAGAAGTGGAGGCGCTGACTACCCCCCCTACCCAGGGGCTGCAGCAGAGTGCAGTGAGGAGTAAGGGGAATCAGGAGGCAGACACAGAGTGTTGAGCACTCTTTGCGGGAGTTTGCCTAGGAAGGTGGGAGATGGGGAGAGAAGGGTCAGAGGGTAGCTGAAGAGACTATAAGGCCAAGGAAGACATTTTGAAAGATCAAAGAAGGAGCCAGCACTGTGGCGTGGTGGGTTAAAGCCACAGCCTGCCATGCCAGCATCCTTATACACACTGGTTTGAGTCCCGGCTGCTCTACTTCCCATCCAGCTCTGCTCATGCACCTGGGAAAGCAGCAGAAGGTGGCCTAACCCCCTGGGCCCCTGCACCCACGTGGGAGACCTGGAAGAAGCTCTGGGCTCCTGGCTTCAGCTCTGGCTATTGCAGCCATTTGGGGAACAAACCAGCTGATGGAAGCGCTCTCTCTCTCTACTTCTCTCTATCTCTCTCCCCCTCTGTTTCTCCTTGTGTGTGTGTCTCCTTTTCTTACTCCATAACTCTGCCTTTCAAATAAATACATCATTTAAAAAAAAAAGAAAGATGAAAGAGACTTGACCATGTTTCGATGAGGAGGAGGAGGAGAATTGAATACTCATGAGAGAGAAGGTGTTAATGATGGGTGGGAGAAGACTCAGAACACAGAGGAGGCAGGTCTCCCATCCCCATGGGGGTGTAGGCTTTGAACAGGTCTCGGAGGACTTATCATAGGATGCCTTCACTTTTGTCTCTGAGAAGTTAACCGCTGAGAAATTTCTTGGCCACGACGTGCTTGGTGAGCCTGGGGAAGGTTGGAGGTTTAAGGACATGGAAGAAGGTTCTAGATCTTAGAAAGCCATTGCAGAGTGGAAGCTGCTGGGGCGACATTGAGAGGTCCTGAGGCCCCAAAACGAAGCTGGTGGCCTACAGTATGTGGTGGAGCCAGTCTCCCCTGTAATGCAACTCTCTCCTGGTGAGCTCACAGCTTGGGTCACACCCAGTAGGACAAGAAAGCTGGGCTCACCAACTCAGGGGAGGGACACAGGGAGGTAGGCTCAGGTGACATCAACTGGACTATGACCCAAGTGAAGGGAAGAGGGAGCTGATGGGCTTTGGGAGAAGAGTGGACTTGATGGACACTGGCCTGGAGGTTATCTTGATGGACAGCGGTGTGCAGGTCCACTTGGTGGACAGGGGCCTAGAGAGCTCTACTTGATGGACGCTGGTCTTCGGTTTTGCTTGATGGCCAGTGCTCTGAGCTTCCCTTCACCAACAGTGCTCTAGGGCTTCCTTTGGAGGCCAGCTCTCATGTCCCCTGGAAGCAAGAGGTCAGTGTCCTAGGCACAGGTAAAGTTGGACACGGAGGAGTTTGTGCCAGCATTAAAGAGTTTTGGAGGTGGAGCACTTTGGTGGGGGGCGGGGAGACTGACAGGTTTCAGGTGTGAGAGTGGAAGTCAATGATTGGCACAGAGGGGAGACAGCCCAAGGTGGGGAGATCCAAGATCCTGAAATGAGCTCGCAGCATTGGATTTGCCCACATCACCGGGATGGCAGTGTGGCTTGGTGACTGTGAGCAAGGTACCGTTGTCCCACGTGGGGCAGGTGACAGGGGATGTGGGTCAGTGAGTCTGGGGAGGTCAGTACCAGGAGGTACTCTTGCTTGCCAGGTCTGCTGGGGCAGCGCGGCATGAGGCTGTCCTTGAGCTTGACCCTCTGCTGAGCCACAGCGTGGCGACGACTCAGCGTTCAGAGGTGGTGGAGGGCACGAGGCAGGAGTCCCAGAACAAGGCAAGTGCTCCACTGACAGCTGACCGGGTCGAGCCCCAGGCCTGTAGTCCCCATGTCTTCTATGGAAACATCTGCCATCTCCTTGCTTTCCAGTCGCCCAGCTACCCCCAGTCCTTCCAAACTCCCAGTGGGTACTGTCAGCCCGAATAATGAGGGGGGGAGGGGAGAAAGAGAGAGAGAGAGAGAGAGAGAGAGAAAGAGAGATTCTCTAAAGGTTAAATGTACCGGGAGCGGCAGAGCGCCGCAGTGGGAAAGTGCATACTACAGTCTACTATGAGTGTGTTCAAGGAGGCTGAGGCAAGGTGGACTTCTTAAAGGCACAAAATGAGGATTCCACTACATGAAACAATAATCTTTGGCCACAGGATTAACAATAAGGGTGGCGGCCGCCCAAAGTTATGCACAGTTAATAGGCAGATGTCCTGGGCAGAAATGTTTTGAAAGACAATCCATTCTTCAAATACACTCCAGCTTCCAGGCCCTGGGAGAAAACATCGATGGCTCAAGTGATTGGATCTCTGTCACCCACGTGGGAGACCTGGATGGGAGTCTCAGCTTCCGGCTTCAGCCTGGCCCAGCCCTGGCTGTTGTAGACATTTGAACAGTGAACCAGCAGTGGGAACTCTGTCTCCGTCTCTCTCTCCTTGACTGTCAAATGAAGAAAACTTCTAAGATAGACAACAGTAAGTGTTGCTAAAGATGTAGAGAAATTGGAATCTCCCTACAAATAGTAGGATATTTTCCAAAGTGGAAAATGTTGGCTGTCACTCAAAATGTTAAACATAAATTTACCAGGCGACCCTGGAATTCCACTGTCCATATCTTACCCAAGAGAGTCGAAAAGGCTTGCAGCAAATCTTCACAGCACCATTAATCAGCATGACTCAGAAAGAGGAACCAGCCAAGCACCCGCCAGCCACACCAACAAAATGCCGTCTCTCCAGCCAGTGGAAGATGGTTTGGAAATAAAAAGGGATGAAGAGCCGGTGCCGTGGCTCACTAGGCTAATCCTCCGCCTTGCGGCGCCGGCACACCGGGTTCTAGTCCCTGTCGGGGCACCAGATCCTGTCCCGGTTGCCCCTCTTCCAGGCCAGCTCTCTGCTGTGGCCCGGGAGTGCAGTGGAGGATGGCCCAAGTGCTTGGACCCTGCACCCCATGGGAGACCAGGAGAAGCACCTGGCTCCTGCCATCGGATTGGCGCGGTGCGCCGGCCGCGGCGGCCATTGGAGGGTGAACCAACGGCAAAGGAAGACCTTTCTCTCTCTCTCTCTCTCTCTCTCTCTCTCACTGTCCACTCTGCCTGTCAAAAAATAAAAATTAAAAAAAAAAGGGATGAAGGACTACAAGTTGCTACAGCGCGAATGAACCATCCTGCTGAGAGAGAGCAGCCAAGCACCAAAGGCCGCGTGTTCTGTTGTTCCATGGGGAAGAAACAGCCAGGAGAGGAAAAAGGAGGTTATGTAGACAGCAAGTAGATTAGTGGTTGCCTAGCAGGAGCGAGGGCACAAGAAATGACTGCCCATGGGCACAGTATCCTTTTGCAAATGTTGTAGGCTAAGATTATGGTGATGGTTGTACAACTGTCTTTGTTCATCAATAATAATAACAATAGAAATATACTCAAAAGCGGTGACGTTTATGGCATATAAATTACATATTAGAGTTTTATTAAAAATGAAGACATGAAGGCTAGCATTGTGGCATAGTAGGCTAAGCCTCTTCCTGCAGTGCCAGCACCCCATATGGGCACCGGTTCGAGTCCTGGCTGTTCCACTTCCCATCCAGCTCTCTGCTATGGCTTGGGAAAGCAGTGGAAGATGGCCTAAATCCTTGAGCCCCTGCACCTACATGGGAGACCCAAAAGAAGCTCCTGACTCCTGGCTTCAGAATTGCTCAGCTCTGGCCATTGTCGCCATTTGAGAAGCGAACCAACAGATGGAAGACCCCTCTCTCTGTCTCTCCCTCTCTTTGTAACTCTACCTCTCAAATAAATAAATAAAATCTTCAAAGAAAACAAAATTAAGGCATGCCCACGTCTAATTCTGCTTCTAAGTCTTCATCATCGTCCCAGATGACGCGCTAGCCGTGACTTGTTAGTGTGGCTTCTCCCACCTGCTCGCGCCCTGCTCCACAGTGATGAGACCTCTGTTCCAGCAGTCTTCTTTCCTACTTCCCCAGTGGAATGCCCTTTGCAACTGAAGTGAGAGTCCTGGAGTGCCCTTGGCACAAAGGGACAAGGCCACCCTGACAGCTCCAAGGTCGTGTACTATGTGCCGTGGACTCCACTGTAGAATTTTGGCTGATTTTTAGCAGGTCACATGTTCACGTGGCTCAACAATCAGCAGCCTCCCCCGACCGCTGCCACCTCTGCCCACCTTCCTACACCACCCGTGGCCTCTCCCGGATTTTGTGGTTTGGGAATTTTTCAAGTACCCCTCCAGAGTTGGCTTATGCAAATACAAGCAAATGTGAAGAAACAATGTCTTCTTTCTCTTTACCTTAAAAGTGAGTTAGTCAAAAGGCCGCTCTGCACCTTGTCTCTTGCTGAACACCCTGGGACTGTAGGGTTGGTTGCTGTTTTCCATTGTGAGTCAATATCATTGTGTACCAACCAATCCCCAGCTACTTGAGTAATTTCCAACTTTTGCTATTACAGAGCTGAAATGAAGAACCTTAAATGCAAGCCATTTCATAAGTGTGCAGATACCTTTTTTTGTTAATTTTCCAATTTATTCTTTTCTTAGTTCAAAGTCAAAGACAGACAGACATCTCCCATCCACTGGTTCAGCTGGAACCATGCCTGGAACAGCTGGGGCTGGGCCAGGTGGAAGCCAGGAGCTAGGAACCCAATCCACGTCTCCTACTTGGGTGGCAGGGATCCAAATATTCTAGCCACCACCTGCTGCCACCCAGGAAGCTGGAATTGGAGCAGAGCCAGGGTTCAAACTTGGGCACTCCAACATGGGATATGTGCATCCCAAGTGCCACCTTCACAGCTGTGCCGAACGCCCGCCCCCACATGCCTGTTAAATATGGGGCTAATGGTTAAGGCACCCGCCTCCCATATACTGGAGAGCCTGGGTTTGAGTCCCGGCTCTGGGTCTTCCCTGCAGCTTCCTGCTGGTGCAGACCCTGCGAGGCAGCAGGCGGTGGCTCCAGGAGTCGGGTTCCTTGCAAGTACAGAGGACACCTGAATTAAGTGCCTGGATCCTGGCCTTGGCCCTGGTTCAGCCCCTCACTGTTGGACGCATTTGGGAAGCAACCCAGTAGATGGGAGGGTTTTTTTTTCCTCTTTCTCTCTCTTAGATAAAAAAATTTATGATCCAAAAAATAAGTATCACAGACATGGGATTGCTGGGTCGACTTGTACACTGTCCCTCTTCGTCAGTCCTAGAGAAGTGTGCGACGCCTTGGCGGGGCACGCCCTGTGGCTCTGGGGTTTGCATCACACTGGGAAAGACTTTGCCTCCACTCTGCTGTCGCGAGGCGAGATTTGCTCCTTTGTCTTTTGTTGTGCTGCGGTAGGAACACGTAGCATGCGCCGTACCCACCCCAGATGTAGAAGGGTACAATCCCGTGTTGCGAACTGTGGGGCAAAGTTCCCCGGCGGATCACTGACAGAGTTTGTACTTTCCTCTTCCACGCTGCCCGGGGAAGCCGCAGTCCCGCCCTCCGCTCCTCAGGCTGGGCTGCTTCAGTTCCTCACCCAGCTGGAAGACACGGCGTCTGTCCTTCCGTGACCGGATTATTCCTCAAGCCGTAGCGCCCCCGGGGTCACAGGGGTCACCCATGCCGACCCTTACTGCAGTGTCTCCTTCCTTCTGGAGGCCAAATAATGCGCCACCGTGTGTATGGACCACATTTTCCTTTTTTTAAAAAAAGATTTATTTATTTATTTAAAGAGTTATGCAGAGAGAGAAGGAGAGGCAGAAAGAGAGAGGTCTTCCATCCACTGGTTTACTCTCCAGTCGGCTGCAACAGCCGGAGCTGAGCTGATCGTAAGCCAGGAGCCAGGAGCTTCTTCCGGGTCTCCCACGTGGGTGCAGGGGCCCAAGCACTTGGGCCATCTTCCACTGCTTTCTCAGGCTACAGCAGAGAGTTGGATCAGAAGTGGAGCAGCCAGGACTCGAACCGGCGCCCATATGGGATGCCGGCACCGCAGGCAGCGGCTTTACCCACCAGGCCACAGCACCGGCCCCACATTTTCTTTATCCATTCATCTGTCGATGGATGCCTGGATTGCTCCCAGCTCTTTGTTTTTAATTTTTAAGATTTATTTATTTATTTATTTGAAAGTCAGTGTTACAAAGAGAGAGGGAGAGCCAGAGAGAGAGAGAGAGAGAGAGAGAGAGAGAGATCTTTCATCCACTGATTCACTATCCAGATGGCCACAATGGCCAGGGGCTGGGCCAGGCTGAAGCCAGGAGCCAGGAGCTTCTTCTGGGTCACCCACATGGGTGCAGGGGCTCAAGGACTTGGGCTGTCTTCTGTTGCTTTTCCCGGGGAGCTGCATGACAAGTGGAGCAGCCGGGACTCGAACTGACACCCATGTGGGAAGCCAGCGTCGCAGGTAGCAGCTTAACCCACTCCGCCACAGCACCGGTAGTGCTTCCACCCCTTGACAGCTGTGACTAGTGCTGCAGTGAACATGGGAGTGCTGATGTCTCTCTTACACCCTGGCTTCAGTTGTTGGAGCCAGATCTGCAGAAGTGGGCATGCTGGACCGGATGAGAGGGTGACATTCACATCAAGTCTGGAAACCACAGGGTCCACCCTGGGTGTGGGAACTGGAGGGAGAGTGGCTTGTCTAGCCCAGCCCCCTCGTGTTTCAGGCACAAGGCAGTGAGAAGGTTTGAGATCCCCAGTCCACCATGCAACAAGCACTCGTGGGTACCTGTCAGGTTCGTGGTGGGTCACTAGGTCTGATGCCCCCAAGGAAACAGCTTCTCTCCTAGGCAAGAAGACACGAGGCAAGTGTGAAAATCTCTTGTGATGGGACATTGGGTTAAGTTGCTGCCTGCAACACCAGCATCCCATATGAGCACTGGTTCGAGTCCCAGCAGCTCCACTTCCCATCCAGCTCCCTGCTAATGCATCTAGGAAAGCAGCAGAATATGGCCCAAGTGCTTGGATCTCTGCACCCACATGGGAAACCCAGAAGAAGCTCCTGACTCCTGGCTTTGGCCTGCTTTAGTCCTAGCCATTGCAGCCATTTGGAGAAAGAACCATGGGATGGAAGATTATCTCTCTCTCTCTCTCTTTCACTCTGCCTTTCAAATAAATAAATAAATCTTGAAGGAGAGAGAAGGAAGAAAGAAAATCTATCCATCTCTGGGGATGATCCTGCTGTTGGAACTGTTGATGGCAGGCCCAGTCTCTTGGCTCTGCTTAGAGCCTGGGCCGCCAGGGTCAGGAGTGAGTGGCATGTGCCAGAGGCCTCCCGATGCCGATGCCTCCTCCCCACACAGCTCCAGCCTGCCTGCTCCCAGGGCCTGCCGAGAGTAGGCGGGGCTGGGCCGAGCTGGAAGGATTCTAGCCAGAGGCCAGGCTCTGGGGAAGCTTTCTCCCCACCGCTTATCTGGGGAGCACCTTCCCTCCTTCCCCCCCACCGCCAGATCCTTGTGAGGGAGTTTTTGGTGAGTAGTCAGGGTCACGGAGGGGGCCAGGCCGCGGCTTCCTGACTGTATTAGGAGGGAAGATCCGTGACACATGGGCCCAGGGGCCCTGCCTTGGCTGCAGACTCCCAGATGTCTGTTGTGAGGTTGCTTAGCAGAGAGAGGATCCAGGGTAAAGCTCAGGATGTGGCCACCTCGGAGAGGGCCACCCACAAGCACTTCCCTCCCGGCTGCCTCAGTAGGAAATGCGACAGCAGGTGCAGGCGGGCTGGGTGGGCGGAGGAGAGTCCACCGTCCATCCGTCCGTCCGGAACACCCGGGGCCACTGTGTGAATAGGGCAGGAGTATGGGCCCTGGCACTGCCCACAGGGACTTTGTTGAAGTGCAAATCTTTTCTCTCTCTCTCTCTCTCTTTTTCCCTAAGTGGAAAAACAGTGCGTTTGGGGGCAGAAACTTTGGGAAATCGGAAAAGCACAAAGCAGAAAACAAAAGCTCCTAATGATAGCAACACTGGAGACATCATCAGTCAGTATCTTACTTCCTGCTCTTCCGTCTGCTTTCCACCACGGGCGGGCGAGGCTTTTTTCTCATTACTGTGACTAAATCCCCGAGGCAGGCTAACCTTGTACAGAAAGAGGTGTGTGGGGAGAGCGTGTGGTCCAGCCGTTAGAATGCCATATGGGGCTGCCTAGCCCACGTCCCAGCCCCTCCGTTCCTGATCCAGCTTCCTGCTACCATGCACCCTGGGAGGTAGTAAGTGATGGCTTATGGCCGGGGCCCCTGCCATCCACGTGCGAGACCCAGATTGAGTCCTGGGCTCGCTTGGCCCAGCCCTGGCTGTTACAGGCATCCCCGGGGATGAACCAGTATAAGGAAATTCTCTCCCTGCCCGTCTCTGTCTCTCCCTCCCTGTCTCTCTGCCTTTCAAATAAAATGAAAAAAAAAAAACAATTTATTAAATTGGCTTAAAAAATAAAGGATGATAAAAATCACAGAGGTCTATTTAGCTCACGGTCCTAGGGAATTAGGGCGTGGCGCTGATATCAGCTTGGTTCTGGTGGGGGCCTCAAGGTGGTTGGCAGGAGGGTGTGCGAGGGAGAAATCACAGTGCTAAACAGGAAGCTAGAGAGTGACCCGGGGCGGGCTCACTCTCACGAGATCTGCCTCAGCCTCCCGCGAGAACTTCTTCACTCTCTTCCGAGGGCAGTGCCTGGACAGCCTAACGCGTCTCCCATGAGGCCCAGCCTCTCAGAGTTCCTACTCCCACGCTGAGGGTCAGGCGTGCAGTCAGGCGTGAACATCCGGGGACAAACCACATCCAAGCCACGGCAGAGGCCCGCGGTCAAGTGCGTTTCACAAACTTTATGGGGAATTGGAATCAAGTGGTAAGTTTATCGGGGCCAGCATTGTACAGTGGGTTAAGCCAACACTTGAGACGCCTGCATCCCATATTAGAGTGCTGGTTCGAGTCCCGGCTGTTCCACTTCTGATCCAGCTCCCTGCTAATGGCCTGGGAAAGCAGTAGAAAGATGGCCCAAGTGCTTGGGCCTCTGCACCCACGTGGGAGACCTGGAAGAAGCTCCTGTCTCCTGACTTGGACCTGGCCATTGCGGCCATTTGGGGAGTGAACCAGCAGATAGAAGATCTATATTTCTCTCTCTCTCTCTGTGTGTCTCCTCCTCTGTTACTCTCTTTCAAATAAATTAAAGCTTTTTTTTTTTTTTGACAGGCAGAGTGGACAGTGAGAGAGAGGGACAGAGAGAAAGGTCTTCCTTTTGCCATTGGTCACCCTCCAATGGCCGCTACGGCCTGCGCGCTGCGGCACCGGCACCGCGCTGATCTGAAGGCAGGAGCTAGGTGCTTCTCCTTCTCCCATGCGGGTGCAGGGCCCAAGCACTTGGGCCATCCTCCACTGCACTCCTGGGCCACAGCAGAGAGCTGGACTGAAAGAGGGGCAACCAGGACAGAATCCGGCGCCCCGACCAGGACTAGAACCCGGTGTGCCGGCGCCACAGGCGGAGGATTAGCCTATTGAGCCACGGCGCCAGCAATTAAAACTTTCTTTAAAGAGAGAGTTTATTTTGGTGCAGAATTTTTTGGAAATCCATAGATATGAAGGGTCTTCAAAAAGTTCATGAAAGATGTATAATATGAGAAAACTAAGTGTGTATTTCAACATTTTTTGCACCAAAATAAACCTATCTTGCTTTTTGAAAGATATGTTTATTTATTTGAAAGGCAGAGTTAGAGAGAGAGAGAGAGAGAGAAATCTTCTATCTGCAGCTTCACTCCCCAAATGGCCCTAACAACCAGGGCTGGGCCAGGAGAAAGCTAAGAGCCAGGAGCTTCACCTGAGTCTCCCACATGGGTATAGGAGTCCAAGCACTTAGGCCATTTTCCACTGCTTTCCCTGGCGCATTAGCAGGGTGCTAGATTGGGGGTGGAGCAGCCAAGAGTCAAACTGGTGCCCATATGGGATGCCGGCACACAGGCAGTAGCCCAACCTGCTGCACCACAACACCGGTCCCATAAACCTGTCTTCTAATTCTATTTTCCACAAAGCTCTTGAAGTGTTCTTGTGAGTGTATGCCATTCATTTTTTTATCTGCTTCCCTTCTTTGTAAAAGACAGTGTGATTTATGCTGCATAGGATTTTGTACCCATTACCTCTATATACTACCTTAACAACCCGACAGAAACATTAAAAAGCATATTTGACAATTTTAAAGGCAAAGATGGGATATTATTTTATTTTTGCATATCTTTCATTACTAGTATAACTGAACATTTTAAAAACAGATTTATTTACTTATTTGAAAGGCGGAGTTAGAGAGAGAGAGATCTTCCATCCACTGGTTCACATCCCAAATAGCCACAATGGCCAGGATTTGACCAAGCTGAAGCCAGGAGCTGGGAGCTTCTTCCAGGTCTCCCACGTGGGTGCAAGGGCCCAAGCACTTGGGCCACCTTCTACTGCTTTCCCAGGCCACAGCAGAGAGCTGGATTGGAAGTGGAGCAGCAGGGACTCAGATCAGCACGGGTATGGGATGCCAGCACCATAGGCAGTGGCTTTACCCGATACACCACAGCACCGGGACTGAAATTGAACATTTGTTCATATGTTTATTAATTATTTGTGTTTCTTTTTTTAAGATTTATTTATTTATTTGAAAGTCGGAGTTACACAGAGAGAAGGAGAGGCAGAAAGAGAGAGAGTCTTCCATCCGCTTGTTCACTCCCAAATTGGCCGCAACAGTCAAAGCTGTGCCGATCCAAAGCCAGGAGCCAGGGGCTTCCTCTGGATCTCCCACATGGGTGCAGGGGCTCAAGCACTTGGGCCACCTTCCACTGCTTTCCCAGGTGCATTAGCAGGGAGCTGGATCGGAAGTAGAGCAGCCAGGACTCAAACCGGCACCCATGTGGGATGCCATCACTGCAGGTAGCGGCTTTACCCGCTACGCCACAGCTCTGGCCCCTTTCTTTTTTATTAATTGCTTATTAATCTTGCTTATTTTGCCCTTCAATTACTGGCTTTTTTTCTTATTGATTTAAAATGCACTTTACATATTAAGGATATCAACTGCTTTTCATAGATGTCACAAATATTTACCTTCAGCTTATTATCTTCAAATTTTAGTTTGCTTTTTTGTCACATAAAAGATTCACAAGTATGTCTAGTTAAATATACCAACCTTTTCCTTCATGCCATTTACTGTCAGTGGTTCGATGTGTATTCTTCCAGGCATTTTCTATGCATATGCAAATACATCTATAAATGTCTATAGTTAGAAATACAAAGTTTTCCTTCGTATTTGAGGTGATGCATGCACTCTGGTGCAACTTGCTCATTTCATGTACAGTCTACTGTAGATATCTTCCCACATTAGCATGCAAGGAGTGCACTCGGAGTGTTCTATTGTACAAACTTAATATCATGTTGCCAAATGAGTTTTTCCATTTTCATATTTAAATCTGGAAGTTTTACACTGTCTACAAAAAATAGAGATCTACGTTTATTTATTCCAGTCATTGTCCCAATGACACTTATCAGATAAGCTGTCCTTTCCCCATTGGCTTGAAGGATCGTTGTTGTCTATCAAGAATCATCTAGTAACAATAACTGTCATGGATTAAGTGCACGTATGTTGAAAACTTGAATTCCCCTTTGGATTTTCTATTTTGCTTCCTTTACTTTATATACTCCACATTGTTCTAATGAGCATAGCTTTGTAATAAGTTGTGTTCTCTGCAAAATCAGTATGATCCCGTATTCCATCTTCCTCAGTGTTGCCTTGGCTAATTCTCTTTCTTATTTACTTACATTTTCCCTTTTTTAAAAGATTTATTTATTTATTTGACAGGCAAAGTTGCAGAGAGAGAGAGACAGAGAGAGACAGAGACAGAGAGACAGAGACAGAAAGGAAAGTCTTCCATCTGTTGGTTCACCCCCCAAATGGCCCCAACAGCCAGAGCTAGGCCAATCCCATACCAGGAGCCAGGTGCTTCCTCCTGGTCTCCCATGTGGGTTCAGGGGCCCAAGCACTTGGGCCTTCTACTGCTTTCCCAGTCCATAGCAGAGAGCTGGATTGCAAGTAGAGCAGCCAGGACTTGAACCAGAGCCCACATGGGATGCTGGCACTGCAGGCAATGGCTTTACCCGCTATGCCACAGCGCTGGCCCCACATTTTGCTTTTATCATGAGCTTTAATCATCCTGTGGAGTTCTAAAGGCATCTATTCAGGATTTTGACTGGAATTGTTTTAGATTAACAAATTGACAAAATTTAACCATGAAGGCTTGTTGACATTTTTGCATAAAGTAATTATTTCTGTTTAGAAGCATTGTGTGTGTCTCCCCATCCATCCAAGTTTTCCTCTTATGCACTTCATCCTGTTTCTATTTTCTTTGTATGTCTTACATTTTTCATTAAGTTCATCCTTAAATATTTTACATTCTTTATTGCAATTACAAATGGGAAATTTTTTTTAATTTATTTGAGAGGCAGAGTTACAGACAGTGAGAGGGAGAGACAGAGAGAAAGGTCTTAGGTCCACTGATTCACTCCCCAGATGGCCTCAACAGCCGGAGCTGTGCCAGGAGCCAGGAGCTTCTTCTGGGTCTCCCACACTGGTGCAGGGGCCCAAGCACTTGGGCCATCTTCTACTGCTTTCCCAGGCCATAGCAGAGAGCTGGATTGGAAGAGGAGCAGCCAGGACTCGAACCAGAGCCCAGAGGGGATGCCAGTGCCACAGGCAGAGGATTAACCTACTGCACCACAGTGCCAGCCCTGCAAGTGGAAAATTTAAAGTTTATTTTATGACTATTATTAACATTTGGGGTCCATTTTTATTTTCATTTTTAAATTTTTTAAAGATTTATTGATTTATTTAAAGGCAAAGTCACAGAGGAGAGAGAGAGAGAGAGAGAGAGAGAGAGAGATCTTCCATATGCTGGTTCACTCCCTGATTGGCTGTAATGGCCAGAGCTGGGCCAATCCGAAGCCAGTAGCCAGGAGCTTCCCCCAGGTCTCCTACGTGGGTGTGAGGGCTCAAGGACTTGGGCCATCTTCTACTGCTTTCTCAGGCCATAGCAAAGAGCTGGATTGGAAGTGGAGCAGCTGGGACTTGAACCAGCGCCCACATGGATGCCGGCACTGTAGGCCAAGGCTTTACCCGCTGCAACACAGCACCAGCCCAGGGGGTAAGGGGAGGCATTTTTAACAGCTTACTTTACTGGATATTAGTGTAGTTGCTTTCAGTATCACTTTTACAGGAAGGGCGAGAGGGAGGGAGGAAGAGAGAGGAGAGGAGAGGAGAGGGGAGGGGAGGGGAGGGGAGGTGATGGGAGGGGATGGCAGGGGAGGAGAAGAAAGGGGAGGGGAGGGGAGGGGAGGGGAGCTTTATTTCTTCCTTCGATTTTCTTATCGTTGAAGCTAGAACCAGCTCTTGGATGTATGAAGCAGTTTCCTTCTGGGGTCCCACTGGGCTCACACGTGAGCACATACACAGGCACAGGCGTGCGTTCCTCTCCTGCTCTCACGTTGTCATCTGCTTCTCCTCTATTCTGCGTCCTTGGGGCTTTCTTGGGCTTGTCTTCATGTTGTCTGATGTAAGTTCCTGTCGCACCTCGCCTGTGGTGCCCTGCGCCTTTTGGATTGTAAAACGCAGCTCTGGGTATCTTCGTGTCTGAACCACTCATCTTTGGAAAGTGACCCGTGCCGCCCCCCTCCCCATGATGACCACTGTCGTCACTTGCCTCGGTGGCTGCCTCCGCCCCCCTCCCTGAACACATCTCTGCAGCCAGGGCCCCTGCTCACTGCTCCCCAGGCTCCCCTGCCCTATCCCGTTGGGTTCCAGAGTGCCGCCATTGTCTTACTCCTCCCCAGGGCCACCTCCACTGCCTCTCTGCCCATCTGTGAGAGGACGCCAGCCTCAAGCTCCAGGAAGGATGTCCCTGTGAGCTTACAGCTGCTGGCACACGGGCCCCCAGTGCCACGTGGCCATCCCAGGCCTAGTCCCCGAGTCACCAACCCCGCTGCCCCCCTGCTAGTGCCTCGTGCTGTCGTGCGACACTGCACAGCTCTCTCCTCCTTCTCCGCCTGGGTTCCCACTGTTTGCTTAGAGTCCTGTGGTCTGTCTTCTCCGGAGGCTCACGGCTGTGTGTGCGTGTGCATGTGTGTGTGCGTGCATGCGTGTGCGTGCATGTGCGTGTGTGTGCGTGTGTGCTCGGGCTCTCCTTTAATGGCTCCACTGCCTCCTTATTAGATGCCTCCTGCAACGCGCATCCAGCAGTGCTTGATCGTCACTCTGAGGCCTTGCTGCCCCACTGCGGCCGGCACACCTGGGCTCCCTCTACACTTGAGAAAGGCTTCCAGCTTCCGGCACTCGGTGGAGCCATCTGGACGTGTCCACCCCTGCCTGTCAGGACGGGGACGGGACTCTCCCCGTGCACTCACTTCCGGCTCTCCTGCCCACCAGCCTGAGTCCCCTCCTGCCTAGACCGGCACGGATTCCACACCTGCACGCGCCCGTGGAAGGCACGGAAGCCTACGATGCTCCGTCGTATAAGCAATCTCACACCTGCGCTGGTCCCACACGTCCTCTCTCAGTGCCCCCCTCTCTTGTTCGCTGGCGAACAGGAGCCAGGAGAAGACCCCGCCCTCCTGCATTGTCTTCGCCACGGCCTCCTTCTCTTGCGATGGCCCCCTTGTCCCTGCTTCCCACCCAAAGCTTGCCTCTTCGCCTGGGCTCCGGCTCCTGGCCCCTCCCACCTGCCCAGAGTCTTCCTCCTCTCTGCCCTGTGTTCCTCCCTTGCTAGTAAACCACTTCCGTTTCCCATTGGCTCACACACATGCCTATCACCCAAAAAAAAAAAAATCTGACTCTGCCTTCCTAACTCCGGCATCTCAGCCCAGCTGCCCTTCACTCCAAACTTCTCCTCCTCGTCATCTTTATTAGCTGCCTCCAACTCCTCCTCTCGCGTCTCCTGGAAGCTTCGCCCGCCCTACGTCAGTCCTTCCTGCCGCACTGAAACGCGTCTTGTCAAGATAACGGCGCTCTCCGAGCTGTCAAGTCGAATTGTCACGTCTGTGTCCTCGTCTTGCTCTACACCTCGGCAGCGCTCGGCTCCCTGAGCGCTTTCTCCCGCCTGAAACGCAGCTCTGCCTTCGCTTTCCTGGCACCTGCCCTTCCCCCGCCGCCCTGGCTGCACGGCGAACTCTGCCAGGCTCTCCGGCTCCTCCGCGTCAGCCGTGGGGCCCGTTCCTCCCTCGCGGCGGCTCTCATCTCGCCATTCCACGCAGTTCAGGACCACCAGTGAGCCAACAGCGCCCATGCTTAGAACCCAGCCTCCAGCTCTCCCCGGAGCTCCAGACCCTGGTGTGCCGACCGGATTGTCCTCTAAAAGGCATTTCCTCCCCTTCCCCCACCCCGTGTCTAAAACAGAACTCCCAACGTCCCTTTCAAACAGTCTCCTCTGTGTCCAGAAATGGCCCCACTCACCCAGGTGCTCTAGCCGGAACCCAGGTTTCATCCTGAATTCCAGTTTCTCCGTGGAGTCTTCATGGCCATCAAGCCCATCCGCAGACAGGGTTGGGTCCACTAGAACACACCTCCACCCGTTTCTTTGCTTCCATCCCCATTTCTCCCACCCTAGAAAAGGAGCCAGCATCCTGTCTTACTACGGTGGTCTCCTAACTGCCTCCTGGCTCCCTCCCTGGTCCTCTGCCAACCATCACCCAGCAGCTGGCCTGACTTTCTAAAAATGTAACGTCACAGCGAAACACTGCCCGGCCTGACACCCTCCCGAGGTTCTGCGCCGCACTCGGAATAAAACCCCGCTCCATGGCCAGCGCTACAGCTCGATAAGCTAATCCTCCACCTGCGGCGCTGGCACACCGGGTTCTAGTCCCGGTTGGGGCACCGGATTCTGTCCCGGTTGCTCCTCTTCCTGTCCAACTCTCTGCTGTGGCCCAGGAGTGCAGTGGAGGATGGCCCAAGTGCTTGGGCCCTGCACCCCATGGGAGACCAGGAGAAGCACCTGGCTCCTGGCTTCTGATCAGCGCGGTGCGCCGGCCGCAGTGAGCCAGCCACAGCAACCACTGGAGGGTGAACCAATGGAAAAAGGAAGACCTTCCTCTCTGTCTCTCTCTGTCTCTCTCACTGTCCACTCTGCCTCTCAAAAATCATTAAAAAAAAAAAAAAAAAAAAAAAAAACCTCTCCTCCTCCAGTGCTGCAAAGCCTTCTGCGGTCTGACCCTTGCCCCCTCTCCCCCCGCCGCACCACACCCACTGTCCCCCTAGCTCACGCCCTAGCCACAGTGGTACTCAGAGCCTGCGTCTTCCCCAGCTGAGGCCTTTGCAGCAGTGCCTGCTCCTGGAGTGCCCGCTCGTCTGCCCTGCTTGGGCTGTGCCATGGTGCTCACCACCCCCTCGATGTTTACCTTGCTTATTTCTGTATCTGGTTTTATTAGCTCTGTCTCTTCCCTAGAATAGATGCTTCCCCAAAGCATAGCTCTTACTGTCTTGTGCCCCGTTGGCTTCCTAGCCCCTGGAAGAGCTTCCGGCATCTAGTAGGTGGTCCACTAGATGGCAGGGGAAGGGGCGGCTGACTTCCTGGGGTTTCTGGTCATTGTTGCAATTCTTACACGGTTGTCCTGTGCTTGCTGGATCAGCAGTCGGGTTCCTCCAACCACCCCGGAAGCTTGCTCAGGGCCGAAGTCCTATTTTGGGGGTGCATCTGGTGCTGGGCACATGCAGAGGCTCAGTGAATACGCCTTGGTGTGTGTTGGGGGGCGAGGACTCACCCTTCATTAAAGGGAGAGCCAAGAGGCCCCCTGCTATGCCCGTCGCTGGCTTTTTTCCTCCAAGAACAACTGTGATACAGGGGGTTGTGAGAACAGGGAGGCTCTGGGTAGGACGGGCTCGGGGCTGGCTGGCTATTCCCAGCCGGAGTGGAGGTGGAAGGAGTGTCCACTCCCTTGGTGTTCTCCTGCCAACACTCAGCCACGATGCTACATTACTTCCGGTGCTTGTGTTGCAGGGGGCAAGCTACATCCTGGTGATGGTGGACCCCGACGCCCCGAGCAGGTCGGAGCCCAGGCTGAGGTTTTGGAGACACTGGTTGATGACAGACATCAAGGTAAGCAGCCAGGGGTCAGAGTTCACGCCCGGGGGAGCTGGAGGCCGGCAGGTGCAAGGACAGCCGCGTCAGGTCGCCCCAGCACTCAGCTGATACCGCCCCTCCCAAGTGGTCCAGCAGTTGCAAGAAGTGTCTCGGTGGCAAGGCGGGTGCCACATCTCGGTTGAGACAATGGTTGTGTAGGAGCCAGAGTTGGCCTTGGGAACACAAATATGGTGCCTTGTTGGTGAGCATTATACGGTTGGTGGGGGGCAGTGGGAGGGACAGGTAGACTGTCCTACCATACACGTTTTGGACACTCTGGGGTGAGCAGTATTGAAGGGCTTTGTTGAGTTTTTCCCACTAGCAATCAGCCCTCTGCAACTGCCCGTTCCTCATCTGTGTATTGAACCGACTGCAGAATGAAAATATCTGGGGGCTGGGGGGTCTGCGTGTGTCCCGAACATGTACCGGCTATTTGCATACATGCTTGCCACAAGCGGTTAGGAGCCCGTGCCTGGACAACCTGCAGTCGGGCTTTGCAAAGAGTGGGCAAAGCTTTCCACCCCGAGAGGACCCCCGTGGGAAAGCAGAACCAGAAAAAAACCAGATCTGCTCTAGATCTTGCTGGTTGAAGACCCAGTAGCCCCTTTGTCGTCTCCCTGGAGCCAAGTGTTTCAACCTTATCTGTTCCATGGGAACTGTGCTAACAACTCCACTGGGCCGCACGCTGGGAGCGCTTTGGGAAATGCAGAGACGACACGGTGGGGGGGGGGGGACTGTGCATTTCTTCTGGAGTTGGGTGGGAGACGGGGCAGCAGTCTGCACTAGCTGACCAGGGGACTCTCCCAGCCACTGGGTGGGGGTGCTGAAAGAGCAGTCACCACAGGCCAGTGTCCCCCGCCCTTCGCCAGGAAGCTCCCGGGGGCGACCTGAGATGCAGCCCTGGCAAAGGCCCTGGAGGGGGCTTCCTCAAAGAGACGCCCGCCACAGCTTCCTGGGCAGCGCCGGGCTGGTCTCTGTCCCCCCAACACACCCCCTGGGCCAAGCACGCCTCTGCCTGGCATGGAGCTCTGGAAACATGTTAAGTGCGCAAAGTGGCGGAGCCGAGGAGACCCACGTGAGCAGGCCAGGGAGGGTGGCAGAGGGCACAAAAGGGAAAGACCCTGATCTCCCCCTAAGCTGGCCCTCGTGCCACTTTCTGAGCGTGGGCCTCCCTGGTGGTCACCAGGGGCCGGCTCACTCCGCAGGTCACACTCACAGCCCACTCCACACACAGAGAGAGCTTCCGGTCCCGGGGTTTGGCTCCACAACTCGGAGGGCAGAAGCCACACAGGGTGCAGTGGTTTCAGAGTCCATGAGGCTGCCCCTCCCTGTGCCCCCTGGGACAGAGCCCTCACACACACTCTGTGCTGCACACACAGAGGCAGAGCAGGTGGCAAGTGGCAGCTGTCAGGCACGGCCGCTAAGCCTCAGAGCTTCCCAGGGCCACCTGCTCGGTCCGCCTCGGCCTTCCCGCTCAGGCCGGAGGAGCTTGGGTTTCGGTCGCGTCGTCACCCACTCTCCCTCGGCTGAGTGTGGAGCAGGAAGCAGCAGCTCGGCCCAGCTGTGTCCACTCGGCCCTGTCCACCTGCCCCCAGATTCCACCAGCCGCAAGAGACTGTAAACCAAATCGGTCTAGGACGGAGCACTTCCTGTGTGCTGGTGTCCACAGCTCCCGGGTGGGTTGTGGACAGCAGGCGTGTGCGTACACCCACGGGTGAGCTGGAGACAGTGCAGACCCCAGGGCGCCGCCCTGCCTGCAGAACTCACTCCACAGTGGTTCTGAATGGCACACGGCCACTGCGTCCAGGGAGCGCTCAGGAGGCCGAGCGAGCAGCCCGGAAGAGGCTGTGGGGTCCAGTGTTGGAGGCGGGGGATGCCTGACCTGTTGCTAAGCTCACTCAGTGTTTGGTCACTTTGGGAACTAGGCATTCTCCCATTTTGGAGACGGGGAAAGTCCAGCCTAGGGAGGTGGAATGAGGCAGTGTCTCCACTAATGGGCAGTAGACATGGGTCTGCCAGCCGAGGCCCCGACTCCAAACCACGTAACCCTGCTTCCTGCCGTACCACGTCGGGGGCCCACCCACGCCTCTCCCAGCAGCTCCTCTGTAAGACGGAGTACCTCCTCTCTGGGCCTCCCCTCGTGCCCACCCTCCAGCTCACTGCCCAGGGCTCTGGGCAAGGCCTCCAAAAAAATGTGTGTAGGAAAATGGAATGAACAGACAAGTTCATCTTGGTGCAAAAAGTTTTGGGAATCCACGCAGGGTTTTTTCGCCATAACGTTTCTCGTGAACTTTACAAAGGCCCCTCACTTGCAGAGATCTCCAAATTTTTCTGCACCAAAGTAAACTCATCTTTTAATTCATGCTCCCTGAATGGTCAGAGTCCCCTCGTGTTTCTGGCTGTGCCCTGTGAGAGGGGACTTCCAGGGGAGAGCCTCTCTAGGGAGAGTGATCTTGGTGAGTAAACACACCTGGCCAGCACTAGGAATCCCTAAGGCACACCAGGAAGTCCCTGCAGGTGCTCAGAGACAGTGGCCCTGCCGCTCACAAGGACTGTAGAACCGAGCCTGGCCTTGATGTGAGGGGGCCACATCACAGCAGTGGAAGCCCCTCAGTGGGGACTATTCTCAGGCTATCCAGTTTAAAACAGATCGCCAGTGCTCAGGTAAACTAGAAATACCTGGGGCCCACCTCCACCTTCAACAGAGTCTAGCAGGACCTAGGATAGAGTAGGATTATGGCTCTGGACCTGTGTGCAGCTTAACACAGCAAAGGGTTAGAGGGATGCCCAGCCATAGGGACGAGACATTCATGGTGCCCTTTGAGTCATCTCACTCAACAAATGCATGTTGACCCCTGCCCTGTGAAGCCCAGGGCTCATGAGCCAGGACTCTGGAGGCAGGGACCAGTCAAAGCCCAGCTCCACATGTTGTGAGCGGTGTGTTCCTGGGCTGGCTGCTCAGCGTCTCTGTGTCTCTGTGTCCTCACCTGGGAAGGAGAGATGCCCACTGTCTGTACCTTGCACGGTTGTTACGGCGCTCACCAGAGTCACTTTAACTACAGGGAGTGGGAACAATCCCCGGAACACATCAGAGGTTCTGTATAGTTGTTTGCTGCTGTGTTATTGTCATTGCCCTAAGTCAGGTACCTGTGGGCGCCAGCGTAACCAACGCCAATGAGACAGAGGAAGGATCCGCCCTCTCAGAGCCTCTGTCGTAGCAGGGAGATGAGGAGGGAGGGTGCAGCACAGGGTGAAGGGCCCAGAGGTTCGGTCGCAGTGAGACTTCCTATACCTGCGGGTTCCCGTTCACTCAGAAACAGGATGAGACCTCAGGCCCCTATCGTGGCTGGACCAGGGCAGGCGGGCACTGGGATACAGAAAGCCCATGGTCCCTCTCGGCCCCCTCTTCTAGGGCACCGACAGAGGACCCCTTGCCCCAGGTGCTGAGGCCTCGGCCTTTCTGATTCCCTCTGGCTGACCGTCTTCATGCCGAAGCCTAATTAAGATGTCAGTTAATCTGCATCATGCGTTTCAGAAGCGACGCGTATGGGGTTCATCTTCTATTTGTCTCTGCAATTGGTGCTCAGGGCTTTTCATGCAGATATTTTCATTAGACTTTTGATCGTTAATGGGAATATTGAACACGAGAGGATGGGAGATTAATGCTTTCCACAAAGAATATCATGATTGGTGACAGAGAACAGCGAGAACAATTAAGGAGACAAGAGTACCTTTCTTCTTCCAAAAAAGAAAATCTTCCTAGAAACCGTCAATGATTCTAAAATTTGCCCTGAATATCTTTTGGGTTTGGTTTTGTTTTAAGAAAGAACAGGCACCGCCAAGTTCAAGTTTCCCTTTTATTCCGCCTCTGGCAGCTGTAAAGGCGGCCGTTGCCGGCTTGAATCCGAAGGACCTCCAAGGGGTTGTTGTCCTGCCTGCCTTCCTAGAGGGTCAGACTTTTCCATAATCAGAGTTGGCATTTTTTAAAGGACTTCTCAATATGTTAGGTGAACAACACAGACGGGAACGCCAATGAGCCGTGCCGGGACTGCGGCTCCTGGAGCGTGCTGGCCGGGACGCTGGCGTCTGAGCCGCCGGTCCTGCCGCTCACAGATCTCCAGCAAATCACCTGACCTGGCTGAGGCTGAGGTTCTGGCCTGCAAAGCTGACACTCACCCCTCCCCTTCACCACTGAGTCAGGGAGAAAAGGGGTTAGCTGTACTAGGAGCCGGGCGGCATGGGGGCAGCGCCGCCGTGACACCTGCTGCCACTCTGCCGAGCGGGCGGAGCCTGCGGCCCTCTCGGCACACCTGGCAATAATTACCGAACTTGGCATGTCCGGAACCTAGAACCCGGCTCGGGACCGTCAGTGGAACAAACCATCTTTATCTGCTCCTTGAGTTCAGGCGAAGCGGTCCCAGCGAGGAATCAGGACTCGCGGTTCTCTCTCTGTTGGGACCAATGTTTTCAGTTTGATGGCTGACACCTGTGCAATTGCGCATGCGTGCTTTGGGCTGTACGGTGAGGGTCCAGTGTGGGTCATGGGCAGCTGTGAAGGCACGGTTTATGCTCCAGGAGATCCAGAGGCCACAACAAGCCTTCGCAGAGGGGACAGTGCCAGGGTGGCCCTGCTGAGAAACCAGCCTTGTGCAGGGCCACCCTGAAGGGCAGGTGGCTCTCGGGAGCCAGGGGAGGTCTCGGGCCCTGCCACTTCCCAGATGAGAATCTCTAAGCCTCAGTTTCTGCATCATTAAAATGGGCGTGATGATCATTTGTGTTTTCCCAGTGTTTGGAGTAAACGTGAGTGCTTCCCCAACACCCCCAAATTTGAGCTACTGGTGGTTTAGCACATCCCATTAGGATACAGGACTTGGATTTCTTTTTTAAGAAAATTACTCTTATTTGTTTGAAAGGTAAAATTACAGAGAGAGAAGGAGAGACACAGAGAAAGATACCCTCTATCTGCTGGTTCACCCCCCAGATGGCTGCAATGGGCAGGGTTGGCCCAGGCTGAAGCCAGGAGCTTCCTCCAGGTCTCCCAAGAGCCCAAGGACTTGGGTCATCCTCTGCTGTTTTTCCCAGGCTCATTAGCAGGGGGGCTGGATCAGAAGTGGAGCAGCTGGGACTGGAGCAGGCGCCCACATGGGATGCTGGCACTGCAGGTGGAGACAACCTGCTGTGCCACAGCGCCCGCCCCCAGGACTTAGAAAGTGAAAATCCAAGAGACCGTCCAGTGCAGCTCACCCCTTTGCCTCTCCGGTCTAGATGGACCCTGGCCCAGCCTGGGGGAGCTGGCATGGCCCAGGCTTGCTTTGGTGGGGGCAGGAGCTGGGGGCCTGGAGCAGGGGTGGTCGGTGCTGTCATTCAGCCCCCCGGAATTGGCCCGTGACCTCCTGAGCTGTGATGGCCTCCCTGGAGCCATCCCAGACCACAGCCAGGGAGAGGGACTGGGCTGCGAGTGCTTCCCACGTGCCTGGCTGCCGCCCTTCCCCCACCCCAACGTGTTCTGCTTTTATTTTTAACCCAACCCAGCACCCCTTGTCATTTCCTTATCACTCACAGTCCCCGCTCTGCTCGGCTGTCATTGTCCCACCCCAGAAATGCCTTCACTCCCATTCAAAATAATTTAAATAAAATGTCGTTACAAAGTGCAATATTATCTTTTGATGAATGTTTTTAAAAGCCAGGTTTTAGGTTTTCATGGTAATTTGCGGTGTAAAATTATTTGGAGATAAGAGCCAAATTAGCTCTCGTATGCTGAGGTCGCCGTGTCCTGCTATCCATGTGAGCAGTGTTTAAATATAATCAGCCCTTAGACTAATGCAGCATAATTGTTCATTTGAAATCGCTTTTTTTTTACTCCATTCAATGAGTCATTAAAATATTCAAGGGATAATGCAGTGAATTAGAAATGAATTTATCATATTATCCCATACATACTGTAGTGCTTCAGGTAGCTAAGGAGAAAGGGGGGGAGAGAGGGAGGGAGGGAGAGGAAGGGAGGGAGAATGTATCTAAGGTACAAGGCAGGAAGGGAGCGGCTACACGGAATGTGGCGAACAAAGCTTTGAGTCAGTTTATGGCAAGCAGAGCCTGGCTGGGAGGTGAGGCAGAGAGGAAACGCTGGTCTTTGAGGAGGGCGCTCTCTCTCTCTCTCTCTCTCTCGCTCTCTCTCTCTCCACTCTGAGAATCTGTGCTCCACCACAGCTCCGCTGTTAACTTATTTTTATCAAATATGTTTATATCAGAAAGTCGTTATGGAAACCAACTCTGCCATCCAGGAGAATTCCTGGATCAGACAGAAAACACTTTCTCTCTCTCTCTCTCTCTCTCTCTCTCTGTCTCTCCCCACTCATGCTCTTCTCTGTCTCTCTCCCATCCTATCTCCCTCTCTCTCCCTACCATCTCTCCTCCTCCTCCTCTTTCTCTCTGTCTCCCTCTGTCTCTTCTTCAACCTGCCTTCCTCATTTTCTCTCTCTTCTCCCATCTCTCCCGCCTCCTCTCTTTCTCTCTCTCTCTCTATCTCTCCCCCAGCCTATCTCCCTTGCTGTGTCCCTCCTCCCTCCCTCTCTCTCTGTCTCCTCCCTCTTTTTGTTTCTCCCCCTCTCTCTCTGTATCTCCTCTCTCTCTGCCCCTTTCTGTCTCCTTCTTCCCTCTCCCCCTCCTCTCTCTCTCTTAAACACACACACACACACACACACACACACACACATGACCCCCACACAAAAGCTCCAGGACAGTCTTACTCACTAACCTTGAACTCAGCTCTGATGGGGCCATCTGTGGGCAAACTGAGAAATGGACAAGACCAACCATCAGACCCGCCTCTGCCCTAGCATATGGAGCCGGGCTTGTCACCGTGGCCTGGGCCTCCCTCAGCCACCCACTAGCAGATGCTCACGGGAAGAGCCCCGAGGAAATGGGGAGGGGGGCGTCAGTGACCCTCCCCTGACCTCAGACAGTGCTATCAGCTGGGCCGTTTATGCCACGCCTGGAATGCGTCTCTGTCTGGCCATGCCATTTGCAGAGGGACCATGGTGAGCAGGTGCAGAGAGCAGGCAGAGGCTGAGGTCCATGGGAAGCACATGGGGTCAGCAACAACCCTGAGAGGCTACTAGCAGCTGTGGGAGGGGACAGGAGCAGCCCCTGCCTTTGAGACCAGGGGAAGTCTCAGCAGGAAACAGGAGAGAGCCTGCTGTGTTCCCCGGGCAGATTGCGACCACTGGTGACATTTCCCAGGGAAGCCAAAGGTGGCCCCACATCAGGAGGAGTTTTCTAGGAATGTGAACTAAGAAGCGAGCTTATCCCTGATAGATTCTTCAGGGCGGCCCAAGGGGAGTCCCTGCCCCAGGGAGGAGACTGGAGCAGGTGCCCTTGGCTCTTCCCAACAGCAGCCCCACCGCTCGTACTCCCTCCTCCTCTTCTATCGTATGTCCAGATAGCATATGGGCAACAATTACAGGAGGAAGAATGAAAATGAGGAGGAAAAGGAGAAAAAAATGCATCGGCACATGGTACCAAGTACTGTGGCTCTCTCTGACCATCTCATGTAATCCTTGCAAAAGCCCTGAGAATGGATGGATGCATGGATGAATGATTAGATGGATGGATGGATAAGTGGGTGGACGCATGGATGGACGGATGGGTGGATGGATGGATGATAATTAGGAGAATGGATGAATGGATACATGGATGAATTAATAGACAGGTATATGGATGAGTGGATGAATGGATGGATGGAAGGATGGGTAAATGGGGAAGACAGCTGAGGCCAAGGAGGAGCAAGCTTCCCACCCACAACATCACGGCCAGCACATGGCTGCCTGTGCTATGAACCCAAAGCCTGCACAACTCAGGCAAGGCCATGTGCCTCTGCAGAGTCTGGGTAGACACCATACCTGCGGGTCCCAGGCCCGGCCCAGGGGACAGCTCATACCAGGGCTGGGTCTGGGTGCTCGGAGGTGGTGCTGCGGGTGTGGAAGGTGTGGGCTGAGCCTAGTGGCTTCTCTACCTTTAGCCCTGGACCTGGGCCTTGCAGAGCAGCATGGAGCCAGGAGATTGATTCTCTGACTCACTGTGAGGGGCAAATCATCACCTTCCTGGGTCCAGCTCCTCATCTGTGTGGGAGGACTCTAAGGAGCAGGAGCACCGAGGCTTCCGTGAAAAGCACTTTGTAGACCACCCAGCACACCGCACCTGGCACACAGTACTTGCTGCGTGTATGCTGGCTCTCTACTCCTTCCATCTTCCATAACCTAAAGCCTTCCCAGGAAGTTGAGCCTTTGACGGAAAGGAGCATAAATCACTCGCAAGAGGTGGGACAAGTCTGGCCAGGAGAATGGGCTGTCCGAGTGGCCAACCCTTGGGAGACCTTGAAGTAGAAAAGCTACTCGCGGACATCAGGTGTTAGGGACAAGTGTTTAACCTGCAGTGTGCCCGGCAGCATGCCTACTTTTAAAAAATAACACAGTAAAGGTTTGGTGAATTCATGGCATGAATGTGAAACGTGATCTTCCTGCTGCCAGGCTGGAGAGACAACCCTAGCTCACAGGAAGCCATGAGAGTGCCGTTCAGTGGGGCAGAGCCAACTCCAGCCGGGCCCTGTAGACAGAAGAGGGGTGAGAGCTGAGAGCCACATCCGCTTCTCAGTGTGGCCACCCTGCCCTTCAACAGTTGGCCCAGGTGGCACCACCACAGACACCCCCAGCCTGAGTCATTCCACCCGCACTCCACCACACTAGGCAACCTCATTAGGCACCCTCATCACGCGCGTCTGGTACTGTTGGTGAGTCTCTTTTCCCTCTTAGACCACAAGTTTCTAGAGAGCAGAAATGTGTCTGATTATTGTTATAGCCCAGTGCTTAGGACAGTGACTCAAGCAAAGAAGGCCCACAGTGAATGCTGAACGAATGAACAAATAAAAGTGCTAAGGAATGAGTGAATAAAAGATGAAGGAAGAGGGGTGGATGGAGGGATGGATGAATGGGTGGATGGGTGGGTGAATGGTTAGGTGGATGGATGGGTGGATGGAGGGAGGGATGGGTGGATGGATGGGTGGATGGGTGGGTGAATGGTTAGGTGGATGGATGGATGGATGGAGGGAGGTAGGGATGGGTGGGTGGATGGGTGGATGGGTGGGTGAATGGTTAGGTGGATGGATGGATGGATGGAGGGAGGGATGGGTGGATGGATGGGTGGGTGGGTGGATGGATGGGTGGATGAATGGGTGGATGGATGGAAGGATGGGTGGATGAATGGGTGGATGGATGGATGGAGGGATGGGTGGGTGGACGGAGGGATGGGTGGGTGGATGGATGGGTGGATGGAGGGATGGGTGGATGGAGGGGTGGGTGGACGGAGGGATGGGTGGATGGAGGGATGGGTGGATGGAGGGGTGGGTGGATGAATGGGTGGGTGGGTGGATGGATGGAAGGGTGGATGGATGGATGGGTGGGTGGATAGATGGATAGATGAATGGACGACATAGGTGGATGAATGGATAGATGGATTGATGAGTGTATGTCTAAGTGAATGGATGGAAGGTTGGATGGGTGGATGTGTAACTGGATGAATACAAATGGATGGATGGGTGGATGGATGGATGGATGGAAGAATGGATGGATGGAAGGATGGATGGAGGGATGGGTGGATGGATGGATGGATGGGTGGATGGATGGGTGGATGAATGGGTGGATGGATAGGTAAGTGGTTGAATGGGGATGGTGGATTGATAATGATTAGGTATATTGATGATGGATATGCATCACTTGGTGATGACTTCACAATGGAGATGGTATTTGAATGGGACCTTGAATTTTGAGTAGGCTTGCAGAAGACAGGAGATACAAGAGAGTGCATTTATGAAGGAAAGGACATAGCCAGAGCTGAGCGTTTGAATGGGATAGAAAAAGAATCCTAAACGTAGAATGAAAAGCCGAGATGGTTGAGTCCCTTGAGGCCCTTGTCACTTGTCTCCAGATTGTTACTGCAAAGGTCTACTGACTTGTTCCCCTGTTCCTTCACAGGGTGATTTCTTAGAAATCTAAATATGATAACATTCCTCCCAGTTTGACGCCTTGTAACAGGTGCTCATCAGGAAAGGGTCCTCTCTCCACGCAGTGTTATTCAAGGCCGCTGAGGCCTTGACCCCTGCCTGGCCCCAGCCCTCACAGTATCCCAGGACTCCGCTTGTGGAGCTGCAAACCTTCTTCCCTGTCCCGGGCCTCCATGGGCCTCTACTTGCGCTGTCCTTTCCCCACTAACAGCCCTCTGCCACCTGCAGACACATCATGGCTTTAAGTGAGTTTAGCTCTCTAGATGGATTATACCTTCAGAGTCCAGAAAGATTCAGATTCACAATTCTGAAATCATTTCCAGAAACAGAGAAGGGCACACGTGGATTCCTGAACTGAGCCTGGCAAGTATCACAACTCAAAAGTTGTTGGGGCCGGCGCCGTGGCTCAATAGGCTAATCCTCCGCCTTGCAGCACAGGCACACCAGGTTCTAGTCCCGGTCGGGGCGCTGGATTCTGTCCTGGTTGCCCCTCTTCCAGGCCAGCTCTCTGCTGTGGCCAGGGAGTGCAGTGGAGGATGGCCCAAGTGCTTGGGCCCTGCACCCCATGGGAGACCAGGAGAAGCACCTGGCTCCTGCCTTCGGATCAGCACGGTGCTCCGGCCACAGTGTGCTGGCCACAGCGGCCATTGGAGGGTGAACCAACAGTAAAGGAAGACCTTTCTCTCTGTCTCTCTCTCTCTCACTGTCCACTCTGCCTGGCAAAAAAAAAAAAAAAGTCGTTGGATAAGTAGATGGTCTGAGACAACACGGAGAGGAAAAGAGCAAATGTGGGAAGCCAGCGCAGGTTCATCCAAAGCAGGTCAGGCCTGACCACTCAGATGTCTTTGTTAGCAAAGGCGCCGGTCCCTTGGACCAGGAGAAGCTATGAGGGAGCACAGCACAGCTCATCGACAGGGCACTGGGCCAGGTCAACCATGGCGACCTTGTAGACAAGGGCGAGGGACCCAGCCTCAGCCACCGTGTGTGAGGCAGGTATGTGGCTGGTGCAGAGGGTTAACCAGCGACTCAGTACCCCTCTGGAAGTGGGTCCCCAGTGACAAGCCCGAGATGCTGTACCTTGTGCCATGATTTTATAGACTGCATACTCACCAGAGTTACAGATCACAAAGCTCAAGGAACAGCGCACACAGTAGGTAACACGAGACAGCTGACTGCACCACACTGGAAGGGTGCACCTCCCTTAAAAAAGATGAATCTAAGGGCTGCCGTTGACGTAGTGGTTAGGACACCCACGTCCCACGGAAGAGTACCTGGGGTCTCTCTCCAGCTCCAGCTCGAATCCAGCTTCGCACAGAGCAGAGCCTGGGAGGGGGCACTGATGGCTCAACCCCTGGCTCTTGGCTCCAGCCCGTGTCCAGCCCCAGGCACTGCGGGCATTTGTGGAATGCATTAGTAGAGGGGAGCGCTCTCCCTCTTGCTTGAATAAATTTTTAAAAAATTTTTTGAATAAAATTAATAAAAGTAATTCTAATAGGGATTAATCTAAAGTTCTATATTTAGGTTCCGAATCAACGGCACGCAGAGAACAGGGAAGATCCAGCATGTCAAAGGTTCAGGAGGGGAAAAGATGAAGAGGAGTCTAGTTAGTTTTTAAGCTAATTTTAATCTACATTTTAAGCTAATAATAGAATGTCAAACCATACTGCAGAAGTTAAGACAGTTCATATAATCTTAGGCCGCATCAAAACAAGTCGAGGCTTTGTGTCGCTGAAGAGTTCTAACTCTCCTTTCTCCACATCGGACCACCTGTGTTCACTCATTCATTCATTCATTTCATTCATTCAGCCTGCCCCAGCCCATGGCTCCATTCAGCTTCACTGCAGACCAAAGGTTTATACAATTGAACCCCTTCCATTCAGGAGCTGTCTGGTGAGAGGAGTGCAGATGAGGAGTGACTCCACACACAGCAGGGGAGGCTGGGGTGGGGTGGGGGCAGAGTCCCCAGAGCAGGGAGAGGAGGTGGTGGGCCAGAGGGGGGAGGAAACGGCCGGCACCCAGGCCAAGGGAGCAGCATGCAGGAGCTGGGCGTGTTCTGGGGACAGACAGAAGCCAGCAAGGCAGGAGTGGAGTGCTGGGGGACGGTGTCCAGGAGGCGAGGGCAGTGAGGGAGGCCATGAGGCTCGGAGCTTCCACCCGATCCCTCCTTAAAGCCCCAGGGAAGCCACATGCCAGGCCAGGTAAATCCAGATCTCTGGGGTGTGCATCTGGGTGGGGGTGCAGGGGATGGGGCGATGCTGTCCAACAGCTCCGAAGTGTGCGTTCTGTAAGACAGTACGTCCTGGGGGTCTGCCAGACAGCAACACTGCACCTGCCGTGGACAACACTGCACCGTACACCTGAAGAGGGCGGGTCCCGGGTTCGCCGTTCTGGCCACTGTTAAAAAAAATGCACATTTGGGGTTGAGAGCCCTGACCACAGGGCCTTCCTCCAGCCCCGGGGAAGAGGCTGTGGGGCAGTCAGCCCGGGGAAGCCGCCTTGTGTCATCACAAGCTCCGTCTGACTGCAGGCGACAGGCACCCGCCAGCCCCTGTAGGGCCCCTCGGGTCACCATGGCGAGCACGGCCCATAGGAATATGCTGTCCAGATCTCCAAGTGGGGACTTCAAGTCGGGGAGCCTGAGATGAGCCTGGAATCCCAGGGGAGGCCCCGTCAGGAGGCTGCTGCCTCCTTGGGGTTGGGGGTGGGGTGGGGGAGTGAGCGCGTGTCTCCTGAGTTGTCCTAGGAGGAGCAAATGCAGGGACGGGCAGGAGGCTGGGTGAGGTGCTCCCCTACCCCCACCCCGGGTGCTGGGACTTTGCGAGCGAACCAGACACCAGCCATCTCGGCAGAGCACCTTCCTGGGAGGAGTCGGCTGTGATTAGCTGGGGCCCCGGTGGTGCCTCGGAAAGAGTTTGGGACTGGGATGCGCCAGACTTGAACGCTAGGCCCCTCGCTAGGCTGCCATCTGAGACACGTGGGTAGATTGCGGTGGCCATGCCAAGCTCTGAGCACTCGCGACTCCACACTCGACCCCCTACTCGCAGCCCTCCACCTTTTCCCTGCCAAATGCCGTTCATGTCCCCCAGGGCCCCGGGAATGCAGCAGGTAAGCCCTACGGCACTCCGCGAGGTTTCCCTGGCACTAGTGCCGGTGCTCCTCGCCAACTAGGCGCTCCGGGACGCCGGCGAGCAGGGAGACCGTGGCCGGCGGCCTCATTTGCTTCTGGAGGTGAATCGCTCGCTAGAGCTCTGTTCTCCCTGGCACCTGCCTAGGAACCTACTTTCCAAATGATTTGCAACACCCAGTTGGGATGAGCATCAGGTCGGAGTCGCAAACCTCAGTTCTGGAGGACGAGAGGGGGTCATGGAGCCGGGCCAAGGCCTGCACGGCTCTCACTCCGCCAGCAGCCGTCTGCATACAGAGGAGGCCGAGCTGGGGGCAGGAGTTGTGTTGGGAGGCAGCGGCGGCATAGCGAGGGGGCAGGGGACCTCCCGCCAGTCTTCACCCAGCAGGGCCCTGGTGCAGCCAGTGTGCAGAGCTCAGAGGCAGAAGGGCGCGTGGCCATTGGCCCGGAGTCAAGAGACAGCAGCACCCTCTTCCCACAGTGGGCCTGTGGTTCCCCAGAGGCGAGAGGAGGAGGAGGAGGAGGCGCGGATCAGAGCGCTCAGGCAGAATCCGGAGGCCCTGGCTGGACGTGGGCGAGCACTGGGAGGGAGGGACCTGCCGCCGGGTGCAAGGGCCGATGTCAGAGCCGCACGGGCTGCCGGCCCGTCGAGCCCTCCGCTGAGCCTCGCTTTCTCCTTTCAAAGAGAGTGGAAGTCACTGTTTTCTTGTCTCGGTTGATGAACAGATTCTGGGTGGCAGGAGTCACCATAGAAACAGGTGCTATCTTAAGCAAATGAGCCTTATTAACCTTAAGAGTGGTGGCGTTTTCACAAGATTGCACATATAGGGTAGGAGGGAGAGCAGGACTGGTGGGGGGAGGGCCGCAGTAGCGGGGAGCTGTGCCAACGTGGTTTGGGGCGTGGAGACGCGTGTGCATGTGTGTGCGCCGCGTGTGCATGTGTGTGCATGGATAGCCATCTTCGGGTGCTTTTTGCAAAATCTTTTCCCCGCTGATGAGCTCGGGTACCGGCCTCAAGGAAGCAGGAGCCCAGGGCCCAGGCTCTGCCCCCTGGAGGCAGTGCAGTGCAGTGGTTGGCACAGGGATGCTGACACCGTGTAGACTGGGTCCACACGGCTGCTTGCTGACTTGGATCAGCTGTCTCCCTCGGTGACACTGGCCTGCAAAGGCGCCTCACGGGGTGAGGAGAGGCTGACACCGTGACCAGCCTCCTCCCAACGTATGGAAGGGGCTCACTCTTCTCAGGCAGAGCCGGGCCTGCACCAAGGCTGGTCTGCTGGTCCCCGGCGTGGTTTTTGTCTTCAGGGAACAAACTTCCACTCAGTAGCTGCCGTGAGCTCCGTGCTCCATGGGGTTCTGGGGGAGGCAGAGAGGAGGGTCAAGACGACGCACTTGCCCTTGGCAGCCGTGGTGCAGGTGGACTTGGTATTGGGGCAGGCAGGGGAATGAATATCCAAGGAAAGGCACGCGTGGTCACCTGCCGAGGCAAAGGCAGCCAAGCCTGGGCTGTTCCCAGGTTCTGAGAGGTGAACAAGAAACCAGCGCTGTCCCGCACACCTGCTGCCCTCGGCAGCCCCGTCCCCTGGCTCCGGCTTCCACACGGCCAGGCCAGCCTGGCTCCGG
Organism: Oryctolagus cuniculus; assembly: GCF_964237555.1. Taxonomy (NCBI): domain Eukaryota; kingdom Metazoa; phylum Chordata; class Mammalia; order Lagomorpha; family Leporidae; genus Oryctolagus; species Oryctolagus cuniculus. The sequence continues at coordinate 122,828,248 of NC_091439.1, forward strand.
CTCCAGGGAATAAGCCTGGGGCTCTGAGAAACATCCCCGGGAGGCCCTGCTTTGGAAACCCTGCAGCCTAGGTGCCGTTTGACCCGGGAGACCAGAGACTGGAGCACCCAGCCTGTATTTCCCTTTGCCCCGGGGAGCAGGGGTGGCGGGAGTCACAGCTGACCTTGGGACCAGGTTGGCAGCCCAGGAAGGGGCTCTTCCTCCCCACATCGTAGCTTTCGTGACCCTCAAAGCTAGAAGGAAAGGCCCTCGGCTACCTCTGCTCCTACTCTCCCATTTTACAGGTGAGGAAACTGAGGCCCAAGGCCACACAAGCAGATCGGACCAGAAGGGAGGTGCTCCCAGTGTCCGTCGGACCACTCTCTCGTGATCACTGCCCCAACCTTGCTGACCGGGAGAAACCGCTGTGCTGCCCATGGTTGGCGGGCCCGGGGCGTCCCCTGGGTGAAAGCTCGTGACCCCATTGACAGGGGAGGAGGTCACAGACTGACTGGAGCCCCAACCTCAGAGCAGCGGAATGCTGGCTGGGCCCCCAGACAGAGGCCTGGGAGTGGGCACCCACCAGGCGAGAAAGGGAGGCCAGGGAAGTGGAGGTGGCAGCAGGGAGATGGGAACCAAAGGCCAGGACAGGGCTCTCCCCTAGAGCCCCTGCTCTCCCTCTGTGGCAGCGGCCTCAGAAGACCGTGGCCATCCCCTTTCTAGGAATTTGATTGTGTGCTGGTTTTCATTTATGGTGCACCTGCGCAGTACCATGGGCAGACCCATGCCCAAGAAAGGAGTTGGATTATTCACAGCTCCCAAGAGACAGAGGCGTGCAGTGCAGGGGGCAGCAACGGGGTCGCTCAGGGAGTAGGAGAGTAAGGGGACAGTCGCTGCAGTATGGGTGGGAGGGACAGGACAAGGCCAGATCAGGAGGTGTGGACAGCCTATATGGGCTAGCTTGCGCATTCCCGGGGAGCTCCGGGACACGGAGCCGGCTACCTTTTTGTATGGGGCCTGGGGCAGAGGGAGGCCCCCCTTGGCCTGTGCTTGCATGTGCAATCTTTGGATGACAGAGGTGGTCGCGGGCATGGGTGCTGGGTTGCTTGGTTAGTATGCGGAGAGCATGTGGGCGGGCAAGTTGTGGACGTCTGTCTTGGAATTAGCAGGACTCCAGGATGTCAGAGCACCACCGACACGGAAAATCCAATCCCGAGTCGTCCACCTAGAACCGCCCTCTCGCACAAGGCGGATGTTCTGCCAGAATCGTCCTAGTTCAGGATGGCTTCCTCACCCCTTCCCGGCCTCCCACGTGGCGCTCCGTCAGCGCCGTGCAGCCAGGCACCTGCCTCCACGCTGCCTTGTTTCCTAGTGGTCCCAGGGCACTCGCCCTACTTTCCCAGCCCCTAGGGACCACTCTGCTCGCCCCCTCCAGCACCGGCGCCTTCCCAGCCCGATACCCAGCACAGCGCCGCGTCTCGGCAGGAGCCCCGCCTTCCCAGCCACGTCCCAGCCAGGGTCCTCGCTCTCCTCTCTCTCCCCGCCTCGCCACACTTTCATGTCCAAGCCAGGCTATCCCTTCCCCAGCCAGTGGCAAGACTGGCTCCCCACGGTCCCTCTGATGGCGCACCCCACAGCAGCAGTCAGCAACGGCCCCTCCGCCAACCGACCACCCGCTGGGCCCCCCACCCACAAACCCCCTCTCTTACCAACCCCACCCCAAAACAGCCTCTCCCTTCTTCTCTCCCCAAACGAAGCCCCGCCTCATCCAATTCCCACTCTACTGAGAGCGGCCGTGGCAGCCAACGGTTCAGGAACTTGGAATCAAACTGCCCGTGTGCCTTGGCCCCATGTTCCCCCAGATAAAAAGAAGAGGTGACTGCGCTATGTCACTGTGTGCGGTGCTGAGGTTCTCTGAGAGCTGTCCCTTGGTTTGTGCCAACCGCAGAGAGTAGGGCCATTGTGCTGGTATCTTCTTTTTTTTTTTAAGATTTATTTATTCGTCCTAAAGTGAGAATTATAGAGAGAGAGAGAGAGAGAAGTCCTCCATTCGCTGGTTTTCTTCCCCAGATGGCTGCAACGGCCAGGACTGAGCCAAGCCAGAGCCAGGAGCCAGACACTACATCGAGGTCGCCCATGTAGGTGGCCGGGGCCCAAGTGCTTGGGCCATCCTCCACTGCTTTTCCCAGGCCATTAACAGGGAGCCGACTCAGAAGTGGGACAGCTAGGACATGAACCAGGGCCCATATGGGATGGGTTTTTTTTTTTTTTCTAATTTGACAGGTAGATTTACAGACAGTGAGAGAAAGAGACAGAGAGAAAGGTGTTCCTTCTGTTGGTTCACTCCCCAAATGGCCGCCACGGCTGGCGCTGTACCGATCTGAAGCCAGGAGCCAGGTGCTTCCTCCTGGTCTCCCATGTGGGTGCAGGGGCCCAAGCACTTGGGCCATCTTCTACTGCACTCCTGGGCCACAGCAGAGAGCTGGACTGGGGAAGGAGCAACTGGGACTAGAACCTGGCACCCATTTGGGATGCTGGCACTGCAGGTGGAGGATTAACCAAATAAGCCACGGTGCCGGCCTGCAGGTGGTGGTTTTACCCACCACCCCACAGCGCTGGCGGTGCCTGGTGTCTTCTCTCCTGAGAGCCAGCACAGAGTGGTGCCCAACTGCTCATCATGAACCACACTACTGACACTTAGGATAGCGAGAGATAGTCCGCTCCACCCAACAGCTGTCGACCGAGCACACCCCCTGGGTACAGCTCTGTGCTGGCACTGGGGCTCTGGGAGAGCCCAGTGGCGGAAATGAGTCATGCACACGCACCCCCGATGTGAGAATGGCCAAGGGAACCGGGGGACCCCATAGGTTAAAGCAGGATCCCGTATACACTGAGTGGCCGCCGTATTGCAGGACAGTGTCCAGGGGCCATGTGGGCCTGGAGACCTTTAGGAATTGTCCCATTCTAAACGTCCCCACCCTGCGGGCTCAACCATGGAGGTGGTCGGGAAGTCCCACGTTGCAGCGTATAAACTGACCTCCTCAAAGACCTTGGGCTCTTAGGAGCATGGAAGGAACTTATCAGTGTTTGTATTAATTGTTGGCTCAGAAAATAGGGTCAATCCATTTAAATTCTATACTAATAAATGGTGTAAAATACTGATAAAAACATTACCCAATAAATGTGAAGAGCATCAGTTTTTTTTTAATAAACACTTTTTAAAGATTTATTTATTTATTTGAAAGTCAGAGTTACACAGAGAAAGGAGAGGCAGAGAGTGAGAGAGAGAGAGGTCTTCCATCTGCTGGTTCACAACAGCCAGAGCTTGGCTGATCTAAAGCCAGGAGCTTCCTCTGGGTCTCCCACATGGGTGCAGGGGTCCAAGCACTTGGGCCATCTGCCACTGCTTTCCCAGGCCATAGCAGAGAGCTGGATCGGAAGTGGAGCAGCCAGGACTTGAACCGGTGCCCATATGGGAGCCGGCACTGCAGGCGGCGGTTTTACCTGCTACACCACAGCACCAGCCCAAAGAGCATCAGTTTTTTAAAACTTTTCCAGAGAATATAGAAGAGTTGACTATAAGGAGACATATGCTGTAAGTTCATGAATAGATATCCCCCAAATGAATTCACCTTGCCAATAAAAAAGGGGGGGATTTTTATTGGAACTTGACAAAATGATGTTGATCAGAACTTCAGGTGCTCCAAAGTGCACCCTGGAAAGTGGGGAGGGGGTACCTACAAAGATGGCTCAAGAAAATTTTGTCTAAGACGATGGGTGGGTGGTAGGAGGGGGCACTAACACTTTGAAATAGGAACAGGTTCTGTAAAATGACGATGATTTGAAAGTGTGGTTCTAGTGAGAGAACACACAGACCTGTCGCTGAAACCAGAGAACAGAACCAGATGAAAGCACACAGCACATGATAAAGGAGCCATTTCAAAACAGAAGGGGAAGGGCTGGTGGTGCGGCTCACTGGGTTAATCCTCCGCCTGCGGCACCAGTGTCCCATATGGGCGCCGGTTTCTAGTCCCGGTTGCTCCTCTTCCAGTCCAGCTCTCTGCTGTGGCCCGGGAAGGCAGTGCAGGATGGCCCAGGTGCTTGATCCCCTACGCCCGCATAGGAGACCAGGAGGGGGCACTGGTTCCTGGCTTCGGATCGGCGCAGTGCCAGCCATAGCGGCCATCTGGGGGTGAACCAACAGAAGGGGAACTTTCTCTCTGTCTCTCTCTCTCTAACTCTACCTGTCAAATAAATAAATACAGAGGGGGGAAATGGATTATGTCATAAATGACCAGGGGATGATTGCCTATCCATCTGGGGCAACATATGTCAAAGTTAGTTCTGCCGCAGTCCAAATTCTAGATGGACTGGGTATCTTAATGTTAAAAATTAAGCCATACAAAAATCATAAGTAACCATACATTAGTGTTTCTCTGACCTCCACACAGGAGACCTTTGACTACAGATGCAGACACGTAGACCTGTGTAGACACACACACACGGGCAGAGGTGAAAGCATTGAGCAATCCGACTTTCTGCAAATCAAGAAGATAAAAGGCAGTCAGCACATTGTGAGAAACGTGTGCGTGTGTACGGCAGAGGGTTACCGTCCTTACCAACGAACCAGACAGTAACTGTGCACCCCTCACGGGCTTGTGGAAGCGATAAAGGAAATAAAGCCAGGTATCAGGTGCTCAGTACCGAGCCTGGCACAGAGAGGGCCCTTGATAAACGTGGGCTGTGACTCATTTTTAATCAGTTGAAAAAATAATAAGTAGAAAAGTGGGCAAAGGAATAGGAATACGAATAAGCAGTTCTTTAAAATGAAATACAGCACAAACATGTGAGAAAAAGAAAGAAAATCTACGTGGCAGGTAGAAATGCAGCCGAAAAGGAGAAATTATGTCACTTCTTCCTGCCCAGCACCGACTCTGGCCATTAAGTCAGCAATATTTCGAGTTTTATTCTAATTGTTTGCTTGGTTGGTTGGTTTTCTTTTTATAAGATTTATTTATTTGAAAGTCAAAGTTACAGAGAGTGAGAAACACACAGAGAGAGGAAGGGAGGGAGAGAGAGAGAAAAAGAAAGAGAGATGTCCTCCGTCCGCTGGTTCACTCTCCAGATGACCACACAGCCAGGGCTGAGCCAGGCTGAAGCCGGAGGCCAGGTGCTTCACCCCAGTCTCCCACGTGGGTAGCAGGGGCCCTGGGAGCATCTTCTGCTGCTTTCCCAGGCCATCAGCAGGGAGCTGGATCATCAGTGGAGCAGCCGGGACTCGAACTAGTGCCCCTGTGGGATGCCAGGATCACACACAGAGGCTTTACCCTCGGCGCCACAACCTTGGCCCCCAATCTTTATTTTTAATAAATCAATAGCACCCTGTGTCCTCTCATGGTGCTGAGAGATGTATAAAACACAAGCTTCCTGGCTGTCACCGTGGCTCACTAGGCTAATCCTCCACCTTGCAGCGCCGGCACACCAGGTTCTAGTCCCGGTCGGGGTGCCGGACTCTGTCCCGATTGCCCCTCTTCCAGGCCAGCTCTCTGCCGTGGCCCGGGAGTGCAGTGGAGGATGGCCCAAATGCTTGGGCCCTGTACCCGCATGGAAGACCAGGAGAAGCACCTGGCTCCAAGCTTCGGATCAGCGCAGTGTGCCGGCCGCAGTGGTCATTGGAGGGTGAACCAATGGTAAAGCAAGACCTTTCTCTCTGTCTGTCTGTCTCTCTCTCTCTCTCTCTCTCACTGTCTACTCTGCCTATAAAAAAAAAAAAAAAGAAAAGAAAAGAAAACAAGATTCCTTCTCACGGGGTAACTTGGATGTACCTGCACTCAAAGAGCAGACCCCCAAAACAGGTAAACCCTCAGCCCAGTGATGTCCTCCTAGAAATCTGTACTAAGTGTATGCCTCCCTCCCCCCAAAGTGGTCTCTGTCAAACCAAGGCACGGCATAGGAAGTGCCAGGTACTCACCAAGAGAGTCGCAGTGGACGCGAGCAGCCATTTATCCGCAGTGCCGCTCCCCACTGGGTCACCGGCAGTGCTAAAAACCTGGAAACAACCTCTTTGCCCAACAAGAGGGGATTGGTGAGTGAATGGTGCCTGTGTGATATTAACGCTGCTGTGAAAGGGGTTGAAGGACATAGATAAAATACAAGTGCCATAAACAAAACTAGATAACAGGATTAAGCACGACCCATTATGGTTGCCTGGGAGAACACTAGTGTGCGCAGGGTACTGAAACTGGACCCCCGTGGGGGACCTGGGTTGTGTTGCCAGCTCCCAGCTTCCGGCCAACCTAGTCCCAGCTGCTGCAGGCATTTGGGGAGTGAACTAGCAGATGGGAGCTTGCTCGTTCTCTCTCTCTCTCTCTCTCTGATTCTCAAAGAAAATAAGAAAAAAATGTAAAAAAAAAAAAAACCTAAATTTATTTTGATGCAAAAAAAAATTTTGAAAGCCATGAATCCTTTTGCATAATATGCATTTTTCATGAACTTATTGAAGACCTGCGGCATCAAGAGAATTAGGTAAGATCCCTGCCCCCCAAGGAGCCCGCAGTTTTTGGGGGGAGGAATCAAGCATCGCTTCCCCCTGAGAGCGGCCCGCCCCCACAAGCCCCCACGCACACCTGCACCCCAGGCCTGGCGTTCCACTTGCAGTTCCAGGCCGTGTGCCTCGCAGGCAGCGCCAGGGTCCCTTGGGGATGTGCCTGGGAGTTGTTTGAAAGAGCAAGATGCACTTAGAACAAAGAACCACGCTGCTCAGCGCAAGGCAGGGCACGTGAGGCGCTGGGGGATTGCATGGACAGCGGCAAGAGCTTGGAGAGGGAGACTCTGGTTGGGACTGGGGTGAGCGGGGAGGGCTTCACGGAGGAAGAAGCGGTCAGAAACCACCTAGAAGTATGGAGGACGTGGCCAAGGATGTGGTCTGCTGTCACTGTGGAGTAAACCGGAAATAAAAAGGTCACAAAGGAGAGACCCCCCTCCGCCCCCACGCCTCTTTACTCTCCCCACTCTGACCTCTACCTTGGAGCACCCGGAAGTTTGCTGCCGGGCTAGGAGCCGCCTTGGTGCCCCTGCATGCTTGCTCCCCTGGGTAAGGGAGTGCAGTTCTACTGACGCGGGCAGCCAGCTCAGTCCACGGCGGGCGCCCCACAAGCCTCACGTCTGTCGGAAGCCGCGTGCTGAGCAGCTGGCGGATTCCCACGTTAGCTCCCCAAGGCAGAGGTTTGCTCTGGCTTGTTCCTCGCTTTAGAGCCAGGGCCTAGGAGAGTATTGAATGGACAGTAAGCACTTATTAAATATTTGTTGAATCCATTTAAAATGGTGACTTAAACATTGGCTTCCAGGAGGCTGCATGGGATGACACATACATAGGATCCATACACACACACACACACACACACACACACCCTCTTCTGGGGCTGCCTTGTGAATACGCGTCATGTGTTTGTACATAAGATATGGAGAGAACCCTAAAACAAATGTGCACGCATGCGCGTGTGCGCACCACACACACACACACACACACACACACACACACGCAGCGTTTGGGAAAATATCAAAGGGAGAAGCCCACAGCTTTCTCAGGAGTCAACTGCTTCCTTTGAGAATAGGATTCCAATAAAATAGAATTTGGATGGTGTCGCAAATAAATTTGCCTTTCTAAAAGCTCCCAAATTAAAATCTGAGAGGCTCTGAGCATGGGGACAGGATGGCAATGAATAGGTATGAATAATCTGCTTTCTCGGCGCAGTTCGGCACTCCCTTCCGTACGGCTCTGGGGGCGAGGAGAGGGGGTGGGGCAGGAGAGGCACAGACCGGCTGGCAGGTGCCGAGCCTCCCCTGTACCTGGCCGCCTCCTGCCCCCTCTCTGCCCCACAGCCTGGGGACCTGCGGAAGCCCCTCGAAGGACCGGCGCAACCCCTTCCCTCCCACTCCCGCGAGCACGTGGACTCCATCTCTCTCTCTCTCTCTCTCTCTCTCTCTCTCTCTCTGTGCATGGGGTGGGAGGAAGGCTGTGGGTACGAAGGCAGCGTTTGAGGTCTGTGGCGCCCATGAAACCACCCAGCTTCGCTGCTTCTGGGCCTGCGGCCAACCAAAGGACATTGGCTCCGCCGCCCCCACCCCACCTGCACCAGGACCTGCCCCCTTGCCCCTGGGGAGCAACGCCAGTCCCAGCCCCTAGCCCATCCCAGCGCCTCTCGCCGAAGATGTATTTAAGGGTGATATAAACGGTTTGATCTTTAAAGTACTCTGGATGCATAATATCTATACATAGTTCCGTGCATTTTTATTCTAAAAACAATTAGCCAAAGAGCCCTTTTTATATGATATTTGCAACTATACTGACAGTAACAGCAATTAAACCCCGTCTGTTTGCTGAGAAAGGAGCCAACTCTCCGTTTCCACAGAAGCCTGTAAAATGTACAAATTGGGAACTGGAACACGAAGCCGGCAAAGGTAGCCACCAGACCTTCCAGGCCAGGGCCCAGCCCAGCCAGGACGGTCCCCACCCACGCGTGGGTCCCCCCCAGCCTCCCAAGGCCACCCCTGAGTCTCCCCAGCGTCCCCCCACGCTGCACACCTCCCTTCCCCTGCTCCCTCTCCCCCGCCCCTGCACCCCAAGGGAGCACTTCTGCTCCCCGGGCTGTCTGTGGTCGCCTCTCAGGTGCTCCTGCAGGGCCTGGGGACACTCGGGCACCTCAGGTCCCTGCCCCACCCCCACAGGAAGCTCTGTGCCTGCATCTGTGGTGTTTAAATGAATGAGCGGGATGAGTGATTGTGCCCCCCCACCCCAGCTGCCCTCGTGACAGCGAAGGCTTCCAAAAACAGGTCCTGGGGTGTATGCAGGGAGAGTTGGGGCTCCCGGGTGGCATGGTAGAGACGCGGTTGGAGGGTGCAGTTTGGAACTAGACTTTTTATTTAGACTTAAGCCCCAACACTGAGAGCCCTCTCCCTGGGAGCCATCTGGAACCTCCACAGCACGCCTTCCTGGCCGAGGAGATGCCTGCAAGCCCTTCACATTCGCCTAGCTTTCACATTCATTCAACAAACGTCCCTGGGCAGCTCCTCTGTGCCTCCCTCTCTCTAGACACTTTGGATGCGTCCATGAGCAGAGCGAGAGCCCCTCCCTCGCGAGGCTAACCCTCTGGAGAGCACGGGAGGAAACAGGATACATAAGGCACACATAAATGATCCTCTGTGGCAAGTGTTCAGGGGAGGATGTTTGGTCTAGAGGTTATGGCGCTGCTTGGGATACCTGCATCCCACACCGCAGTGCCTGGGTTCGAGTCCCGGCCCCACCTCCTGACTCCCATGCACACGCACATCCTGAGGGCAGCAGGTGATGGCTCAAGTAGTCGGGTCCATGACCCCCACGTGGGAGACCCGGATGGACTTGCTGGCTCCCAGCTTCAGCCTGGCTCAGCCACAGCCACTGCAGACAGCTGGGAATCAAGCTGTGGATGGGGGATCTCTGTGTGTCTCCCTGTCTCCTCTCTCTCTCTGTCTCTCTCTCTCTCTCAAGCCAAGTAAATAAATAAATAAGAAAGTGTTCAGCTCAGCACTCAGGGTCTGGGGAGAGCAGAACAGGACACAGGAGAACAGGAGCAAAACAAGATACACGGTGAGCGGGATTAAACTGGGGCTCACTGAGCAGATGGATTCAGAAGGCTCAGAGGAGGTGAGGGAGTTGGGCATTTAGAAATCTGGGAGAGGACTCCAGGGAGAGGAGCCAGCCAGTGCAAAGGGCCTGAGGCAGGTGCACGGTTGTGTGCACAAGAAGGAGCTGGGAGGCTATTGTGGCCTCTGAGGAGCGGGGAAGGGGGTGGAGAAGGAGGGGACCAGGACAGGTAGGCCTGGTGATGGCACAGGCTTCTACTTTGTGTGTAGGGTGGAAAGGGGCCACTGGGACGGATAAGTAGAGGAGGGGCTTGTTTTAGTAGGATCTCTGAGGGCCTGGGGTAAGAGGTAGGAGCAGGGAGATCTGTTAGGAGACTACTGCATTAGCCAGGCGAGAGATGCGGGGGTGGCCATGGCGGTGAGCAGGCATGGGGCCAGAGGAGAGGCAGTGGCTCCCTGGGAGGCCAGGCCAGACGGTGGCATATACCATAGTGCATCTGCAATTGCACCTGTGCCCCAGTGTGGCTTGAATATTGTTTGGTGTCTCCCAAATGCCCACAGGTTCAAGGTTTGGTCCCCAGCGGGGAGGTGGCGAAGCTTTAGGAAGCAGTTCTCCCGAGAGAGGCAGGCCTCTCAAGGCCGGAGTTTGGGCCCACCCACTGCCTCTCCCCGGGCTCCCCCCTCTGAGCATGCCCTACCTTCTACCATGAGCCTTCCCCAAGCCTGTGCCAGGCCAGCAGGACTTTCAGCCTCCATCACTGTAAGCCAAATGTAGCCCTCTTTCCTCCATAAGTAGCTTATCTCAGGCATTGCATTGTAGTAACAAAAAGCTGACCCATTCGCTGCCTCCCCACAGTTGAGCTGGGTGTAGATGAAGGGCTGTCTTTGTGCTGCAGACTGGGGAGCTGGCAGATGAGGAAGTTAGCAGACTGGGCGGAGAAGGGAGCTTTTCTGGGGACAGGACGGTCATGTGCCTGACGGGGTAAGCGTGTGCTCTCTAGAAAGACGGTGGAGCCCAGCTCTGGGTCCCCCGGGGACTGACTTCCCTGGGAGCACTAGGCCCACAGCAGAGGACCCCCACGCCCATGGAGAGGTCGCCCCAGATCCCATCTCACGGCCTGAAGAAGCCCTGAGTGGCACAGGCCTCCAGGGTTGAGAGGAGTGGAGGCGCCCACAGCCCCAGCTCAGGGTGCCCAGGAGTCAAGTCGCCCCGTCAGTCCTGGTGAGGGCAGGAATGGGGGTGGGGACCCTAATTCTAAGCCCCTGCCCCATTCACCTGGGCATGCCCTGTACTTTGCACTGAGCTGCAGTGTCCCTGGTGTAGAGCCCAGCGATCCCCAGATGATCCCCACTCCTGAAACGCTCCGGGTTCAGGACCCGGCCTCTCCTGGAGGCACCAGCACCTCCCACCCCGGTGCTAAGGCACCACTCGGGACAGCCACCCCATCTCAGAGGGCCTGGGTTCAGATCCCTGCGCCACTTCCAGTTCCAGCTTCCCGTTGATGCGCACTGGGTCCCTGGGTCCCTGCCACCCCGTGGGAGCCTGGGGTGGAGTTCTGGGCTCCTGGCTTCAGTGTGACCCAGCCCTGGCTATTGCAGACAATTGGGGAGCGAGCCAGTAGATGGGAGGTCTTTCTCCCTCTTCCTAATAAACTCTCATTCTAAAAAAAAAAAAAAAAAAAAAAAAAAAAAAAAAAAAAAAAACCCTCCATGAAGAAGCTTAGTGTATGTCTCTGTCTCTGTTTCATTTTTTAGCTACTTTATTCCAGATAATACTCTTCTTGCCCGCCAAGAGAAGGGGGGGGGAAAATGACATTAATTAAAGATTTGGTCTGTGTCCTAATCAAAGATTTTAAAAATGAATGTATTATACTGTACGTTCTGTAATGTAGTCTGCTTTTTTCCTTAGCAATATATCATTAACATTTTCCCATGTCAACACAGAATCTTCCAAACCATGCTTCTCAGTGCAGAAGTAGTTTAGCATATGGATGTACTATAATTGACTCAGCCAACCCTTTGCTATTGGACATTAGGTTGTGTCTTTTTTTTTAATTGTCACCAATGCTACAATGAAGAGAGTTGTGAATATACAACCCTTCATTCACTCCCGTGCTGACATTCCTAAGACAGTCTCACAGGTTCAAGTTTTCCCCTAGGCAGATGGTTTCTTGGTGCACATCACCACAATGCCATCCAGAATTATTTAGGATTTTCTATCCATGTCAAGCCCCTATCCACAGCACGTGAACAGCCGTCAGGACAATCAAACGTTAGGACGGGAAGACCACCCGGCAAGGCTATGGTCCCGCCCACTCAACTTACAAATGAGAAAGCCGCAGCCCAGAAGATGGGGAGACTGCACACTTGTCCCAGGTCCTCCAGGCAGCAGACCCCGTGTGAGCCCCCCCGGCCACGACTCTGGTTTCCTGGACCTCCCTCCCACCTCGACACCCCCTCCCCCGACCAGTGTCCTTTCCCGGTCCAAGCTGCTTCTAAGAGCGGGCTGCGCCTGCACCTCTCCTCCTGCACTTCCCGTTCATCATTTCTCAGCTAAAGAGGCTCCTCCTTCGACCCTCCCGTGAGCCCCTGTGGTGGAGCCACGCTGGCCGTGTCCCAACGGCATCTTTGATATCCATGAATGGTGTCTCCCGTGTTGCAAGTCTGTCCTCCGCCTCCTCGGGTTTCCAGGATTCTCCTCCCAGCCCTGGGTCTCCCTCAGAGGTTGCCTCCTTCTCCTCGACTCTGCCCATCTGTTGCTCCTACTCCTCCCGCTGCACCTTCCCTGACAAGCTCATCCACTCCCGATGGCCCCATCACTCCCTCTTTACCTCTGCCTGGCTCCAGACCTGTGCACCTGCTGCAGTTTGAACAAGAGTCGGCTTTCGAACTCTTGCAAGACTTTAAACCCCAAGGTCTCAGGCTAGCGGCACTAAGAGGGTGGACACTTGAGCCAGTTGGGGTGTTTAGGAGTTGGGTCCGGAGGGGAGGTCCTTGGAAGGTGGTTTTCACCACAGGGTTGTGCAGAAGTCTGAATCAGGCCCAGTCACCATCTCTGCTTCCTGGCTCACCACGTCTACTCCTCCACACACTCTGTCATCACCATCCCCTACTCTCATCAGACACCAAACCCATGGGGTCACCCATGTGAGACTTGCACCCCTGGAACCATGAGCCAAATTAACCTCTTTGCTTCATAAGTGGCTTGTCTCTGGTATTATGTCATAGTAACAAGAAGCCAATGGATATGGCCCCTCCCAGCGAGGCCACTGTCCGTGCGTCAGAAACAAAACTGCTTCAGAGCTTCCCTTCTGCAGCCTCCCGCCACCCCTCTGCCCTGAGCGTCTTTTAGGGCAGAGCCTGAGCGCGCTCCCTTCCCAAGGCCTGTCTGCACCTTTCTTTCCTATGTCACTGAGCCCCCTCCTGGCCTGGGGCACTTCTATGGTGTGCACATCTTTCACCTTGGAACTCAACTCAGCAATGCAACAGGGGCTGCACCTACCTAGACCCAAGTACTTGAGAGTAAAAGCCGTACCCTGGCGTGTGTTTGCTGACTGCATAACCATGGTGGAGGGGGACGGACAGTGTGGTAACGGCTAACCCCACCTTCCTCTGGAGTCGCCAAGGAGAAGGTTTGGGTGCCAAGAAAGCAAAGCTCAGGGGCTGGCACCATGGCTCACTTGGCTAATCCTCCGCCTGCAGCACTGGTATCCCATATGGGTGCCAGGTTCTAGTCCTGGTTGCTCCTCTTGCAGGCCAGCTCTCTGCTGTGGCCCGGGAGTGCAGTGGAGGATGTCCCAAGTGCTTGGGCCCTGCACCCACATGGGAGACCAGGATAAGCACCTGGCTCCTGGCTTTGGATAGGCGCAGCGCGCTGGCCATGGCAGCCATCTTTGGGGGGGTGAACCAACGGAAGGAAGACCTTTCTCTCTGTCTCTCTCTCTCTCTCACTGTCTAATTCTGCTTGTCTAATAAAAAAAAAAAAGAAAAGAAAAGAAAGCAAAGCTCACTTGTCAGGAGTCTGGTTAACACCCCTCCCCATTCCTCACCTGCTGTTTCCGAGACCTGAAGGCTGTCCCTCGGGCAGGGTCAGTTGGAGGTGTTTAAGACCCGAGTAATTGTCCTCTGCCCTCCTCTGCTTTGCAGACTCTTCTCTCCACCCTGAGTAAGATTCTGAAACCAGAGCACAGTCTTTCCACCATGGCCCGTCCTCTGAGAACCTTCCCCTAACCCACCCTGGGAGAGAGGCAGGTGGGAGTGTTCCCTGTGAAACCCGCCTGGGGACAGCCCTCTCTCCCTCCCTAGGGCAGGTCCCAGCTAGAAGGAGCAGCCTGCTGTCCTCTGCTCACTGCCACACCCCCGTGCAGCCCGTGCAGCCCAGCCTGGGGCTCCTGGGGACTGTGTGTCCTGAAGAACCTTTGATGGTTCGAATGAAGATGTGACCACTAAAAGGAATGGAGGACAAGAAATGGTGCCCCTTCTGCTTCCTCAGGCTGCCCTAGCAACTCTGAAAAGAGTCTAGAGTCCAGAGATGCAGCGAGGCTGTCACCCCAGGCGCCGGGCTCGCTACAGCCCCAGGCGAGACAAGCCTCACCTGATGTCTGGGGAAACCCTGGACGGAGAAGTTGATTAGGTCATACAGGGTCAGCTGCTCCTGTCTCCAGCACCCATGGACTTCCACGGACCCTGTTGTCTCCAGGGGGGACTGTGGACAGCAGGGCAGCCAGCTAGCTGTTCCTAACCACAACAAAACGCCCGGGGCAGCTAACGTTATAAGGAAGGGAGGTTTGCTTCACTCACAGTCCTGGAGGTTCACAGGCCAAGATCCACCTCTGGGCTCAGCCTCTGGCCATGGCGTTCTTGCTGCCATCATCACGTGGCAAGAAGGGTCACTCCGTGTGTGTGTGTGTGTGTGTGTGTGTGTGTGCATGTGTGTGTGCCTGTGTGTGTTCTGTGGTCACTCAACCATTGGGAGGGTGCAGTGTTGTGGCACACGGCAGGTTAAGCTGCTGCTTGTGACACTGGCAACCCATATGAACCCGTTCCAGTCCTGGCTGCTCCACTTCCAATCCAGCTCCCTGATAATGCGCCTGGGAAAGCAGAAGACGGCCCAGGTACTTGGGCCCCTGCACCCATGGGGGAGACCTGGATGGAGTTCCCAGCTCCTGGCTTTGGCCCAAACCCTAGCTGTTGTGGCCATTTGAGGCGTGAGCCAGTGGAAGGAAGGTCTTTCTCTCCCCACCCCCTCTCCAGGAGTCCATCATGGGTGCTCCACCCCAATGACCAGATTCAATCCAATCACCCCTCAAAGGCTCCACCTCCAACATCATAATTGGATTAGCTTTGCATCCTCTTCATGAGATTAACTTGGCCATTTGGGGATCACACTTATAACACATGGGCCCCTGGGGGTCGTTCAGCGTCCAAACAAAGACGCAAACCATAGCATCTGGGAAACTCAGTTCCGTGTCTGCCTTTGGTCCTGTCTCTTTCTCTTCCGTTAGCATTCATGGACGACTTACTTCCACGCTGGATTGAACTTGCTCCTAGCAGGACCCTGTATGGCAGCCCTGTCCCCACTGTCAGTGAGGAAGCGGGCCCCCAGAGGACCTGCAGCCTTCCCAGGTCATGCCGCTGGCAAGTGGCAGAGCCTGGTCACCTAATTACCGCACCCCGAATCAGCCCTGCCTCCCTCTCTGGGCTTCTGTCTCGACCCCCAGCCCTCCTCCCTCTCTGACAAACAGGCAGGAGCAGGCTCTGTGACAGCAGGTGTCACACCCACCCCCTCCCTGTCCCGGAGAGCCAGCCTCTGGGCGGCCATACAATGGGGTGCTCAGGGCCTTGACAGCGTCACTGTTCAGTCCTGGGCACTCGGGAGAGCTGGGGCACTTGGGAGGGCCGGGGCCAGACTTCTAGGTATCCCAGGGGATCAGAGATGTGGCAGCTCCCAATTCTGATTCCTGAGACCTGCTGTCCTTGGGCTGGGGCAGTGGGGCCACAGTTGAGGGCTTCTGGCTTCTGTCTCCTCAAAATACCGTCGATGGCCCTGGCGGTAGCCCTGCCTCGTGTCTTCTTCCGGTCGGTGCAACCTAGCAGAGGAGTCCCCCGAGTGAAGCCAGCAGGTCGACCCGTGGGTTCTGCAGCGGAAACAGCCTCCAGGGCTGGGTGACCAAGTGTTCTGCACGCGCCGGGGTGCTGAGGCAGCAGGCGCGGCCACAGCCGCACACGCGGGCACCTTGGCACCCCCGAAAGGTAGCGGAGTCGCGGACAGCGTTCCGCCCGGGCTCACTGCCTCTCCCTCCCGGCGACAGAGGGTTATGTAACCTGGAAGGAGGGGAGACCTGGAGTTCTCCCCAAAGCTGGGAGTGAATCAGTTTTTGCTGCCGTCATTTTCCCAGCAGGAGTCTGCTTTATGCAGATTGGATTTAGGGGTTTTTCCTGGCTGCTTCTGTTTCATTTAACATGCAAGGGCTAATAACTTGTCACAATTCAATAAGGCGGTGGTTACAAACACCCTGGCGGGCGGCTGCTTATTTAAATGCAGGTTTGTTAATTAGCTTCTCCTAACAAGGCGTGTGCTAAATCAGGCTCCCGGCTGGCAGCACCCAAGCCTGGCACGTCTCCCGGGACAGGCGGTCCGGAGGTTGGCTGCGGGGTCATGTCCAGTCTCTGGCAGCAGGGCTCCAACTCCAAGCTTAACTGGGAAGCCCATCGCGGCCATTGCACTGCCTCGGGCCCCGTAGGCTCAGGGCATCGGTGCTGATGTTTCGAAGCGACCGTCAGATGACCGCGTCTGCTGCTTCCTGCCCGTCCCCGTCTTTCCTCTGCCTCTCTGCACCCATCCTCCCTCTCCAGGTGCGCTGTTTGTTTGCTTTCGCTGCTATTCTCCCTCCAAGCCTTCCTGGGCTTCCTCGGCCTCTCAGACCCGGGTAAGAGTGAGCACGCCTGCTGCAGCCAGAGGCTCTCTCCATGATCCCCCCGACAGCCTAGAGCTGTGTGTTGTAAAACTGAAGCCCAGTGGGGTCACACAACCTTCCCCTAAGGCCACCTGGCCGCTGAGAGCCGCTCTGGGCTCGAGCGTCTGGCTCTAGCTCCAAGGCCTGTGCCCTATCCACTCCTGGCATACAGGCAGCCTGGAAACCATGCTTGTGTCCCGTGGGCACTTATTTAGCACTGTCATCACGAGGGCTGCTGCTAGAACAATGGCCCCAGCAGAATCCTGATCGAGTCCCAGTATCGGGTCCTACCCAGAACCTGTAGGGTTCTCGCCCAAAGAGCCACGGGGAAGCTTCTGGGAGGTTGCAGGAGTGGCTAGGGAGCTGTTCTGGGGGGCCTTCGCCCCTCGTGAGTCTTTGCAGGGTAGCCTCAGGCACCAGCATCCAGGCAGGAAACCGAGACCTGAGCCCAAGACCAGAGGCTGCTGACGGTGCAGAAATGCCAGGAGGTGCACGCCCGCGGAGCCCTGCCTTCCCCTCCCCTCCGAGGGGAAGCACAGAGCAAATTGTGCGGTGCTACTCGCTGAATCTCAAGACAGAAAGGATCTGAATGTAGAAGGGAAATAAACATGAGGCTGGCATGGGGGAGACAGAGCTCTGAGAAGGGCCGGGTTACCCCAACCCTTCTCCGGAGGAGCTGGGGCCCGGCTCAGGAGCCCTCTACCCAAAGCTCGGGGGGCCGTGTGCAGAGGAGAAGCCAGGTGAGCTGCTGCGGGCAGCAGGTGCCTGCCCAGGGCCCTGTGGCTGGGGTTGCCGGCAGCTTCTAGAACCTTCGGGAACTGTTGCCACCTGTTATGGGACCAGACACAAAGGCTGGGGGCTGGGGTGGGAGTGGAGACCCTGCAGGCCTCCCTGTGACCCTAACAGAAGCCAACAGCTGAAGTCCTGGGAGGTAGGTTCCCAGGATGCCACTGTGGACAGCAACCTCCCAGTGGGGGGCCCTAGAGCAGGGCTCTACCAAAGCCAGGCCGGCGTCTGCACAGCAGGGTCAGAGGTGCCTCTGTCTAGAGGAAACACGCACCCACATCTCCGAGGGCGGGTAGCTTTCCAGGGCGTGCTCACCCCGGCCCTCGGAGCCCGCTCACGGGCCCCAGCTTAATAGGAACACTGCTGGAAGCAGGGCCCTCTGAGAGGCGTTTCCTCCCGAGGAGCACCCTACATGTGGTCCCCCGGCCCTGTCCAGAAGCTGTAGTCTCCGCAGCTCCCCAACGACGGCCTGGGTATTTCACACCCCCGCAGGCAGGGGTCTTGAGCTGACGGTTGTCTGAGAACCAGCACAGCGCGTGGCACATAGCGGGTGCTCCACAGATGTGCGTGGAAATGGGGGAGGGAGAGGCACCTGTGTGCTCTATGACTTTGTAATACTTACTCGGCATCCCAGCTCCCATAACCGCCTCGCTGAATTCACAGCAGGAGGCCCATCCGGCAAGAGCCTGATGCCAGTTGGAGCAAACACCTGGCTTTTCCCAGGGAGGGGTGTGCGCAAGAGCACAACAGGTCTGTCCTCCCAAGACCTCTGCCCAGCCTCTCTGGCACCGGCTCCAAAGGACCCCCCCCCCAGCAACTAAGTCCCAACCTGGGCGGTCGCCAGGGAAACAGAAGGGCCCAGACCTTGCTGGGGAGTGCCAGCCCTGGCAGTCAGCTATGAACTAGGACTGGGGGGCACGGGGTCGGGGAGCGGTCACGAGTGGGGCCGGATGCTTGGGGCTCACGCCCTCTCTGCACAAGGGTGGAGAGAAAGGGGCAATGGGCTGCAGGCCCTTCAAGGGGGGCAGGAAAGGTTTTCTAGGGGAGCTCTGTGGGCCGGGATAAACTGCCAATGGCCTGGGACAATGTGTGTTGGGCCAAACAAGGGACTGTGAATGGTTTCTTGTAGGAAGTTAAGTGGCTCCAGAGGAGGGGACAGTGGTGAGTGACAGGCGTCTGGCTGTGTGGACCCACTTTGTTTTTTTAAGATTTATTTATTTATTTGAAAGAGTTACACAGAGAGAGAAGGAGAGGCAGAGAGAGAGAGAGAGAGAGAGAGAGAGAGAGAGAGAGAGAGAAAGAGGGGTCTTCTATCCGCTGGTTCACTCCCCAATTGGCCACAATGGCCAGAGCTGTGCCAATCCAAAACCAGGAGCCGCCTCCAGGTCTCCCACGCAGGTGCAGGGACCCAAGCACTTGGGCCATCTTCTACTGCTTTCTCAGGCCACAGCAGAGAGCTGGATTGTAAGTGGAGCAGCCGGGACTTGAACCGGTACCCATAGGGGATGCCGGCACTGCAGGCAGCGGATTTACCCTCTATGCTACAGCGCCGACCCCATGGACCCACTTTAGACTTTCTTCCTGCCGTGTGAGTCTGGTTATACAATCGCTCTGTGGGGGGTGGGGGGTCCCTCCTGGGGGTCCAGACTCCAAGCCAACAAGGAGCTGTCAGAGGGAGCCCGTGCCAGCACCTGCTGCCTTCAAACTGGCTTCCGTGTAGAAGAATCAGCCGCCGCAGTGAAGGGTCCCTGGCTTCCTTAGCCCATCGCAAATCTGCCCTCCTCTGCCACGGCCAGCAGGCCCTGTCCCCAGGGAGTGGTAGCAGCATGGGCAGCTCCAGCTCCCAAGGGTCCTGGGTCTCGCTGAGACAGGCCCAGCTCTGTCACCACCACCACCACCACCACCACCACCACCACCACCCCAGAGGAAAGCGGAGAGCCCGCCTACTGTGTCCAAAATCCAACCAGGCACCTCCAGACCTGAGCTGGGGGCTCTGAGCCAAAGGCAAGGACAGCAAATGTGAGGGTGTAGATGGGGGGCGGGGCAGGGCGTTTGGTCTCCCCAGCTGTCTCCGGGCAGCTGGGCCACCTGACATCACCGACCGGCTGAGGCGGGAGTGGCTGTGTGGGAGGCCCGGGTACAGGGGGAGGGAACTCCTACCCCCGCCCAGGCCTTGGAGCATTTGAAAGGCAAATGTGCCGGGTTGCCTAGGGAACAGGAGAGAAGGACTTCCCTAGCACCGGTGACTAGTAAGGGATGGAGACGGAGCTGTGATGCTGAGAAAATTGTTTCCAAAAAAAAAAGTAAAAAGCGGTGACTAAGCAGCCCTGGTTATGTAAAGCGATCCCTGAGGAAGTGTGGGGAAAAGCCTGGCACCCACCCCCAGCCCCGGGAGTTTCTGCCCCTTCCCCCGGCTCTGCTCCCGGAACTCCCTGCTTCTCCACCGCACTGCAAGGAGAAGCCGCCCCGTGGGGCAGGGCAGGGCGGGCCAGGCCACGGCGAGGCCATGGAGATGCGTCCCCGGCCCCTGGAGTGGGGGGGACTCCTGTGATGGACGGGGACCTCTGCTCTGAGCGGTGTGCTCAGGGCCAGCCGGACAGCATCACCCGCCGCCCTAGAATCAGGGCCGCACACCCCCATGACAGAGTCCCCCACGTGAAGGAGCCCATGCTGCTGTGTGCTCTCTGCGGGGACCCTGGGCAAACTCCCCACCTCTCTGTGCCAGCATCCCGGGCTGCAACCAGGGGTGCCAGGCCCCCAAGGTTTCAGGGTGACTCGTGGAGCTGACCGGTGGGCGGGCCCCACGGCGGGCGCTCGGGAGTTCCGTTCCTTTCCCCTGAGCCAGAGGAACCCGGGAACCCTCTGGGCCTTTTGCAGAATGGCACATCTGAGGCAGCACGTGAGAGTCACAGGGCCCTCTGTCCGCCTCCCCCCACCCCCGTTGTCCAGGGCTCCCCTGATCCGGGCACCTGGTCTGTCTGGTGGGCATGCACGCACCTCTCCCATCCAGGAGAACACTGGGGCCTCAGAGGGCCGACGAGGCGTGGTCACACTCCAGCCCTCACCTGTGGTTCGGCCGAGATGCAGACCCGATGCCTCCAACCCCCCACGTCCCCCCAGCCGTGTGTCCTTGTCACCCTCGGCTAACCGACAGGACCTGGCAGGTCCCTTGAGACAAATGGACTTCAGCGGGAGCTCCTTGGGCCCTGAGAGCTGTGCAAAACGCTGCTGCCACCAGCCACTGCCCAGGGCCTGAGTGAGGGCGGGAGCTGCACAGCCCCACCTCCGGAGACCTGGGCTCCACCCCCTCTCCACGCCCGTCTAACCCTCCCATTCCTCTCACTTGTCAATACAAACACTCGTCACTGTCTGTATGTGTTTGCTTTACCGGCCCAACCCAGGAAGAGGAAATCTCTTTTAGGGCTCCAGGTGTGAAACCTAACATTTCCCCAGAAGCACGAGGCATTGGGAAAAGCTTTCGTTGCTTCTTTTTTAAGGATAAGTTAGGGTTTTTTTTTAAAAAAGTTCATTATTTACTTATTTTTATTGATTTGAAAGAGAAATCTTCCATCTGCTGGTTTCACTCCCCAAATGCCTACAACAGCCAGGGCAGGGCCAAGCCAAAGCCTGGAGCCTGGAACTCCATCCAAGTCTCTCCCACATGGGTGGCAGGGCCCCAAGTACTTGAACCACCGTCTGCCACTTCCCAGGGTGCACATCAGTGGGGAGCTGGCTCAGGGGCAGAGCCAGGACTCAACCAGGCGCCCTGATGGGGTTCGGGCAGTCCAAGCCGCGACGTAACTGGCTCTGCCCCAATCCCTGCCCCCCCCACTTCCTCCTTGGCCACTGTTCTCAGCACTTCTCTTGCACTTACTATCTGTATTTTTGTAATTATTTATTTGAGAGGCAGAGAGACAGACAGAGAGCAAGCTCCCGTATGCTGGTTCATTCCCCAAATGCCCACAACAGGCAAGGCCAAACCTGGTAACTAGGAACCCAAGCCAGGGCCCCTGTGTGGGTGGCAGGAACCCAATGACTGGCGCCATCACCACTGCCTCCCAGGGGCTGTACCAGCAGGAAGCTGATGTCAGGGGCCAGAGCTGAGAATCGAACCCAGGCGCTCTGTTGTGGGGTGTGGCTGCTGTCCTAACCTCTAGGTTAAATACCACTGCAGATTTACTTTAAGAAAAAAAAATTTTTTTAACCTGAAAAGCAGAGTTACAGAGAGAGAGGGAGAGACAGAGAGAGAGTTTCCATCCACTGGTTCTCTCCCCTAGACAGCCTCAATAGCCAGGGCTAGGCCAGGCCAAAGCCAGGAGCCGGAGCTTCTTCTGGGTCTCCCACATGGGTGGCAGGGGCCCAAGCGCTTAGGCCACCCTCCACTGCCTTCTCAGGTGCACTAGCAGGGAACTGGATCAAAAGTAGAGCAGCCAGGACTGGAACCAGCGTTCCCATATGGGATGCTGTTTGTCACAGGTGGGGCTTCACCCATAGATTTACTCTTGAAAGGGTCTCCTGGATGGGAGGGATGCACCTGCCCTGACCCAGAACCCTCCAGCCCGGTAACCGGTCCCCTCCCACTCCGCGCCAGCATCTCCCAGGCCTAGCAAGGCAGACCGGGTTTCCTTCAGGGAGCCTCAGCACCCCTTACCTCTCACTATTGTTGAGCTCCGAGTGCGGCCTGTGTGTGTCTTATTCCAGGCCTGGCTGTCCTTTGTCTTCCCCGATGGACACAGCACACACAGCCACGTCTCGCTCAACAACAGACCCTATGTGTGCCGGTGGTCCCGTAAAGACTGGGTCGCCTAGGGTTGTCCCAGCCATCTCGGGGTGCCCGAGTCCCTCCCTGATGTTCACCCCACCACAAAGAAGCCCGTCTCAGAAATTCCCCCACCCCTGCTTATTAAGTGATTGGCAGGTGATAAACAGATAATCACCGAATGAATGAATGAATGACCCCTCCCTGTCAGTGGGTGGCTGAGTGGGGGCTCCAGGGTGCCTGCCCCGGCCTGCACCCCAGGTTTTGCAGCCTCTCCTTGAGATGGGGGTGAGGGGTGGGCAGGAGCCCCTGTGACCTGTGACCCAGAGGCTCTGCGGGGACATTCAGAGTCCTTGGCCTCCCCAGTGCCACGGAAGCCACCAGCCTCCCGGTCCGGCCACACCCTAGCAGGGTGCCTTGAGAAGCCTCGGAATCTATAAGTGGAGGCCACTCTCGGCTCAGTGGGTTGTGGAGTCCCGTGCTCCCTCCCAGCCCCCAGGACACGCGCAGGGCCAGGAAGCAGCTGACAGGGTGAGGAAAGCCCCGCCCCGCCCCCGCCTCTCCTCCCACCTTGCCACCACCCACTGGGCAGAGGCCCCTAATTGCTGGTGCGAGGATTAGTCACTGCTAGCACCAGAGCCAGCGAGAGGCTGCCACCCCCACGGCCTGGCCCCCACGCAGGCGCAGGCGGGCTGAGCTTCCTGGGCGATCCTCACACCTCACAGAGCGACAGAGGAGCCAGGGCCCCATGGCGGCCACCCAAGACCGGCCCCGGGAGTGGCTGTCCTCTGAAATGGTCCCCTCCAGGCGGCCGCAGTCAGTAAAGGAGGGAGGGCCAGGACAGGGCGCCCAGCGAGGAGGATCCGTCAGGGGTAAAAAAGAGCTGCAGGGGCCCACCCGCCTCAGCAGAAGCCACGGCCCAGCCCATGCCCTGAGCAGAGGGGACCGGTAACACAGAGCAGCCCACTCCTCCATGAGCGCTGGAGGCCCAGCCAGCCAGCCCCGGGCCAGCCTGGGCCACCTCCTGCACCGTGTGCCTGTGGGGCATCTTCCAGGCCACAGGACCTAGTCTCACGTGGACACTCGTGGGACATTGGGTCTGGAAGGACCAGGGTCCCTCGCTGCTTTGCCTGTGCCCTGCCGGAGCCAAGCTGGGTCTCACGGCACAGCCGAGAGCCAGGGTTAGCGGGGCCCTGGCCTTGGGGCACGAGAGGCGGCCACTGTTGAAGGCAGCTGGAGAGAGGGAGGGGACAGTGGTGACCACTGCCTGGGTGTCTTCCCTGTGGGCCCATGTCACCTCCTCCTACAGGACAGTGGGGGGCAGGGATCAGACCGCGATGACAGGGCCGGGAAAGCAGCGAGCACAAGGCTGGAACAAGGGAGCCAGAATTTCTCAAAGAAGACCGAGGTGGGGGAGGGGAGGAGCCAGAAGTGAAAAGAAGCTGGAAAGAATCATCTCCCAGGGCGCCCCAGCCTCCCGGCCGGCCGGGATTCCCTCTGCCGCCCACTAGGTGATCCTCCCTCGGGGCCAGGAAGCCAGCTCAGGGTCAGAGTCCTCTCTCCCGCCCACCTGGGCTCCCCCGGGCTAACACGAGCCCCACCTGTGCCAAGGCAATGCCAGAGGCCCCTGTTGCTCTCTCTCCTCCATGACCAGGGAGGTCGCCACTGGGACAGCACCACGTCCCGTCTATCACCAGGCTGGGTTCCTGGAACCCCTGCAGCCACGCCTTGCTAAGCACCCTACTCCCGAAGCCCCACCATGTGCCCAAAGGCCCTGTTTAACCCAGATCTTAGGCAGCAGGAAGAGACGGGGGCCCTGCTCCCCCAGAGACACCCTTTCCTCTGGTCTCCAAGTTCCTGGAGGGCAGTGTCAGTGACCCTCTGCACGATCCAGGCAGCCCCCGCTGGCGCCACACATCACAGGTGCACCTGCGCCTCATGGTGCACACAGCATCACGGATGTCCACTGAGCTCAGCCTCGGCCACGGCCAGGGCGAGGAAGCCTCCCCTGGGGCTGAACACAACCCAGTGCCGTTTCTATCGCTCTCTTGGACCCAGCAGGGAGCCGACCCTGATGTTCCCCAAAAGCCTTGTCTGATCCAAGGAATGTTACTTCTCAAAAACAGACCAACCCTTGCTCTTGGCTGGATGTTAATATTTTAAGGCCTCCATTGTGGGCGCCCCATCCCTCCCCGTGTCCTCTCCTCCTGCTCTCCCCTCTGGCCACCACTGTCCCTCTAGCCCCCTCCTGCAAATGACTCACTCTCTGTTCCATTTTCTGTTGAGAGAGGTGAAGCGGAGGGAGACTGGACCGCCAGGCCTCGTGTCTTCAGTGTTGAACGTGGGACCCTAAAAGGACATTGGGGGCAAGGGCAGTGGCTGTCTATCTACCATGCTCAGGTCCTCTCTGTCCCAGGGAGCTCTCCTGGGCGGCCACGCCCTCCTTCCTACCCAGTAATGGGACAGACAGGAAGTGGGGAGAAGGGACGAGAGAATCAGGGAGGGAGAGAAGAAGACAGAGCTGCCTCCTCCTCTTCCTCCTCCTCCCCATCTCCCTCCCCCCCCCCATCTGCCTCCTCCTCCTCCCTCTCTCTTCTCCACTTTCCCGGCAGATGGTACATGGCCAAGCCTCTCCTGGCTCTCCCTCGCTGGCTCTAACCCACCCTGAGCACAGGCACCTCCCCACGGCACCTCCCTCCAGGCCTCAGTTAGAGCTGCCCTGTGTGTGCCCCTCTCATCCACCCGCGCCTGACTGTGCCCCGAGCCACCCCTCAGGCAGGCGTGACTTGGATCTGCTGGGAGGAGCAGGAGTGGGCTGGCACATTGTGGGTGGGGGTGGCCAACATCTGGAGGCCTCGATGAGAAAACTGGCTGGCCAGCCTGTCTCCCTCTTCCCTTCTATACCCAGCTGTGTGGCCCCCAAGTCGGCAGGTGACCGTGTTTTAAATAGAGGTGGAGCACGAGGTACGGAGGAATCAGGGCTGGCAGGCAGGGAGAGCCAAGCAAACGCAGGTCGGAGTGGCTGCCTGCAGCAAAGGCGAGCGATTTGAAGAGAAGAGTGAGGCAGATGGGGGCCGGGGGTGGGGTCCTCGCTGATGTTCCTGGGGTCTCACATGCCGGGCACCTGGCACCGAAAGCCACATGATGTAACTGATGAGAGAGCACTCGTGTTTTCTACCAAGTCCCACACGTGAGTGAGTAAAATGAGAGATGAGGAGAAGGCCAAAGGTTGGCGATGGCTTCTGGGGTCCTGTGTACCCCCCCTCAAACACCCGGGCAAGACCCTTGCACCTGACACGGGAGCCCCAGCCCCTGCGTTTCAGGATCCTATCCCTGGAAGAAGCGACAGCCCGTTCTGGGGGCTTGGCAAGTGTCGGAGGCAAAGGGTAGGGGAAAGGCCCACCGGTGCCTGGGGCCCCACTGAGGTGACCGTGTCCACCTTCAGCAGCCCTGGCTGCAGTTCCTCCTGCCTCCCGGGTGGAAGGCACCCCTCTAGGTACATCAGCGGGCCCTCCACTGTCCCAGGGGTCATCCCAGGCCACCCTGGCCATGGCCAGGGGGCTCAGGTGGCCCCGAGGAGCTCACAGCCGGCGCCCCCAGATGGGGAAACCCCCCCCAGGAACCAAGGAGTCGGGCAATCCTTCCTGCCCACTCAGAGATTCCGGAAGCCCTTCCAGCCTGGGGAACCCGCCTCCCCAACCTCTCTCTCTCGCTCGCTCACTCTCGCTTCCTCTGTCTGTCTCCTCCTCGCGACTCCTGTGAGTGCACAGGAGGGCTAAGGGAGGCCCCGTGCGCCTGTGATGAACGGAGCTAATTTCTGGTTTGCTGGTGTGCCGTGGAGACGCTCCTCGGCCCCCTCCCTGCCGGCAAACCCTTCCCACACACAGACAAATAGGCTGCATGTTTAATTGGAATTCCTCACACCTACAGGGTAAAGCCTTGTCAGTGGAAATAGAGCCCATAGCCAGCTGGCTTCCCCCATTCCACCCACCTTGTCTCTTAAAAAGAAATCCCCCCCCCATACGTGAACACCACCCACGGGCCCTTGCACATCCCTCCCAGTACGCTTGTAAAGGAGCGATTGGTTGGCAGTGCTGCTCCTCGCCGGGCCTGCTACATCCGGGCCCACCCGGCCGAGACCACCCAGAGGATCCTCCCTGGCAGGCGGCCCACGGCCTCCACAAGGGCTCGCCTCGGGAATGCCCCCCTCGCCACAGCCCCCGGGGCCCCCCAAAAAGGACACTGCTGGGAGGCACAGGAGACGGAGCAATGCAGGGAAGGAAGGGGACAAGAGCCCCAGAGGTGTACGAGGGGAGAGCCTGGGGCCCACCTGTGCCAGGACGCGCAGGTGGGGAAACCGAGCCCGGAGGGGAGAAGGAAAAGGCACCCTGCGGGGCCGGCCCCCTGGCACCTCCCAGGCAGGGAAGGGAGGAGGGCAGGACTCCGCGTAGGGGAGGGGCGCAAAGAAGGAGGAATCCAGCCGGGATGGGACAGACCCAGGGGTCTTCCTGGGGGAGGCAGATTGATTTGTGAGAAGGGAGCCTGGGACTGTACGCCGGGGCCCCAGAAGATAAAGGCAGGGACAGGCCCGATCCCTGGGGACAGCCACAGGGCTGCCCAAGGCTAGGAAACACAGCTGACTGCCCTTGGAGGGGGGACCATGGGCCAGGCACCTCCAAAAAAGGACCCCTCCCCACCAGGCCTGAAGTCATGACCTTGACATCTGGGGTCAGCAGGGGTCTCTGGTCCCCAGGGGGAGGTTCCTCTCATGTTGCCTTCTGCCCCGTGGGGCCTGCTCCCCTGCTCCCGCCAAGGCGGGGCCCGGCGCTGGCCGGCACCAGAGCTGTGTGTTAGTGAGCAGACAGCTGCCTAGGGGGCTCCGGGGAGCGTGGTGACAATCCTCACGCTCCCCCACAAAACACCGGTTCGGTTTGCCTGAAAGTTCACCATTAGTGACTCATTTCTTTGGGTTAAACATAGCCCTCCCTTCTTCCACGCAGCTGCTCTGGGAGAGGGTAGCTCATTGAGTCTTTCACATCCTGGCGTGAATGGGGAGACGATTTGAGATCCAGGAGCGGGGTGGGGGAGGGAGAGAGTGGAAGTGGAGGAAGAGCCGGCAGAGCAGGAGGGGCATCTGCTGAGTGGGACCCAGCCCCAGCCGCCGCTGTCCCAGGGTCGGCGAAGCACCCACCTGGGTTCAGGCACAGTGCTGGGTTTAGGAGCCGCTTGCACCTCTGGCCTCATCTGATCCTCGGGGCTCCGTGAAGCTGGAGAGAGGTGGCTGTACCCATTTTACAGTTAGAGGGACTGAGGCTCTGGGAGGTTGGCGGCCTCGCCTTCTAGCTGGTGAGTGGGAGGGCCAGGACCCTTGTCCAGACCCCCACCGAGGCCCCTCCCCAAGCTCACGTCACCCCAGCTTCCCCACAGTCGTCTGTCCCAGATGGCCGAGGTCCATGGTAGAGGAAAAAGAACAACTTGCTACTGGGAAGGGCGGAGGAGGCCAAAGACGGGTTTACGCTGTAAAAGCAGGTGCACTCCTTGGTGGAGAGCCCACCTGGGAACGCGCCGGGGGGGGGGTGTGTGTGGACGGAAGCGAAGCACCCATGGTCCGACAGCAACGTCGGGACCATCCCACGGGTCCTCCTGTCTGTGCCCCCCACCCCAGGCATCCCTTCATAGCCAGGCAAGGAAGACCTGCCAGGGGTGTGAACAGGGGGCAGGTGCTCCCCTGGGGAGGCAGGGATGACGGTGAGCCTCCAGAGCCCTGCTGGGAAGCCCCAGGGGCCTCCGTGCCCAGCCCTCCCCCGGCGGCTCTCCCAGCTCTCAGCCCTGCAGCAAGTGGCCGGTCCGCCATATTGGAACTGTCCCCCCCCCCCCATGTCTCCCCTGTAACGAGCCGGGTTAAATATGCTGTAATCAGGGTAATCGTCCACCTGGGCTGGTTTTCGCGCGAACTGCCTTTTGTACTGCCATAGGACGTTAATAGCAATTATTCTGCTTTGTAATTGGAGATTTAAATACTAATTCAAACAGCCAGAGGAAAACCAATTAGTGCTAATTTATCTCTATGTGTTTTCCAGAGCTGGTGTCTGTCACACTGTGAAGAAATAGGTTGGTAATTAGTACAGTCGGGCGGTAGATAGAAATAATTATCAGATTCTTTCATTTTTCTTGTGGGGGGGTTGGAAATGAGTAGGGGGCGGGGAAGGCCAAGAGGGGCTCTGAAAGTCTTTGTTCGCTGGAAGTTTGGCGGGGAGGGCCCTTGGCAACCAGGAGGTTCCCAGTCCACCGTCCTCTCAGCATCCGAGTTGCACAGGTAGTTCCGAGAGTGAGGTGACTCTGACAGAGGCTTCCAGGGGCCGGCGCTGTGGAAGAGTGGGCTAGGCCTCCACCTGCAGTGCCAGTATCCCATAAGGGCACCGGTTCAAGTCCCGGCTGCTCCTCTTCCGATCCAGTTCTCGGCTGTGGCCTGGGAAAGCAGTAGAAGGTGGCCCAAGTCCTTGGGCCCCTGCTCCTGTGTCGGAGACCCTGAGGAAGCTCCTGGCTCCTGGCTCCTGGCTCCAGGCTCCTGGCTCCTGACTCCTGGCTCCTGGCTTCGGATCGGCACAGCTCTTGCTGTTGCGGTCATTTGGGGAGTGAACTAGCAAATGGGAAGACTGTTTCTCTCTCTCTCTCTCTCCCTCCCTCTCAAATACATTTTTTAAAAAAAGAAGCAGCTTCCGGCTCCTAGGCCTGCCAAAGCCCCACCAGCAGTGCTCCGGGAAGCAGCGCCCTTGCTCTGTGCCCAGGGAGGGGTTTGTGAGACTCCCATGGCTGACCAGGGGCGTCGGGGACCAGGCCAGCCAGCCTCAGCCCCCAGCCACGTGGGCTGGGCAGACAGGCGTGGAACCTCTCAGTACCGGCTTCCGCACTTTCGAAAGGGATGTGGGAACACCTGGCTCCCGCGGCCGTGGAAGTGTTTGGGTTCAAGGACCTAATGTAGACTGTGGCCTAGAACCAGCGACAACAGGTGTGAGCCGCGAGTGCCCACAGCTCGCCTGCCACTCTTCTGGATGTACAGAATGCTCGTTCACTCATGTGGTCTCTGCCACGGGGTCCGAAGCCCCAGGCTGGCTCGCGCGTGGGTTTCTCTCTGTGCCCTCCTGTCCTGTCCTGTCCTCTTCCGGGCTTGACAGCCCTGAAGGAATTATACGCACTGAGCCTCAGCTTCAGGGAGGAGGTACTGTAAGAGCCAGCCGTGGCCAGGAGCCCTGCTGGCGTTCCTCGTCCTGGTCGGTACCACTCTGCTGTTACTTTGCACACGTGGTGTCTGCAGACCCTCTGCGGAGGTGGGTGGGTAGATGCGGTACTCTCCGCACACTTTAGCAGGCAATCCAGTATTTAATGCAGGCCTGGTACCACGTAGACATGGGCCTGGTGCTCCACGGGGAGGTGGAGCGCTCGTGGCACTTCATGAAGCCCCAACGGCTTACAGAATGCTTCCGCCTATGTGACCGAGACAGAGAGAGAGGTCTTCCTTCTATTGGTTCACTCCCCAATGGCCGCAACGGCCTGAGCTGCGCCGATCCAAAGCCAGGAGCCAGGAGCTTCTTCCCGGTCTCCCA
Source organism: Oryctolagus cuniculus (assembly GCF_964237555.1). NCBI lineage: Eukaryota > Metazoa > Chordata > Mammalia > Lagomorpha > Leporidae > Oryctolagus > Oryctolagus cuniculus. The sequence goes on from NC_091439.1 coordinate 122,857,953, forward strand.
TGCGGGTGCTGGGGCCCAAGGACTTGGGCCATCTTCTACTGCTTTCCCAGGCCACAGCAGAGAGCTGGATCAGAAGAGGAGCAGCCGGGACTAGAACTGGCGCCCATATGGGATGCCAGCACTGCAGGTGGAGGATTAACCTATGTGCCATGGCACTGGCCCCAATCAATATGCTTTAAAAAATCAAATAGCTGTCCCAATGCCTTAAAACTGAACGAGTGGGTTGAAAATTACTTTGCATCCCATGTTACAGGTGGGAGAGTGAGGCTTGGAGAATTGAAGTTTCTTGCTCAAGAATGTGCCAGAATCAGAGCCTAAACCCAGGTTTTCGCAGTAACTTGCGGAGAGGCACCGCATAAGTACCTGTTGAACGCACAAATCCATAAGCTTCCCAGGCTGCGTGTTTAGCACAGGGGTTAAGGCACCGCTTGGGGATGCCTGCGTCCCGTCTAGAAGCTCCTGGGTTCGAGTCCCAGCTCCGTTCCTGACTCCAGCTCCCTGCTAATGTGCACAGTAGGAGGCAACAGGGCACAGCTCAAGTACTCGGGTCCCTGACACCCTCACGGCCTCTGCTTATCCAAACCCTGGCTGTTGCAGGCATTGGAGGAGTGAACCAGGAGATGGGAGACCTCTCCTTCCCTTCTCTCCCCCCTCCCCGCCTTTCAGATAAATAAAAAGAGAAAAAAAGTCAGTAAATAAATGTGCCTGCCCCTGAATCACATGGCCTAAACTGCCAGCGCTCCTGTGCTGGCCGTGTACGAGGAGCAAAGTGGGTCCAGGAGGCGGGAGGTAGGGGCTGGGCAGAGTCCCCGCCGCCCCCAGCCTCGGTGTGGTCCTTCAGGTTTGGAGTCTTGAAGTTTGAAATCCTGGGCCAGCTACGCTCAGGGAGCCCCTCTCCGGCGACAGCACCTGCAGGCAGCAGGTGGCCCAGCAGTCATGAGGCGAGACCCGTGAGAAACCCCACAGTGGTTGTGCTGCCTGGTTAGGACATCCCATAGGTCAGGTGGATTTGATGCATCTTCAATTTGCCATGTTTTCAATGTACGATGGGGTTCTGGGGGGTGACCCCATCGTGAGTCGAGGAGCACCTGTCACAGGTGACAATGCTGGGAAACCCTGGCCTTTGCCTGCTCAACACTGACCCCACCCTGGCCATGGATGCGCTCAGGAGACCTGACTGGCCCCCGCCGTGGACACTTAGGGTGAGCCCCTGGGCTGGGCCTCGGAGACTGTGCAGGAGGAGGGTGTGGCTTTGGCGAAGGTATGAGGAGGGAATGGATGGGGGGGGGGTGTTTGAGCAGCATGCAACAGACTGGAGCGTTGGAGCCCCGTGGGGAAGGGCTGGGGCAGCAAAGGGCTCTGCTGGGGCTCAAGCCTCCCTCCCTCTTGTCGCCAAGCCACTAATGCCATCACCTCATCCCACCCGTTACCCCACCACCGCCAAGGGCCCCCCTCCAAGAGCTCTGCCTTCCTAGCACGTGGACCCTGGGGGCCTCGTGCAGCCCACAGCACAGCACAGGGCTCCCCCTGCCCTGGGGGAGAGGCATCCTCTTTCTGATTCACATGGAGCGGCCCGCCATATGCTAGCCAAGCTGTGGGCTCCTGCCCAGGGGGGTGCCTGCTTCCTGTGGGCGCATGGCTGCCCTGGAGTTGACGCGTAGGGCACGGAAGCCCTGGGAAGGTTGTGTTTGAGCAGGGTGGACTGGAGGACAGCCCACGGGGAGGGGAGTGGCCGGAAGGGGGAGAGATGGAGAGGGAGGGGCGGGGGCAGGGATGCAGCTCTGGCAGGATACAGACTGGGCAGGGATCCAAGACTGAGCGATGGCGGAGGGATTGCGGGCAATTTTCATCTTTTCTCTTTTTGGTTATTGGTATTTTCTAAATTTTCTGCACTGAGCATATTTCTCTGTTACACGAAGAAAAACAATGAAACTGATTTTTAAGAAGGAAGGGACATATGCTAGAGACATTTTGAAGGAAGAGCTGACAGAATTTGATAAGTGACTAGATAAGAGTGATAAAGGAGCAAGAAGATGAGCAGAAATAGCTCCTCGGTTTGGAGTCTGGTGGGGGGGGGTTGCTGGGGTGGGGGGCCGGTGCACTCCCATGAGATGGGACCCGGGAGCAGGGTGGGGTCGGGGAGTGGGGGGTGCGGAGGAGGTCCCTCCGGCTTCAGGCAGTGAGGTTGGAGCTGCTGGCAAGACAGTGGAGGTATTCAGCCCGCAGGAGCAGTGGGGAGGGTCTCTGCCCACCCCCAGGTTGCAGGGGCAGAACCACAATGCTCAAGCAACAGAGCTTCACAACACAGCCCCGCCTCTCCATCCAGGCCTTTACAAAACAGTCCCTGAGACAAAGTCCGGGGGTGTGGCCACCTCCCCCACCCCGGGGGACACCGGCTACTCAGTGCATGCTGAGAGCCAGAGCCAGAGCGAGGCAAGGATGGCTCGATGGCGAGGCTGGAGCTGGGGCTGGGCTGGATGGGAGGCCGGCCCGAGTGAGACGTAGGAAGACAAATGCATGGGCTGGGTTATTGCAAGGCTCCCGTGTCCTGGAGGTGTTGGGATAGGAGTCGGGAGCTCATGCCTGGAGCTGCCTCCCAAGTCACCCAGGACCCACCTGAGTCTTCATCCCCAGCCGCCACCCCACCCCCCGGCGTGAGCCCATGAACCCAGAAGCCTGGTTTGACTGAGGCCTGTGTAGGCTTTGGACCTCATGGAGCTTTGGAGACCTGCAGTTCTGCGCCAGGGCGGCCTGTGCCCTCCAGCTTCTAGAACCATCCATGGCATGGGCAGGGCTGGCCCTCTCACAGCTGTGAGTGGAATACCAGGAGCACACCCATCCCCGTGCCCACCGCCATCCTGCCCCAGGCGCCAGGCTCACCTACTGAACCCTTGCCTCAAAAGACTCCATTCTGACTGGGGCCTGGGCCCCACCCGAGGCTGCATCCCTGTTTCCTTGACAACCAAAAGGCTGGGTGAAGAGTAAGACACAAAGCAAACAGAATTAGCTCCACTTGGGTGGCCTGGGAGCTGCAACCCCGGCCTTATGGGGCCGTGGATGGGGGGGGTGTCTACCCCGGCTCCTTCCCTCTCTCTCAGGCCGTGGGGACTCCCGTGGCACCCCCACGCCCAGGCGAGGTATGGTACAGGGCAGGCTGGCGCTGGGCTGTGGACCATGGCCAGGAGCAATAAGACATCTGTGGAGGGTCCCGTCCCTGCCAGTGCTGGTGATCAGGAGGCGAGAGGTGAGTGGGAAACATGGCCTGCCACAGTGTAGCTTTGGGGAGCAGCACGGCCACTCATTGGAGCATGAGGGAGAGGTGCCAGGACAGCTCCCGGGTGGTCCCTGCAGGAGGACCCAGGCCTGCCAGACACCCTCCCACTCCCAGGGCTCCTGAGTTAATGCCATCACCCCCTGGCCTTGCCCAAGCCCCTCAAGCATTTAGGGGTGCCTTAGAAAAATGCCTTAGAGATGTACAAGGGTGCTTATGTTTGCAGAGGGGTAGGCCAGTGGCACCGCTTGGGACAACCACAGCCCGTGTCGGAGGGTCTGGGTTCAATTGCAGCTTCCTGCTGAGGTGCAGCCTGGGAGGCAGCAGGCGATGGCTCAGGCAGCTGGGTCCCTACCACCCAGGTGGGAGGCCTGGATGGAGTTCCCGGCTGCTGACTCTTGGGGGCATTTGGGGAGTGAACCAGCAGATAGAAGATTCTCTCTCTCTCTCTCTCTCTCTCTCTCTCTGGTTCTTTCTTTTTTTCTGCCAGTCTCTCTTTCAAATAAAGAAAGGCCAAAGCCTAATGGAGGGAACAGGCATTTTGCCTAATGGAGGGAACAGGCATTTTGCCTAGTGGTTAAGGCACCCACATCCCACATCAGAGTACCTGGGTTCAAGTTCTGGCCCTGGCTCCCCGTTCCTGTTTCTTGCTAAGGCAGGCCCTGGGAGGCTTCAGTGATGGCTCAAGTAATTGGGTCCCAGCCGCCCATGTGGGAGGCCTGGATGGAGTTCCTGGCTCCTGGCATTGCCCCAGGCTGGTCCCAGCCATTGCAGACATTTATGGGAATGAACCAGTGGATGGGATCTCTCTCTCTCTCTCTCTCTCTCTCTGTGTGTGTGTGTCTGACTCTCAAAATAAAAATAATAAAATTTAAAATATTTATAACAAAGTTTGTGGGAAATTAAATTAAAAGATAAGGTGGCCGGCGCCGCGGCTCACTAGGCTAATCCTCCACCTAGCGGCGCCGGCACACCGGGTTCTAGTCCCGGTCGGGGCGCCGGATTCTGTCCCGGTTGCCCCTCTTCCAGGCCAGCCCTCTGCTGTGGCCAGGGAGTGCAGTGGAGGATGGCCCAGGTGCTTGGGCCCTGCACTCCATGGGAGACCAGGAAAAGCACCTGGCTCCTGGCTCCTGCCATCGGATCAGCGCGCTGCGCCGGCCGCAGCGCGCCGGCCGCGGCGGCCATTGGAGGGTGAACCAACGGCAAAGGAAGACCTTTCTCTCTGTCTCTCTCTCTCACTGTCCACTCTGCCTGTCAAAATAAAAAAAAAAAATTAAAAGATAAGGTTATTTTTGTGCAAAAAAATGAAATCCATGTATAGTATCTTCCATCATGATATGCATTGTCCATGATCATTTTGCCAATATCTTATACTCACGGATTGCAGCACCTTTTTGCACCAAAATAAACATATCTTTTAATTCCATTTTCCATGAACTTTTTTTTTTTTTTTGACAGGCAGAGTTAGACAGTGAGAAAGAGACAAAGAGAAAGGTTTTCCTTCTGTTGGTTCACTCCCCAAATGGCCACCATGGCCGGCGTTGCGCCAAACCGAAGCCAGGAGCCAGGTGCTTCTCCTGGTCTCTCATGTGGATGCAGGTGCCCAAGCACTTGGGCCATCCTCCGCTGCCTTCCCGGGCCACAGCAGACAGCTGGACTGAAGAGGAGCAACCAGGACTAGAACCCGGGGTGCCAGCACCGCAGGCAGAGGATTAGCCTAGTGAGCCACAGCGCCAGCCTCCATTCTGTTTAGGGAAAATTGAAAAGAAGAAGAGAGGGAGGGAGGGAGGGAGGAAGTTGTAAATACACATGGCCGGGCCGGCGCCGCGGCTCACTAGGCTAATCCTCCACCTAGCGGCGCCGGCATACCGGGTTCTAGTCCCGGTCGGGGCGCCGGATTCTGTCCCGGTTGCCCCTCTTCCAGGCCAGCTCTCTGCTGTGGCCAGGGAGTGCAGTGGAGGATGGCCCAGGTGCTTGGGCCCTGCACCCCATGGGAGACCAGGAAAAGCACCTGGCTCCTGGCTCCTGCCATCGGATCAGCGCGGTGCGCCGGCAGCAGCGCGCTGGCCGCGGCAGCCATTGGAGGGTGAACCAACGGCAAAGGAAGACCTTTCTCTCTGTCTCTCTCTCTCACTGTCCACTCTGCCTGTCAAAAAAAAAAAAAAAAAATACACATGGCCACGTATGAAGATCTTCAGTGTACAGCCTCACAGGGGTTTTTACCCTTGACACCACCACCGAGACGGAAACCATCCTCCACACCGCTGCTTCCCGGTCCAGATCCCCTGGAAACGCAAGCTGACGGGCACCTCTGCCCCGTCGGTCAGCGTGTCCCGGTGCGGGGAATCGGGGCAGTGGGCGTCGCCTGGCCTCTCTGGCCGTGTTCTGTCTCGGGAGGCGCGTGGCTGGCTACGGAAAGCCACGGTTCCTTCTCCCTAGGGCGGCTTGCTCTCTCCGACGCTGTCAGCTTCCTGCTGTGGCTCCCCCCGACCCTGCAGCCATCCACGCCCAGGCTGGCCTCGCCTCTGCTGCCCACCCCCCTTCCTAACTCACTGGAGAAATCACCAGGAACGAGAGTGGGGATGACGTCGTGGGGATGACCTCAAATTCCCTCTCAGTGGCAAGAAAAACAGCAGCGGGCTAAAGGTGGGGGGGGTAACTGGGCAGCAGCAGCCTTTTATTATTAGCGACGTCCTCGGTTGTGACACATCTCACCGCGGCCGGGCCCTCACCAGCGTGTCACAGCTTCGAGGCTGAGAACCACTCGGCTGCGGGGTGTGACTTCCGAAACAGGGGAAGGCCATTTCCTGGCCCTAAAATGTCTCTTTCTCCCACCCTGCCACGTTCCCCCTGAAGATCTGCCCCAACCTACTGTGTGGTGTACAGTGGGCCCAGCGGGAACAGAGTCTGTTAGGTCCACAGCACCCGTGAGGGTGACAGACACAGGATCCGGAGTGCTGCACGCCCTTGACCCCGCAGGAGGGTGATGTCGGTATCCCCCACTTTGCATGGGAGCAAACTCAGGCACGCAGAGGTGACGTGACCGGCCCGAGGCCACACAGAGGCTGACCCGAGTTGGTCTCCTCCAAGCCCCGAGGCGGGCAGCAGGTGCCACGCCTTCTGGAGCAAAGAGAAGACTAGTGACACCTAAGCACAGAGCTAGCGTGAGAGGGACACAAGAGGGGCACGCTGCTGCCGGGGCCCACACCCCCCGGCTCACCCCCGACCCTAGGCACTGTTGCCCCCCCAGACACAGGTGCATCCTCTGTGGGCACCAGCAGCCATCGTTGTCCACCAGGGCCAGGTGCAGGGGCATGTCACAGGCACCAGGGGACACGCACAGGTCTTCTGGTCACTGAAGGGCCTGTTTCTTCAAAGGAATGCCCACCGAGAAACTCTGTGGACGTCTGCTCCACGCCAAGGGCCTGGTGTGCACAGTGTCCGTCACGAGGCAACCCTGGGGCACGGGCATCCTGAGGTGTCCTTTGTCAAGGAGAAAGCAAGTCCAGTCAGTCACCACGGGACTGCAGGGACCACGGCTGCACTGACTGCCACCTGCGGCCAGCCTCTCCCTCTGCGCTTGGCAGTGTGGGCTTCCCAGAGAGACAATATGTCTTATGGAGCCATCAAGCTAAGCCCCCTAGCTACCCATGCGGACTGGCTACCCTTGCGAAAAAAGAAAGAAAAATAAAAGTTAATGGAGCTAAGTTTATTTTGGTGCAAAAAATTTTTTGAATGCCGTGTACAACTTTTGCATAGCATGCATCTCCATGCACACTTGGAAAACCCTGCAGGTGCGTGGATTTCAAACATTTTTACACCAAAATAAGCTTACCTTTTAGTTCTACTTTCCATGACATTTTGGGTTTTATTTTATTTATGTGAAAGAGAGATCTCTCCCATACACTGGTTCACTCCCCAAATGCCTGCAGTGGCCGGAGTTGAACTGGCCAAACACGGGAGCCAGGAAGTGAGTCCAAGTCTCCCCCATGGGTAGCAGGGACCCAACGCCCTTGACCCAATCACCCAGCTGTCTCTCCGGGTTATGCGTTCGTAGAAAGCTGGCCGTGGAGGGAGCCTCTGAGGCCGGGGGCTGTGCTGGTCAGCTTTATGTTAGTACAAGGAGATACCTGAGGTAAACAAATCTAGAAGAGGTTCATTTAACCAGCAATCCGGGCGGTCCAAATCCAAGATCACGTGGCTTCATCGGTCTGGCCGGGGAGGACCTGAGCTGGGACTTCGCGCTCCGCGGCCATGTCTGCAAGTTCCCAGGAGGTTCAGCCTTGCACCTGTGTGTTCTGATGGGACAATGGAGCCCTGACCACTGACACACATGTGATCTCACTTCCTGCCGCCTCCCATCCGTCCTGTAGCTGTCACTGCCCTGCACGGAGAGGCTGGGCCTGAACTCAGGCTTCTAGAACAACCCTGTCTGGAGAACCCTCTCCTGGGGGTGGGGGAGTGCACTCCCCGGGACCCGAGGGCCTCCCACCGGGCCCCACTTCCCAAAGACTCTACCACCTCCCAATAGCATCTGCACAGGGACCAAGCCTCCCACACATGGACCTTGGGGAGCGCCCTGAGAGCACACGCACACCCTCGCGTGCCCCAGGCGTTGGTCTGTTACCCCTGAGCAGATGGGGACTTTCGGAGAAAACAGGTTTTAGCAGGAGAGTGGCAAGGTGGGTCTGGCAGCCTCGCCATTTGCAAGAGCAGGGAGCGGAGGCAGGCTGTTCGCGTAGCCCAGGCACGAGCTCGCCTGGGGCCGCCGGAGCCTCTAAGAGGAGCTGATCGCCCAGTGACTGCTGTGTGGCGGGAAGAGAGGGAGTGCCCGGCTGGGTCCCAGGCTTCGTCCCGCCAGCCCCGGTGGCCAGGGCCATCCCTCCACACCGAGATGTGCTTGGTCACCTGCAGCGGGAGTGGACAAGAAGCCCCTGGAGCTGCCAGCTGGGGCCAGGAGTGGACACTGTCCCACCCCAAGAAGCTGCAGGCCATACATTTGACCCCATACTCCAACCCTGCGGAGAGGGTTGATTGTATGATCAATTGTGGGGCTGGTGCCATGGCTCACTTGGTTAATCCTCCACCTGCGGCGCCAGCATCCCATATGGGCGCTGGGCTCTAGTCCCAGTTGCTCCTCTTCCAGTCCAGCTCTCTGCTGTGGCCCGGGAGGGCAGTGGAGGATGGCCCAAGTGCTTGGGCCCCTGCACCCGCATGGGAGACCGGGAGGAAGTGCCTCGCTCCTGGCTTCAGATCGACGCAGCTCCAGCTGTTGTGGTCAACTGAGGGGTGAACCAGTGGATGGAAGACCTCTCTCTCTTTCTCCCCCCCCCCCCGCTTCTCCTTCTCTCTCTTTGTAACTCTGACTTTCCCAATCTCTTGTGTCATGAGCACTATAGGATGTGTTTGGGCAGTGCCAGTCCCAATGTGCCGCCATTTTGTTCTTCATCCCTGGTGTTTCTTTGGATGATTTCCCAAAGCAAAGTGGGCTGGGAACGGGTTGACATGTGAAGAGGGGAACACGCAAAGGACGCGGTGAGCGTTTGTTTCCACTGGGGGCGCGACACGCTGCCGAACGGTAGATTCTTGGCCCGTGAACTCCTGGCGGGCAGGGGCACACCGGTGAAAGCCGTGTGATAGGAAGGAATGCAGTCGCCGAAAGCAGTTATGGGGCAGAAAGAGAACTCTTGTTCCGCGGGGCCCAGGTGGGGCCAGAGCCATGACAGATCTTGGGAAAGGTCTTGGGGACACAGAGGAAACTCCTCCGAAAGCGTGAACTTTCTGACGGTGACAAAGGCCGGCCTGAGCCTGGTGTGCTGGACACCGCTTGACCCGTATCACCATGTCTCGTCCTCACCCGATCCCGGGAGGCTGGCACTCGAGTTGTCCTCGATTTCCAGAGGCAGAGCCACGGCTCAGGGGTCACGCAGGCGGCAGTGGGACATCCGAGCCAGGCGCTGCAGCCTCCGAGGCTCTGTCCTCTCACCTTGAGGGCCACATGCTGATGACCTGACCGCCCGGGGAGCGGGCACCCAGAGCCAACGAGGAACAGGTCCTTGGTCGGGGACACCGTGGAGGAAGCTCGCACTGTGGCATAGCAGCACCAGCATCCCATTTGGGCACAGGTTCGCGTCCCGGCTGCTCCTCTTCCCATCCAGCTCCCTGCTAATAGTCTAGGAAAGCAGTAGAAGATGGCCCAAGTGCTTGGGCCCCTGCACCCACATGGGAGACCCTGAGGAAGCTCCTGGCCCCTGGCTTCAGATCGGCCCAGCTCGTGCTGTTGCGGCCATCTAAGGAGTGAACCAGCAGGTGGAAGACCCCTCTCTCTGTCTCTCCCTTCCTCTCTCTGTCTGTAACTCTACCTCTCAAATAAATAAATCTTAAAAAAAAAAAAAAAAGGCAGCAGTAACTGGGGGGAGGGGTGGACTCGATGGCTTTGAAGGCGTCGTTCAGCTCTCTGTCGCCTTATTCCGTGGCTCGTGCTGTTCTTGCCGAAGAAGACTTGCTCAGTCTGCCCCTGTGTTGGAAATGGACGCTGGCCTCATGGGCAGCTCGGTGACGTTAGGTGACACACACAGCCTGCTCTGGGTCGCGGCTCTTCTGCTGTCAGACGGAGAGCAAAGGACTCCCCAGTCCCTCCAAGGCAGGACTCCCCAGTCCCTCCAAGGCAGGACTCCCCAGTCCCTCCAAGGCAGCCGGTCATCGCTCGTGAGGAGTAGAGGGCAGGGGAGGCTACAGTAGGGAGGCAGGGCCCTCACTCCACTACCCGCTCAGACGTGGTCCCACCTCTGTGAGCCCGGCAGCCTTCGTGGCCGTGGCCGTGGCCGTGGCCGTGGGGGGCCCTTCCAAGGAGAAGCTGGATGGGGGGAGAGGTGGTCAACACCAGCCCCACCCTGTCTGCGCGGAACCTGCAGGACTGAAGCTCTGGGGCTCCTCCCCATTGACCCTGCTTCTTCTAGCCACGGGCAAGGGCAGCTGTCAGAGAGAAGTGTGGGGCAGAATTCTCGCTGCATCCACCAACAGGCACTTGGAGGGCGTGCTCCCGGCCGCGTGGCTTCCCACCCCTGCGCTGCTCCTGCGGGTATATATTTATCCACATATAAATATCTCGTTCCCCGAGGGACAAGGAGCTCAGCCAAGCGGGGAGTTCGGCGTGAGCCGGGGCAATTTGCCGCGCAGGCAGTGCACTGGGGGGAGGCAGAGGCACTGAGCATTCGGGACATCACCTGGTGAACCCAAAATTGCACAGCTCCCCAGAGCACCCGAGAACCCCTTCCTTTCTCTCTTTTCCTTTACATTAACAAAGGGTCTGTGGTCCCCCTCCCCACCTTTTTAGGCAATTGAAATTGTGATTTCTTTCGAGACAAGAAGCAAGCTAACGGCAGGGGCTAGATAATTTGATAAAGGGCTGGGGGTTAGAGAGGAGTTGGGGTGTGGAACGGGGGGTGCGGGAACTCAGATCTGCCGGTAGCGGCAATAAATGCAGAGTTTTGCCTTAGGCATAATATATCAAAGAAAATATAATGCATCCAGCTTAAGACTAATGATTGCCATGTAATTAGATGAGAAGCATTGTGCTATAAATGTGTATTCTTTAGCGTGCTGTGATTTTACTGTAAAAAAAGAGAGAGAGAGAGAGAGAAGGAAGGAGACAGAAAAACAGCCCAGCAACATACTATAAAAAGAACCCTCTGTTGACTTCTCTGCTGTTTAGTATTCCTTGGCTGTTCTCCCTTGGGAGTGTGTAATTAGTACTTTATGAAGAGTACATTTAAAGCAGTTTAATATTCACCTCATTCAATCTGAAACAATGTGATCCATGCTTAGACAAATCAGTGCTCCTTGCTGACATAATCTGTCAGAACATTACGTCTGAGAAGACCTTCCAAGAGGTTTGGATGTTAATTAGTTGTCTATCATGTATAAACAGAGCAGTGAGCAGAAGGGCCTCACAGACCAGAGGAAGACGCTGGCAAATGCATTTTGTAGAACGCGGCCCGCAGGGGGGTGTCCTCGCTCTCCCCGCCTCCCCCCTTCCCCGGGGCTCACCTCCCTCTCTCTTCCGGGCAAGCTGAGTGCTTTCCGGGGTTGGCTCCAAGGGCCTGTCCCAGCAGCTGCGCGGTGCAGCTCGCGGCTCCCTGACCAGAGGCTCACCCGCAAGGGGCGATGGCTGTGGACTGCCAGGTCTGGGGGGCAGTGACCTCCCAGGCACTCCTGAGCTTGCTGGGAGGCTGCGGGTTTGGGGACAGGGCAGGCCCCACCTCCCGGGGTAGAGGTGAGGTTGGTGGTGGTGGGGAGCCGGAGCAGCTGCCATAACCCTACTAGTAGCACTGTGCCCACCCTGGACTCCTGGACTCCAAACCCGCCTGCAAGGTGCAGAGTCACAGCCAGGATCCCGCAGCCCAGGCCCTGCCTGCAGGGAGAGACTGCCGGCTCCTGCCGGGGCTGGAGTCCAGGCTGCTCCCGTGTGAGTTGTACAGGGATCAGAGGAAGCACTCCTGGATTCTGGACTCCCACTGCCTGCAGAGCACCCCAAAGCTGCTGGCTAGCGGGTCCTGGCATTGCTCCGGTACCCTGACTAGGCTGCGGGGCCCAGATGGAAGGGCACGGGCCCTACCAGAACCTCCTGCCCTTCCCCAGGGCGCCCGGACCCTACACGGCTCCCCAGCCACTCCGCCTCCTGCCCTTCCTGCTCAGGCACCCCAGCTTCCCCCAGCGGCCTCAGCCTCTTTCTTCAGCCTTCGCCCCATAAGCACCTACTGTGTGCATCGTACTCTGCACCATGCACTGGGGCAGCAAAGGCCCGTCAGTCGGTTAGCCAAGGAAGCCGCCGTCTCTGCTTGAGGCAGGTACAAGCCCATGTGTCGGGGTGATTGTAAGAAACGTCAGGGTGATTGGCAGGGAGGACACTCAGATCCCGCCTCCTCTCGCAACAGCCAGGTGGGCTCAGCTGGGTCACGTGGCTGCTCTGAGCCTCCGTGTGCTCGTCTGAGAAATGGGCATAAGAACATGGCCGTTTGTACGTGTTGGAAGAGATGACCCAGGAGAGCAGCTTGCACAAGGACAAGGGTGCTATGAGTGCCTGAGTTGGGATTGCCCTGCCCCCAGCAGTGTAAGGACAGGTGGGCTTGGGAGGCTTCCCTGAGGAGGTGACCTTCAAGCTGCTGTGAATAAGTAGGAATTCACCAGGGAAAGAAGGAACCAGGACTTCCGACGTGGGAAGAGCTGCAGGCGCACACACAAATGGCCTGGAGATGACCCAACCCTTGCGCACCCTGCCCCGTGTCACCTGCTGGGTCTTCCAGGCTGGCCCTGGCCTCCGTGGCTGGAAGAGGACCTGCAGGTGTCCCTCCGTCTCTCAGAGTCCCGCCGGCCTGGGTGTCCTCTGGCCTGGTGACGACCCCTTGGGCAGGACTCAGCTCAGGGGAGGCTCTGGGACATTAGAGGGCCGGGCAGCCCTCACCCCAGGCTCCAGCACCCGCAGCCCTGAGATGGAGCAAATGCCGGGTGCTCCCAGCCCAGCCCAGGCTTGTCGGGAGCTGGCGCCGAGGTGTACGCTGCCTCTGCACGCGCTCGCTTTTGCTGCCGGCGACAAAGCGCTGGCTGTCCCCGCTCAGCGCAGGCCTCTGCACTGCGGCCCTTCTCGGCTTTCTCCCTTGACAAGAAGACAGGATCCAAGGGGACCAGGTGTGCCCTGGGCATCTGCCCACCATAGCGGTCTCCTCTGGGCCTACAGCCACCTGCCTCCCTCTTGGGCCTCTCTCCATGTTGCTGTGGTCACTCCGCCCCATGGGTCCTGCCGCTGTCCCCGGCCCCCGGGCTGCAGCAGAGCCCGTCAGTGCTGCCCAGAGCGGGTGAAGAGCCACCGCCCATGGCACTCCCCTTGCCCCACGATCCTGGCTCCCAGTCACGTGCTAACCTGCCCCAGACCCTGAAGGAGTTCTGTCCGCTCCACCACAGCAAGGACAGAGTCGCCCCTGGAGAGTCCTCCAGGCACCTGCCATAGGACCGGCACTTGTTAGGCACTGCCCTTCCGGCAGCCATCGGCAAGCAGGCAGGAATCATGCCACAGCGCAGACGGTGCAAGTCTGCGGGAGGCTACATGAGCGCTCCAAAGGCCTGCGGCCAGGCAAGGAGGAAGCTCAGGTTCCCGGCCTCTTCTGTCTGTCTACTCCCTGACTCCCACCCCGTCACCTTCATGCTAGGGAAGCTGGTCCCCGCACACTGCAGCCTGCAGGCCATCCAGGGCTTGGCTGTGAAGCCCATGAGTGGTGAACAGCTTTTACAGGCTTAAAGGGTCCTAAGAAGGAGCAGGCATCCGGCCTAGCAGTTAAGACACCCGTGTCCCACATCAGAGTGTCCGGGTTCTATTCCTGGCTCCAGCTCCCGACCCCAGGTTCCTGGGGTGCAGCAGTGATGGCTCAGGTAGTTGGGGTCCCGGACACCCATGTGGGAGACAGAGTGAGACCCCAGCTCCCAGACTTGGCCTGGCCGGGCCTTGACCCCTGCAGGCATTTGAGGAGTCAGCCAGCAGGTGGGAGCACTCCCCCTGTCCCTTCTCTCTAAGAATAATAAAAATAATAGTAATAATAATTTTAAAGGAGTTGTGAGAAAAAAGGAAGCACAGATTATATGACTAAAACCACCTGTGGCCCACCAACCCTTATGACCGGAGCTTTTCCAAAAAGCCCGCCCACCCGTGGGGCTGCCCAGGGGTGCTGTAGTCACCGCGTGGAAAAGGCACCACAGGGAAGAGACGCATACGCAGGGCCATGCCCCTGGATGCCCGGTCGCTGCAAGGCCGTTTTTCACAAGGCGCCTACGTAGAGCTGAGCTAGGAGCCGAGACGGGGCTCGGGGCACCCAGGCGGGGTCAGCTGGAAGGAACACTGTGCACACGACATCCTCTGTCATGGAGTCGGGGTATCTGGTTTGCAAACAAAAGATGGAAAAGCTGAGAGTCACAGGGATGTCCTCCCAAGCTCCCACGACCCCAGGGGCCAAAGTTCTGCCCCCTCGCAGCCCAGCCACGTGAACCCACGTGTGCCAGGCAAGGGAAGCTGGGCAGCCATGCAGGAGGCTGCGCTGAGAGCCCCACGCCACCCCCTCTTCACGTGGATCCAGTTGACAGTGCAAGTTCACCTCTGAGTCATGCCCCCGCCCCCCTCCCCCCCGCCAAGAGGAGCACCCCAGTTGCTGCATCTCGGGGCTGGTTGGGGGGGGTGACACCCATCTAGCTCACTAACTGCCCCAGAGGTCTCGCAGGCGTAGCGCTCCTGCCAGGGGGGCTGTGTGGCCTCAGGCGAGCTGCTGGCCCTCTCTGTGCCTTCCTCTTCCACTCCCCACCCTGCTGCAGCCCACCCGGGGGACTCGGAGTGAGGTCATGTCTGAGACTGCTCGCGGCAGGAAGCCGCAGCGTCATCTTCCGGGTCGAGCTGGGTGTTTGCCATGAGGTCACCGCCATGCGTGAGCCCATCGCCGAGGGTGTCAGGAGCCAGCTCGGGGAACGCCACAGGGTGGGGGAGGCAGCAGCGTCAGAGCCAGCAGGGCCTTCGCAGTCCCCGAGGCGGGAGTTCAGACCCCAGCAGCTTTGGCAAAAGACACGATCGCTTTCAGCTTCGGCTTTCCCACCGGCCGTGCGGGAATAAAAAAAAAGTGATCCCCGGCACTGGGGGAACCTTGGCTATGGGGAAAGCTATGGGCCGAACGCTCCTCCGTGGCCTGGCCCCAGATGAACGCCGGCGCCCTCCATCCATGTCTGTGTCTCCCGGGGCAGCCCCCTGCCGTGGGGATGGGCTCAGTGCTCCTCAGAGCAGGAACTGAAACAGCAGCAACAGGCTGCTAGCATCGCCCAGGGAGCCTGCGACCTGCAGGGCCTGGGGCTCGAGGCCAGAGGACTGGACAAGGCCAGGTATCCCCCCAAACCGGCCCAGAGCACAGGCCTCCCTGGTCTGATGGGCAGCACGACAGTGGCCGAGGCCAGCAGAGTGGGTAGAAGCTGCCACAAGCTCCGGTGGCCTCTGTGCAGCTCACAGCAAAGCACCGAGACCCAGAGCAGGCTGCATTAGTCACCAGTGTTGACAAGCAGCTTAGCCGGTTACATAACTGCTGCCTCGCTCACTCTGGCTGGCACTTCTGAGCCAGGGGCTCTCCCGGAGTTAGGGGTCTCAGGGGAGGGAGGATGCTCCTCTGGGAGCCCCAGGGGCCAAGGTTCCCCGCGCCAGCTCTGCCCAGGCCTGCTCCAGCCCTATGGGGCCAGGAGGAGGCGCTAGCTGTTCGCCTCCTGCCTGTGTCTTGCCACTGCCTCCAACGCAATCCCACACCGGTCTTGCAACCCCACAGCTCTTGGCACTAGCGGGGAAGGTGCCCCAGACAGGAAGGCCCCTCTCAAGGATCTGGGCTCTGGACAACGGCCCCGATTCCTGCCAGGGGTCGCATTTACCCCATGCCGGTCTTGGAGTCAGAAGCCCCCATGCGAGCTGTGCCTGAGGCCAGTCACCCACACTAAGAAGAGTAGACATTTCACAGTAGTGATAACAGCTGATGATGAAAGAAATGATCTTAGGGGAGGGTATGCATGTCTTTAAAAATTTTATTTATTTGGGCCAGCGCCATGGCTCACTTGGTTGATCCTCCGCCTGTGGTGCCGGCATCCCATATGGGTGCCGGGTTCTAGTCCCGGTTGCTCCTCTTCCAATCCAGCTCTCTGCTGTGGCCTGGGAAGGCTGAGGAGGATGGCCCAAGTCCTTGGGCCCTGCACCTGCATGGGAGACCAGGAAGAAGCACCTGGCTCCTGGCTTCAGATCGGTGCAGCGCGCCGACCGTGGCAGCCGTTTGGGGGGTGAACCAACGGAAGGAAGGCCTTTCACTCTGCCTGTCAAATACAAAAAAAATATTTATTTGAAAGGTATAGTTAGAGAGGGGAGAGACAAAGAAAGAGAGAGAAAAATCTTCCATCAGCTGGTTCACTCCCCAAATGACTGAAAGGCCAGGGCTGGGCCAGGCCAGAGCTAGGAGCCCAGAACTCCATCTGGGTCTCCCATGTGCGTGGCAGGAGCCCAAGTACTAGGACCATCTTCTGCTGCTTTCCCAGGTGCATTAGCAGAGAGCTGGATCAGAAGTGGAGCAGGGGTCGGCTTTGTGGCGCAATGGGTTAAAGCCCCAGCCTGCAGTACCAGCATCCCATATGGGCACCAGTTCAAGTCCTGGCTGCTCCACTTTCAATCCAGCTCTCTATTGTGGCCTGGGAAAGCAGTAGAAGATGGTGCAGGTCCTTGGGCCCCTGCACCTGCATGGGAGACCCAGAAGAAGCTCCTGGCTCCTGGCTTCAGATAGGCACAGCTCCAGCCATTGCGGCCAATTGGGTAGTGAACCAGTGGATGGAAAACCTCTCTCTCTCTCTCTGCCTCTCCTTCTCTCTCTGTGTAATCTTTCAAATAAATAAACCTTAAAAAAAAAAGAAGTGGAGCAGCCAGGACTCGAACCAGCGCCCATATGGAATGCTGGCCGCCCGCCTCTGTGCCACAGTGCCTGCCTTGGGCATGCATGCTTTGGCCCCTTGGGGACTTCAGCCCTCCCTGACTGCCTCTGCACACCTCTGCTATCCTTAGGAGATAACGGAAAATCAGGAGTAGGTGGAGGGAGAAAGATTTCAGAGTCACTCCCACAGATCTCTTGACCCCGGGGCAGGAATTGAACAAACCATCCAGAAAGAGACCATGGCAGCAAGTGGGTGAGGTCGGGAGTCCATAAGCAGGGCAGGGGTCTCCACGGCCTAACCTACAGGAAAGCCCCCAGCCCCTTCCAGGCTCTCAGGACCCTGTTCCCTAGCCGGCAGCCCCCTGGCAGTAAAGAGCTGAAGGGATCTCAGGAGCACCCAGTCCAGCCTTCCCACTACAGATGGGAACACTGGAGTGGGTAGCAGAAACGACTCAGCCAGGGCCACACAGCGGATCTAGGCCTCAAACTCCCGTCTCTGTGAAAACAGAGATGGGGGAAGCCATCAGAGGGACAGGTGAGGGCTCTGAGCCCCAAACTTCCTGCCCCTCTGGCTCCACGCCAAGCAGGTGACCACCTGCACAGAGGGAGGACAGAGGGCCCCCAAGGAGGCCAGGCAAGCGGCCAGGAGGCCAAGTCAGTGCGGACAGTTGCTAGAACAGTCTTCTCCCCTCCCCTGCCTAGCTTGCCCCGGGGCCTGCAAGCGAATTCTTGCCCAGACATCTGACCTAGCGCCTATCACCCCAAGATCTCTCCCAGGCTCTGCTCGGGCGGGCGAGCGTTCCCAGCAGTGCGGAAGGCCAAAGCGAGAATGCCAAGGTCTTCAATAGGAAACCCTGCCTCGCGTCAGGCCACGAAATCACCCATTGAACAAACCGGACAGCCTGCGCATCCTACAAAGCAGGAGACCAGGCCCCAGCGGGTCCCAACACACCCACAGCCCAGCGGGCCAGATAGGAAAGGGACCGTGACCGCCACAGCCTAAGACGTCAGGGAGCACCTGAGCGAGTGGCCCGGACAGCAGAGGCCACGGGGCTGCCTCCCCAGGAGCAGGCATCAGACCCTGGGGCTTCTTCCAGGAACCACTGAGAGCCCAGGGCCCATGTCTAAGCAGGCACAGTTATGTCTCTTTGTCCCGCCTTGCCTCCCCCTAGCCCACAGTCATCCTTTTGTTCCATCTGAACCTAGGAGCCTGGGCAACCTCTTACTCCCGCCTCTATCCTCAGACTTTCCTCTCCCGTCCCTCTCCCCATCTGGGACCCAAACCCGGACCACCCCCACCCTGCGAACACGTGGCCTCGGCAGTGAGGTTGTGGGGAGGGGCCCCGCCAGACTCACAGCCGGACAGATGTGCTCCGTTCCCACACAGCTGTCCGGACAGCCCATCTGCACCCGCTTCCTGCCTGCCAGCTCCAGCCCCTCACACATCCCACGCAGGAGCGGCGGAATCTGGTCCAGAGACTTTTCAGTCTCAGTCCAAAACCTGATGCTTGGGGCGGCCACCGGCACAGCAAAGCCCAGGTCCCTGGCTCCCGCCCTGCCCGCTCCCCTCCCCAGCCCCCTACTCACCCCTTACAAGCAGTGGTGGCCTGGGAAGCACTTAGCAAGATGGAGCCCTCGCCTGGCCCACTCTGCAGGGCAAGCCCCCCCGCCCCGCACCTTTGTCCGCGTGCAACACCCCCACGGCTTCCCTGCTCTGCTTCTGCCGTTTCGTCGAAACTAAGAAGTGTGCACAGGTGTCTACCCGGGAAATGACTTATGACTTTCAGGAGGAGTTTAATACCAGAAGCTGTGCTCCCCACCCCCAGTCTCGACGCAGGGAGGTGGGGGTGTCTCTGCAAACCTTCATGTCTCTGGGATAGTCACGTGTGCCCTGGCTCCAGGACAGGAAGCGTCCATTCTCTGGGACTCCCAGGGACGGCGTGGACAGCTCTGTGGCTCCCGGGGACTGAACTCTCCTGGAGGGCAGGAACCGTGGGACATAGTACTATCTGTACACCTTGCAGCTCCCAGCGCTGGCTGTGCACCTGGCAGGCACTCGGGCAGGGCGTGGCCGCTGCACACCTGCAGCAGTCGGGCAGGTGCAGAATATGATAAAGGCTTTCAGATGGTCCACTGGGACCGTCAGAACAAGGAGAGACGTGCCTCTCCGTGATGGAGAACGGGGCAGGAAGTTGTGCTGGCAAATGAACAGGCGTCACCTGTTGCATTACCGTCTCATGCCCTCGTGTATTTGGGAGTTAGGCGGAGAGATGAGAAACCGCTCCCTTCCCCAAGGAGTGTGCGCAAACTCCCAGATCCCCTGTTCCCTGGAGAGCAGCACTGCCTGTGGGCGTCCGGCGTCTACACACAGCACTGCATCCCCAGAGCACGGGTTGGTCCAGACTTTGCCAATGCAAGCGAGGACTGACTACCGTTTGCAAAGGGGCAATGTCCAGTTCACCCAGTCTCCCCACCACACCCTGGGGCACACGCAGTCTTGGTATAGGACTTCAGGCATCAGCTTGGGTGCCAGGCTGGACACCCATTAGCCCTGAGCATCAGCTGGGGGTTTCTGGATGGTTCCCTGTAGATGCGCCGTCTCAAGGCAGGCCAAGTAACCACAGACGTGGGTTACTTCATTTGCAAAGTAGTTCTCTGTCGAGTGTCAGACAGAAGAGTTGGTGCACAAAGGCACCCGTATCTCACCTTTTTTTTTTTTTTTTTCCGTCTTATGGGCTGGGCTGCCCTCGTGGTGATGCAGTCCCTGTGAGTCAGGTCCCAGCCTGAAAACTCGGATATCCTGATAAGGCATACTGCAACAGCGAGAGAGGGTGGGTGAGTGCGGCCCGACCAGAGGGCTGGGTGGTGCTGGGGCAGGGAGGGCAAACAGAGCGCGCAGTGGGCAAAGAGGCCAAGAGCCTGGTCCCTCCCCAGGGCCCTTGATGCAGGCTGTGTGGACAAAGGAGGCTGGCCTTTGTCGCAGGAGTGGCAATTTAGGCTCCTGTGGTCTCAACCAAGAGCAACCCAAAGTGTTCCTTAAACACAAAGGTATAAACACACCACACACACACACACACACACACCACTTCCTCTCCCAGGCAAGGCCTGCTGCTCCACCACCCACCAGTGGTCTGGGACTTCTCCCTGCACGCAGACTTAAGACAAAGGGAAACCACACAGCTCCAACACTCCTCCACTCGTTTTTCCCTGAGATGGAGAAGGCTGAGAGTCTCCAACGTCCCTGGGAATCAGACCCAAGCTCTCCCCACCAGGCAGCTGGGGCTCGGAGGGAGCGGCAGAGCAGCGTTCTGGCCACCCCACAAGTGTGCAGCTCGTCCTGGGGGCCCTCGGAGCTCCCCAGGTCTCTCCCGGGCACAAGATCATCTCAAGGCTGCCCGGTGGTAGCATCCACCCCCCTTCTTCAATTCAAAATGACCACCCCCGCCAGTCCCAACTGTCCCGAGAGGTTAGAGGGGTGGGGGGCTTGACCTTGGAGCCCCTGCCACTCAGATTCACCAGGGCAGATTTCACAACCCCGGCACTGAGTTTTACTACAAGTTTCAGACAAAGAAGGTGTGTCGAAGCCGAGAGCATGCTTCTGCCCGCTGTGTGGGCGTCAAGTTCAATGCCTTCTTGTCAACACTTGAATGTGTTGAACATCACTCACAAGGGCATTCTTTAAGAAACCTATTAAGTTAATTACCCAGGCTTTTTTTTTCCCTCTCTCTCTCTCTCTCGCTCTCTCTCTCTCTCGCTCTCTCTCTCTCTTTCTCTCCCAACCCCCCCCCCATCCATGCGTCTCATATAAAAAAATATTTTTTGGCTTTCTTCCTTTCTGAGATACTTTTGATATAACTCCTCCCCCCCCCCCCACCCCGGCACAATCACATCTTGTTTATTTCTCTAACAGTTCATCAGGGTGGATGCTCTGCACTGATTGGCTCCTTAGCTCTTGGTACCAAGAGGAGCTGGGGTGGAGGGGAGCACCGTGTGCCCCTAGGGGTGGGGGAGTGGGTCAGCTGGCATATCTTACTTGCCACCTAACTTCCTCGAAGGAGTGACCACAGCCAGGATGAGGACAGTGAGGGGCAAACCAAGCCCCCACGGGGCATGTCCTACCTTCCCACAGAAAATGAGACAGGAGTCACTGAAGAATCAGGCCCATCAACAGCCCCTTAAATGCCAGCGTGTGCACAGAACCACCCACCTCTGCCCAGATAACTTTATCACAGCACCAGCCCATGCACATCCAAGCCCGTAGGAAAATGACAGCATGCATTTATTATAAAGGATCTCAAAGCGGGACTCGGAGAGCTCGGTTCTGGACTCACACTGCCCCTCTGTATCTGGCCTGGCAGGTGCCGAGGCCCTGGGTTTGCTCTCCTATAAAATGCAGGGTGGACCTGGCTCTCATCGCCTGCAGTTCGCCCGTGCCTCTGCAGCCAGCACAGCTGCCCACCTGGACGGGGAAGCTGCTCAGAGCAAGGGGAGGAGCAGCCACGTTCAGGTTGACAGAGAGGAAGTCAGTACACCAGGCTTGGTGGCCGTACCCTGTGTGTGACAGCGCCGTCCAGGGAGGGAGGACACGGGCAGAGCCTGAGGCAGGCTTGGCTTCCAGCTCTCGCAGGATACGGGGCGGTCGTAAGTCAGGGGAGACGGCTGCCCAGCCATAGCTGGGAGCTGGGAGGTACAGACGCAAAGCGAGAGGAGCTCAGAGGAGGAGGGGCAGCGGGACGAAGCAGCCACACACTCCCCAGCCTCCTTGCTGATGCCACGCATGACCAAAAAAGCCACTTGTAGACCTTCCCAGCCAAGGTGGCAACACCCCTGGCGCAGGTGCAGATGCAGTCCCAGAGCTCTGCAGGGTCCCCCCATGCCCAGTCCTCACACCCATCCTGGTCCCCTGGCCCCAGACAGGCCTGCACCAGGTCACCCCAGCCTTGTTGGTGCTGGTTTCCCTGTCCGCTGGGCTCTATGAGATGGCCCAGAAAAGACCTCGCCCGCTTATCGGGAGCCGGCTGCTTGTGTTGGGAGGGGACCCAGGACCACCTGTGGGTGTCCTCGCCCAGCTGACGGAAGCTGGTGGCCTCTGAGCCTCACCCCAGGGACCACCTCGTCTAAGTACACTTGAGAGTGGGGGGGGAGAGGACAGCAGGTGGAGGCCAAGGACTTGAGCACCCGAATGGTGGACGAGAAGGCTCACAAGCCTCCAACATCCTCTGCCCCAGGCACCCGGTATCCAGTTTCACTGTGCCCCAACCAAGCAGGTCTGGGACCCAGGACTCCCGGGGCAGGAAGAGAGGGCAGTCTCTTCTCTCCGTGCCGGACCACAGTCCATTAAACACTGGCTGAGGGGCCGCTTTCCGCTTGCCATCCAGGACCCACTCAATGAGCCATCCAGTCTCAGCGGGAGGCACCGTCACGCCAAATAACCTAGGACCAGTCCAGGGCTGGGGAGGCCATTGGAGGGCAGAGGCTGATCCAGCGCTTCCCTCCCTACCCCCATGCATGCTTGTGTGTGTGTGTGTGTGTGCACGCGCATGCATCCCCATTGCTCAAGTTGACTGAGTATAAGCCTTGCGTAAGCCCGGGCCCTCGTCCAGCCGAAAACCGGCCTTCTCCCCCCTCCCCAACCTGCCTCCACCCAAGCTGGGGCAGACGTCTCCCCGCCAGGTCCGTGGCTCTGTGGGAGAGCGCGCACGCCCCAGGCTCCCGCTCCACTGCGCAGGCGCAGGCTGCTCACACACTCTCACATTCCCTGAGAACGCCCCGAGGGCACTGTGCGCGCAGCCTCTTCCGGGAGACTTTTATGGCCAAAAAGGAAGTCTAGGCACCGTTGGAGCAGCCGGGCCAGGGAGCAGGCAAGCGCCTGCCAGCAGGGGAGTCAGCCTTCAGCCCTCCTCTGGGAAACTGGCTGCTCAGGCACCATCCAGCTAATAGGAGCATTACTGCCAGGGACCCGCGGCTGCCTCTGCTAGCCCTGCTCCCCCAGGGGTGTGTGTGTGTGTACACGCACCTGCGCACATGCGTGCACACACATGCAATGCCACCTGCCTGGCTGCTCACATGGGCTCACCCAGATCCAATCCCAGCAGCCTCCCCACTGTGACCCCTAGAACAAGCAACTCACCCAAGGCCATGCAGCTCCAGGCCCAGAACCCAGATCTCTGTGTCCACTCACAGGTCCTAGGCCAAGAGGCTGAGTGTGAGAGGGACACCGGCTGGTGGCAGTGAGACACTCGGGGAGTGAGGGCAGCCTGCACAAGGGCTGGAGGAGCCCGGGGACCCCAGCCCAGGGTATCACCTGCAGTTTTGACGTTTGGCACCACGGCCACTGGCTACGCGGGGCTCCTCCCGCTGAGCTGGACTAAAATGCAATGATTATTTCCACAACGCCGTTCCTCGGGTGCACCGGCTGCCTTCGAAGCGTCCGGTGGCCCCACATGGCAGGGGAGAGACAGTGCTGGAAGTGGCTGAGCGCACCGTGCTGGACAGCGCCCGAGTTGGGGGAGGCGGAGCGTGGTCGGAGGTCCAGAGAGCCCTGCTCCTGGTGGCGAGCTGGGGAAGGGGTAGAGGAGAAGAGGAGGGGCACAGGAGAGAGCGTGGGGAGGGCGAGGCTGGAACAGCAGAGACGGGAAGGCGGGAGGGGGACCAGATACGACAGGTGGGACCCGGGGGTCCTGCTGATGGTTTCCATCAAGCCACACGCTTCTTGGGATACAAAAGGAAGGGAGAGAGAAAAGAAAGAAAGGGGAGCTAGTGATGGGAAAAGGCTTCTCCACCCCATGTTGGGTGCATTTTTCAGACAGGGGGTGGGGGGGCTGCCCTTCGATTCTATCCCACTGACACCTGAGCGCCCCATTTAGTCGCCTGCACCCAGCTTCTCTTAAGCAGAGACAGCACTGAGCTGGGCCAAGGGCATCCACCTATGAGATGAAAAACATCTTTCATTCTGGTCCTGCTGTGGCTCTGCAGGGTGCTGGGGAGAGGGAGAAGTCTCGGGCCAGGCAGGAACTGGGTGCCTGGGAGCTCCTCCCCTGGCGCCCCAAACACTCAGCACTCATCAGAGGGGAGCAGCCACTGTCCGAGACAAAGCACAGACAAGGGTGACAGAGGAAGGCTGTGTGGAGAGAAAGTCGTGCAAACAGGGCTGCAGCGAAATGGAATCAGAGCAGGGCACTGGAGACTGAAAACAGCTGGAGGCAGATTTCCTCCGCTCTCACTGGTCGAGCTAGACAGGGCGAAACCTCTAGCCAGCTGCCCCTGGGGCCCCCAGAATCACCAGGCCACCCCATGTCCCTCCACGTCTCCCTCCCACACCAGGTTACGCCTCCGAGACCCCAGGCCAGGGCCGTGTGGACTCCCTCCGCCCACCCCTCTCGCAGCCCCTACTCCCACCAAGTCCCGCAGGTTGAGAGGGTGCTGGCTAGAGTGCACCTCTGAAAAGTCCTGTGCCCCCGGGCCTGGGCAGCAGCCAGGAGTCTTAGGAAGATCCAGATCTGCCCTTCCCAACACGGTGAGCACACCCAGGGTCGCCAGAGAAATTCCAGCAGAGGGGAAAGAATCGGCTGTGAACACTGACCCCTTTGTTCCAAGGTGCTGGCGAAAAGAAACGCTGGCCGATGAGTCAGGAGGACTTTAGATCGCCGGCCAGGACACCTGGACCCAGACCGGGGCTGTGATACGGGCTTCGGGCTCCCTGGCTGCACACGGGGGCTGCTGGGCCCCACCCTGTCTGCTTGCTGGGAAGCAGGGTTCCCAGCCCCTGTACAGCCGAGAGGGGCGAGTACCATATCCAGAACCTGTGCCCCTCCGAACCTCCCCTTCCTGCAGTCAGGCCTAAATGCACGCCCCCTGCCCCCTGCCCCCTGCCCCCGGGGACGTGGCACTGTCAGGGGGTGACTCCCTCCAAGGAAAGCTGACAGAAACAAACAGGGGAGGTTGGTTAGGGGCCTGCGCACCTGCATTCGCGGGCTCCCGTACCCTCTGCTGACCCCAATTATCCACACAGTGCCCAGAGGCAGGGCCGGGCCAACGCCTCATGGGAACATTGAGGCTACAGACTGAGTCATCAACGAGTCTCTCGCCACTGGCAGACCCCAGCCTGGTGGGTCGTGGCTCCTGCCCAGGCTCTGACCAGGGGACCACATTTAGACACCAGCGGAACCCTCGGAAGCACAAAGGCACCTGCCTGGGCCTCCCTCCTCCTCCAAGGGCTGCTGTTGGCCACCCCCAAGGGCTTGTCCATGGCAAATGGCTTGGATCGCCCGCCCGTGTCCCTGCCATGTGTTTCACCCCCAAGTGATATACCTCCCCCTGGCCAATCAGAGAGCCCGGGGCAGAATTCCCAGAAGGACTTGAGTTTCTCATTGAGCTGGGAACACAGGGGCAAGTATCTCTTTAAAAATGCTCCCTGCAGAGCAGGTCACACTGGCCTGCAGCCACAACACCCGGGGCTGTGAGCTCACCAAGCTCCAGGAAGCCAAACAGGGTCAGGCTTGGCTGGTCCCTGCGCCCCGGAGACCTCCCAAGCAAAACACAGGTGTTGCTAGTGATTCAGCAGGTGGCCCCGCCCCCCGCCCGGAGCAGCGGGAGCGGGAGCCACGCTGCTCAGGTGCCAGGTTGAGGCTGGAATGACTCAGGCCATGCCTATCCGGACTGGGCAGAGGAAGGGGGCGGGGCGCAGCGGGCGGGCTCTTTCTCAGCCTCCCTGCCATCCTGAAGCGTTGATGCCCTTCCTTAAGAATCAGGGTGTATGTGCTTCGTCCCTCCCCAACCCCTGCCCAGTCCTAAGGCCAGCCGCTATCAGCCATCGACCTACATTTCTGACCAGCTAAGGCATGGAGGAGGAAGCCCAGCCTCCCCAGGGACCCCCACCCTGTACAGCATGGTCTGTGGCTGCCATCTGGCCCCCGGGGCGAGGGCAGGGGGTAGCCCCCAGGATGGTCCCTTCTGCTTTGGGAACAGGTGAGGATGAAAGGGGTCGGAGAAGTGAGGACTGTCATTAGGCTGTTTTATGAGCTCAGAAATATTCATTACACCCCAACCCCATCATTAGAGACTGTGGTGAGCGCTTGGGGCCCCTTCTTTATTGCAGTAGAAACTGGGGGGGTTCTCCCCCCAAAAGGGAGCTCTGCTTCTGCTGCTGGGCGGGGTCTGGCCCAGGAGGTGGTCCGGGGCCTCTCCACTCCCAGGTCTGACTCGCTGCTCTGCACGTTCCTCCCCTTGGAATCAGGAGGGTCCTTCAGCTCACAGCGGACAAGACAGGACCTGGGACTTCTTGAGGAAGTGGAGGGGGTGGGTGCTGTTTAGGGCCCTGCCCTGGGAGCTGGAGTCTGGCATAGGGGGCATCGCCACCCTGGCTGGCAGCTTTCCCCCCTTCCTCTGCCTAGTAGCACCTGTGTGGCTTCCTCCAGGACACCTTCCCTGAACCCCCACAAAGCCTGCTCTGCATCCTGTTCCCAGGCGTGTGTCTCTGTCTTCGCTCCCATGTCTAAGTGTGTGTGTCTCTCTCACACACACACCTAGCAGGAGCTGCATACCAGCGAGCTGAACTGGCAGCAGCCAGGAGCCAGGGCAGGGTGAGGGAACTGGGACTGAAAGGGGGTCCTCCCTCCGCGCCCCAATTCTTTCCTGTATCTCCTGGCCTGGTTGCTTCTTCAGAGCCACAGGCAGCAAAGGAAGGGCCCGCAGATAATCCACCTGTCACTGCCTAGGCTGTGCCCCGCCTACCTCCCGAACGGAGCCCTGCACATAAACCCCAGGACCCAGGTAGCTGGGGGCGCCCCTTGCACTCTGCCCCCTGCCTGTCCCCAGAGAGGCAGCCACACGACCAGAGGGGACCACAGTGACAGATCCAGCAGGGGCCTGGATCCAGGGAAAGCCAGAGAGTCCCCCCTGCGTGACAGGCCCGAGGCCCAGGGGAGGGGGAGGGGCGCCGGTGGTAATAGGCTGAAGCCCACCCCGCTGGTGCAGGCTAGCGAGGTTGAATGGAGCGTGGCCAGACCCCACAGAGAGGAGCAGGGGCTCGGAGCTGGCAGATTAATCAGCTGTCGTTTGCATTCATTAAAGCCCCCTTGCCTGAGTGCAGCTGCAACCTTAGCCACCAGGGCAACTAACTGCTCACGGCGAAAAGTTTCTCTCTCTCTCTCTCTCTCTATCTCTCAGCTCCCTGGGGCAGAGCTCACTGACCAGCCTGACTCCTCTGGGGCCCCTCCACCTGGGCGGAGGCCCACCCTGGACTGCAGTGCGGTGGGCTTTGCGCGGGAGGGGAAGCCCCGGAACGGGAGGCCCAGGAAGTGGGCAGGCTGCCCCTTGGCCCCTTTCGGGGTTCTTCCCTGCTGTCACCCCGTGCCCTTTCCTCCCGTCTCCCTCGCACCCCCAAGGCACAATCACCTCGAAAGACTGGGCCCTCCTCAATGTTGTGCAAAACTCTCATTTCAACACACTGAGAGACCGGCCGTGTCCTGCACGGGGGAGGGAGCCAAGTGCGCGCCACCCCAGCCCTGCTCTCTGCCTGCGGGGAGCATGGCCTTGCTGGCAGCTCCAGAAGCGGCTGGGCTCAGCTGGGCAGGCAGGGTCAGCCAGCCTTGCCAGGCTGGGCCACAGGTCTCCCTTCGTCTTGCTGGCATTGTCCAGAGACAGAGGGGACAAGCCTAAGGTCGGGGCAGTACTTCCAGAACTCAGCCATGCTCATGCTCTGTGGGGTGATTGCACAGGCAAGGTGACCCAGCCACGAGCGCAAGCCCCGGTCCCAGCCCCGGCAGTCCCTGGTGGGCCACACGTGCCGTTCCCTGGGCCCTGACAAGTGAAGCCTGGCTTGACACAGGCAGGCAAGGCCACAGAGGCGCAGCACACCCTGAGCTGCCAGGCGCTAGGGGCAGGGGTCTCAGTCCCCTGTCTCCCTGTTGGTGCCCATAAAAGGAGCAAAGAGAGCGGTTGAGGGGGCTTGGACTGCGTGTGCCCGTTCATTCTCACACTTTCTGGAGAGCGCTGGGGGCATGGAACTTGGCTCAAGATTCTGGATCCTTCTCCCACAGAGCACCCCCCCCCTTCACCAGGCAGCCCCAGGCCTGGGCCTAGAGACCAGGAGAGGCAGAGGGAGCGGGAGAGTGTGGACTGCACGTCCTCCTCCGACCGGAGCTGAGGAGGAAAGCGTAAAGTAGGGCAGAGGAGACGACAGGGCTAGAGCAGGACCCAGGAAGCTGGCTCCGCCCACTTCCCCCAGGGAGGCCAAGGTGGCCGCTCCCAGTCTGCATTCCACCCCTCGAAGCCTAGTCCTCGTGGCCTGGTTTCCCAGGGACCACCGTCACCCCACAGATGGCACAGGGCGGCAGCAGAGCAGGCAGAGGTAGCTGGCCATTTCCTGGCTGGCAGAGAGAGCCAGGGTGGGAAGGAGGGAGAGAGGGGGCCGAGGGGCGCTGGGAGGATCGGAGAGGCCAGGCCCACGCTGTGCAGGACGGGGGAGTCCCCAGGCAGCCATCACGGCCAGGCTGGGAGCCCTGCAGCTCCCTCTTCCCTGGCTGGGCTGCAGGTGCCCAAGCCCTGTTTGTTTTAGGGATTAACTGCCTCCTTTCCTAATTGTCCTGCCCGCTGCACCTGCCACTCCTACCTGTGGCCCTGGGAGGCAGGCAGGGCCTGCAGCCACCTCTCTCCCACCTGTCCCTCGGGCACTGGGTCCCGACTCACACACCCGGTCCTCGCCACCCATCTGTCAGGGGTCTAGAGAGTCCCACATCCACCTGGCCTCACCACACGGTCCAATCCTCAGCCTTGTCACCGACCCCGTCCTCAGCGCCCCCCCCCCCCCGGTCCTGTGTCATCTGCGTCGTGCTCGGTCCCTGACATTCGGCCCCGAAGGGCCGCCTGGAAGTGTGAGTGTGTGAGTGTGCCAGTGTGTGTGAGAAAGCGAGTATGGCGAGGGTGAGCGTGGATGACCCTTGCACTTGGACAGCGCCGTGGGCCCTCAGGGAATTCCATCTCCTGTACTTGGGCGTGTGTGAGCATGCGTGAACTTGAGCATGTAAGGGCACGTGTGAGCGTGGGCGGACCTGTGCACGCGTCTTGTGTGGGCACGTTGCCACCCTCCCCTGCCTGGCTCACTGCTGCCACCAGGGCCCTCTTGGACGCAGCTCCCCTGGGTCCTGCTCCCAGGGCTGAAGCGCCGGTCTCACCCCCACCCCCGCTGCACCCTCCCCACCCGTTTTGGAAAAGCCTCGCCACTGTTTTGGTTCCGTCCCTCCCATCGCCAAGCGGTTTCTGGCCAAGTTTCCATGAAACACCAGAGCCAGTGGCGTCCAACTTGCTCCCCACCCAGGGTCCTCCTCTCTCTGGTCTCTGAGGCCGCCCCCCAAGCCCAGTCGACAGCTGTGGCTCCGAACCTCCCCAGAGCCACTGGGTGGGTCCGTGTCTCCACGGGCTTGGGGGGCGGGGGGTAGGGACAGAGAGAGAAGTTGGGGAGGAGGACGAGCAGGAAGGAGGCCAGGCTCAGATGGTATCATTAAAGAGATATTAATGCCCTTCATCAAAGCGTATTAACAAACATCGCATGCCACTCGCTCCGCGCGCCCTGGGTGAGCCAGGCCCAGCGGGATGAGTTCCACAGTCACAGCTGAGTAACCTCAGAGCCCACGGCACGGCCATTAGCCTCACTAGGCTGACCCTACTGGGGGACACAACCAGAGCGCCGGCAGGGCGGGTCTGGGGTCTCCGCAGGCGGCCAGAGGCAGCGTCTGCCCCTCAGCCCCGGGCCTGTCCACTCCCCGGGCAGCCTCCGAGCTGCCACTCAGGGTTCAGTGGGGAGCTCAGCCCAGCCGTGGCCCTTCCACACTTGGACTTCATGACATGCCAGCTCCTAACTGCATCTTTACGACAACTCGGTGAGGGAGCCAGGGCTATGCGGTCACCCTGTTGGCACTGTAGAGGAACGCAAAGCGGGGTGCTGTGGGATTCCACGTCCTGCTCCAAATGGCGCAGCTCGTGGGTGACACCGCTGGGCTCGGAGCCCAGGTCGGTGTTAGACACAGCCTAGCTCCCCTCGATGGCCGGGTCTCGCGGCTGCCAGAGACCAGAGAAGCCCAAGTGCATGGCACCAGAGCAGTGTAGCCGTGAAATTCGTACCCAGCCCTGGTGAGGCACCTGCTGCCCTTACACACCCCGCGAGAGGGGATCCCCCTTCTTTTCCATGGTGCCCACTCGCTAACACTCAGTGGCTGGCCCCCAGGGAGGGCGAGCAGGTGGGAGGCTATGGGGCGTGCCGTCTGCATTGGCTTTTCAGCGTGGAGGTCTGGTGGCTATGAGCCGGGTGCGGTGCCAGCCACAGTGGTGATCAAAAGTACGGAAAGCGTTCTCCACCTACTGCGGCCAAGGAGACAAGCACTGGTGTTTTAATGAGATGGCATCCCAAATAGTCAAGAGCAAGGGCGCTGGGGAGCTAAACATGGAAGGCTTGCAGTATCAGAGGAAGGTACTGGGGAGGAAGAGCCAGTTACCCCCGCCCCATGACATGATCGCAGATAAACGAGGCCTGCCAGCAACCCGCTGGGGTGCCGGAAGCTTTGACTTCTGTCCCGAGGATCTAGAAATGGCCGTCTTTAGCCCCAGCTGACCCCGCTGCACCGTCGTCACGGTTAGCTGGCAACTCACGGTGTTAGCGCTCCAGCTGCCTTCGTCCGTCTCGTCCGCCTCAAGGTGGAAAGGGTTTAATGAGCGCGTATGTCGTGTTCTTGATTTGTTCTCTTCCCACTCTCCTGCGACCCCTACCCCTGAGCCTGCACCCAGAGCCAGAGGACCCGTGACAGGTGGAGAGCAGCCACCTTGTCCCCCACACCTGAAAGTGACTCCAGCGAGGGTCCCCGGGCAGGAGGTACCCCCGAGGCAGCCGGACAGGGGAGCCCCAGCCAGCGCAGGCCCCAGAGGCGTCAGGGGCTCAAAGCTGGTACCTGTGTGGCAAGAACTCGGGGAACCAAATTTAAAGAAAGTGGGGGTGTCCTCAGGCCAGCTTACATGGTGTGAAGTAGGAGGGTCTTTTCATTTCTAGGGCTTTTCTGTGTTTTGAAACTTTTTTTTTCTGGTTGTTTAAAAGAATGACCACACAATGGCTGGCACCGTGGCTCACTTGGCTAATCCTCTGCCTGTGGTGCCGGCACCCTGGGTTCTAGTCCTGGTCGGGGCGCCAGATTCTGTCCAGGTTGCTCCTCTTCCAGTCCAGCTCTCTGCTGTGGCCCAGGAAGGCAGTGGAGGATGGTCCAAGTGCTTGGGCCCTGCACCCCATGGGAGACCAGGAGGAGGCGCCTGGCTCCTGGCTTCAGATTGGTGCAGCGCCAGCCATGGCGTCCATTTGAGGGGTGAACCAACGGAAGGAAGACCTTTCTCTCTGTTTCTCTCTCTCACTGTCTAACTCTGCCTGTCAAAAGAGAGAGAGAGAGAGAGAGAGAGAGAGAGAGAGAGAGAATGCACACATGGTTCTTGTAATAATAATAATAGTCATTATTTGCACAAGGCAGGTGTTGGGGGGAGCGCGGGGGGCAGGAGTCCCAGACTCACCTGCTCTGAGCGAGGCCTCAGTGCTAGCATGCAGCTGCCCAGGCTCAGGCCTGCCCACGTCCTTCCTGGACAGGAGAGGCAGCTGGGCCAGCCTGCCCTGGTGACCCCCTGGGACACAGCTGCTGGCATGCACTTGGAACACTGGAAAGGCCTCCCTGGGGGTCTGCAGACCCCAGGTTGAGGCTGCTGGTGGCTTCCATTCTCAGAAGCCTGAAGCGTCGCCCAACGGTCAAGCCTCGCCCCAGCCCACGGCCCTGCCTCGCCTGGAGTCTTCCAGACCTGCACGCTGCTCCCAGCTTCAGGGGGCCGTCTCCTCAGCGTAAGGTGCCTTCCCCTTCCCTGCCTCATGCAGTGGAAAACCAGAAAACTCCTGTACATCCTCCAGGGCCCGGGCAGAGTGCAGCCTCCCTCCCACAGCTTGCTCCCAACACCACCTCCAAGCAGGCAAACCTTCCCTCACCTGGTAGTGTGATCAATTGATTGATCATTGATTGATCTCCCCGACTAGGCCAGGAGCTCTTCAGTACCACACACGGTGCCTTATTTATATTTACTTTAAGATTTATTTTATTTATTTTAAAGAGTTACAGAGAGAGGTAGAGACAGAGAGAAAGGTCTTCCATCCACTGGTTCACTCCCCAGTTGGCTGCAATGGCTGGAGCTGGGCAGATCCAAAGCCAGGAGCCAGGAGCTTCTTCTGGGTCTCCCAAGTGGGTGCAGGGGTCCAAGGACTTGGGCCATCCTCTACTGCCATCCCAGGCCATAGCAGAGAGCTGGATGGAAAGTGGAGCAGCCGGGTCTAGAACCAGCACCCATATGGGATGCTGGTGCTTCAGGCCAGGGCTTTAACCCACTGTGCCACAACACCGGCCCCGCCTTATTTATATTTCCATCTGCAACCCAGAGACTCGCATTCATTTGCTCATCTGTGCCTCTCCCCGGGTATCGTTCCTCGAGGCCAACCCTGTGCTGGATATTATCACACACACACACATGGACACACATGCACATAGACGCCCACACATACATGCACACACACATAAGTGCAAAGCAGGATTTATTCAGAAACCACTTGGCCTGGACAGCCTATACTTTCCATGCCATAGACAACCTCGACCTTGGCCTTGAGAAATCTTGCTTCTAAGCCAGTGTCGTGGAGTAGAGTGGAACAGTGGGCAACACTCCTCCCATCTAGGTAACTCCTGACTCCAAGAACCAAATCAGCCCCACCCCACTTGGATATCTGGAGACCCCGGGAAGCAGCCAACTCCAGACTAGTTATCAGAACCTGGGGGTCCCACTGCCCCCTCTGTGCCAAGACCACACACCCTGCTGCCCTGTCTGTTGGCATATCCTGAAGACAGCCCCCACCACTGACCCACCGCCCACGCAGGTACCGGGAGGGGTCCTATCAGGACTACGAGGCTGTATTGCTTGAGGGACTCTGATGTACAGAATAACTGGGCATGCCACAGCCTGGAGCCTGGAGCACGCAGCTCCCAGGGGCTCGCCCCTGCGCCTCGCCCCCCTCCCAGCAGACCCACTGCATCCACCTTGGCGGCTTTCCCCAGGCCCAGGGCAGAACAGCAGCCATGGGCTAATGGCCTGGAAGTGTTTTCCCTGGGGCAGGGTCTTCTCCAGGCTGGGGGAGGGCCCCAGCGCCCGGCTGGCCCTTTGCTACCTGCAGGATGCATGGGCCGCCGGGGAGGGGGCAGCAGGACATGCACCCAGTCCTGAGCTGTTTCCTGACCTTTGCCCTTGGCAGCTCACAGGCTTCAAGGAGCCTCCCTGCGGGGTGCCAGCATGGGGGAACCCGGAACCCTGCTCCCAGCGTCTCTTCTCTCCCTGCCCTGCCCCCTCGAGGGTCTCTCTCCCATCTCCCCTTATCCCCACGACACCTTTCTTTGCCTCACCTTTCTAGGTAGGGACTCCTTAGACGCCCACTCCCCTCACTTCCCAGAGACCCAAAAGCAGCTTTGAAGCCAGCCTGGAGAGCGACTGGCTCCTCCTGGCCAAATGGGAAGAGGTGGGTGAGGAGATTAAATCATCTCCCTCGCACTCGAGGAAATGCGCACTGACCTCCTGCAGCCGGGGGTCAGCGAGCCCGAGCCCCCGCGAGTGCCCGGGGCCTGAGCAGAGGCCCAGGTGGGCGGCCGGCTGCGTGCAGGTAATTGAAGGGGAACGAGACACCAGGCCTGCATCCCTGCTGGGACCAGCGACAGCCGGGCCTTTCCCCACCCAGCAGGCCTCACAGACAAACTCCAGGCACAGAGCCTTCACCTACGTAAGGGGTGTCCCCAGGCAGGGAGGAGTACCGCTGGAGGCCACCCCACCACCACCAATTCTGCAGCCCTCGGGGTGTCCCCATGGGGACAGGAAACCAACAGTAAGGGTGGGAGTAGAGTTTATTGACCTGGCAAGGGCAAGGGGAGGTGGAGGGGGCCAGAGCGCCCAACCCATCATACGCAAAGCATCCCAGGAACTACAAGGGCAGGCAGGACACAGCCCCTGCCCTTGGGCCGCTGCACGGTCTCTGGGCTCTTTCCAGTCCAGTGCACGCCCTTCCGGACATGGGACATTGTGAGGTCAGTGGGTTGGGCAGCACCTTGGAGAATCTTCACCGAACGCTCATCAGGAATAAGATCATAACGGTGGGGATGGACTATTGTGCTGGCTTCCCGCACAGCCGCACGGCGCTCTGTCTATCTTGATCTGAGCCAAGTCACTCAGAACAAGTCCCGTGGGATGGTCTGTGTCACCCTGGTCCTGGAATACGGTGCTGCGACCCTCGATGAGCCCCGTCTCTGCCCAAGTGTCTCACCAAGTGGGCCCTGAGGCGGGGCGGAGCTGGGATGAAAACCTCAGGATCCAGGGTCCAGCCCCTTCTCTGCAAGTAGAGCACTTTGTGTTGATTCCTAGGCCAGGCAGTTGAGCCGGCACCCAGTACCCTAGACACACATGCACGAACACACACGTATGCACAGGTGCCCGCGGGTGAGTGTACCTCCAAAACTGACTGCTAAGGAAAAGAAGCCCCTACTCTCTTTGTGAAAATTATTTAAAGATTTATTTATGGAGCAGCCACTGTGGTGCAGTGGGTTAACCCACCGCCTGCAAAGCCGGCATCCCATATGGGCACCAGTTCAAGACCCGGCTGCCCCACTTCTGATCCAGTTCTCTGTTAATGTGACTGGAAAAGGAACGGAGGATGGCCAAGTGCTTGGGCCCCTGCTCCCACATGGGTGGGGGAAAAAAGATTTATTCATTTATTTGAAAGGTAGAGTTACAGAAATAGGGAGAGAGAGAGAGAGAGAGGTCTTCCATCTGCTGGTTCACTCCCCAAATGGCTACAACAGCCAAGGACTGGACTAGGCCAAAGCCAGGAGCAGGAGCTTCTTCCGGGTCTCCCATGTGGGTGGTGGGGCCCAAGGACTTGGGCCATCTTCTGCTGCTTTGTCAGGCCATAGCAGAGAGCTGGATGGGAAGTGGAGCAGCCAGGACTCGAACTGGAGCCCATATGGGATGCAGGCGGCGGCTTTACTCACTGTGCCACAGCACTGGCCCCTCTACTGTTTGCTCACATCCTGTGCATTTCAGGTTCTATGGCGTGGTTTCCCCTACCCCTGCCCTAGACAGGAAGGTCACGGGTACCAGACTTCCTGTCCCCAGGGGATGCTGATAAGGAAAAGAGTCGCCTCCCTAAGCCACCCAGTCCCTGGCACATGGAGGAACCCAGAACGTCCCCCCAGGCGCACTCCCCGGTACCTGGGGTGCTCGTGACCTGCTGTCGTGAGCTTCCCCGTGCTCGGAGAGTCAGAATGACATCTACGCTGCATGCAGGTTCTGCATGAACATCCCCCCTTTCTCTCCTTTTTGAAAGCACATCTGTCTGAGCTCTGGTAAGGAAAAGGACCCGTCGTCGCCTTTAAGAGGCGCCAGCACACCTGCAGGCTGGCGGCAGGGCACCTGGCACTGGGGGGAGGGCATTAGTGGGGGGCAGCCCGGCAAGCTGAGGAGACCCGAGGTTGTGGGGCCACTGCCCCCTCCTGCAGGTCCTCCTTCCAAAGGGACAGGGACGCTGCGTGTGTTCCCCAAGTGCACACCCCCGCCTCTCCAGGACCCCCTCCTAGTCCAGTGCCCCAAACAGCGCGCCCAGACCTTACCGCACCCCGGACTCTCCCCGAAATTTAGCCGGGTTCTCATCCAACCCCAGAGAGCCCCGGCTTCCTGCAGTGACCACAGGCTAGATGGGACACCCTTTAGAACATTCATTAATTTGAGAGGCAGAGACGGACAGACAGAGCTGCCGCCCACTGGCTCACGCCCTAAACGTCTGTAACACCAAGGGCTGGAGCAGGCCAAGGCCGGGAGTCAGGAACTGAACAGCCTGGGTCTCCCACGGGGGTAGCAGGGGCCCAGAGCACTTGAGCCGTCACTGCTGCCTCGCGGACAGCTGTGGGCCAGGAAGGGAACCCAGGCACTTGCCGTGTGATGTGAGCGGGCCAACTGGCATCTTCACCACTGAGGCAAAGCCCCGCCCCCTCGATGTGATAGGCTGACCCCTGGAGACGTTAGGGGACCTGACATGGGATGGGTCCTGGTGTTAGGTATTTTAAATATGGTCTTCCAAAAGCAGAACCTCCCCCACCCCAGAGGAGCCACAGGAAGAGCTCAGGGAGCCAGGCCACACAGCCCCGGGTCCCAGCATCCTCCACTCACTGCACACGTCACTCCATCTCTGGGCTCAGCGGGTTTCCTGAGCTCCTCCCAGGTATCAGTTCTCGGACTTACCAGGGAGGGAAGGCTCACAGCTGCAGGGAGCTTGGCCAATCCTCAGCCCAACCTGAGTAACTGGAAGCCATGCTGACCCCACTCCGCCACCGCGTCTGTCCCTGCTCTTCCCACCAGCGAGGACCAGCCGGGACAGATCCTGCTCCCTGGCAGGACTGAGTGGTCTACATGCCATCCGTGCCCCAGTGGAGGGCAGGGAAGGCGGGCAGGAAGGGCCAACACTGGCCTCGGCGAACCCAGCCCCAAGGGTTCTCACAGTGTCAGCCGGGCTGGCCCCCGTGATGACAGGGAGGGGAAGGTCAGGCTTCCCACCCTGAGCAAGGCTACAGGTCACACTTTCCATGGAGCTCCCCGCCCCAGCCCCCTCTGGGAAGAGAGAGGACTTGTTCGTCACCAAGGGCGGGACCCTTGCCGCCGGCGGGGGATTGCAAAGAACAGCCTGCTTGGGTTACCATTGTTTGATTTCAACAAACCGCTGGCTGGGCTGCCTTGGAAAAGAACCAGGAGGGAGGCTGGGCTGGCTTCTCTGGGCTGGGCCCCAGGCTCTGTCCAGCCGGGGAGTGCGGCCAGAGGAGCTGTTCTAGGAGAGGAACTGCTTGGTCCCTGAGGGTCCTTACCTCTTCCTTCCAGAAGAGATGGGTGTCGAGGGGAAGGGCCTCCACTCTCCAACCCCTCGGCCTTGTCCTGGGGCCCAGGTCCAGCCTGCATGGGGAGAGGGTCAGGGCGGATCTGGCGTCCATGGGGGCCTCAAGGTCAAGGCTCCCAAGCAGGAAAGATCAGGGTCAGAGACAGCGGCTGGGCGTTGCAGGGCAGAGACACCACCTTCACAGGGTATGACAAGCAAGCGTGGAGGGTCTGTCCCGCTAGTCTCCTGCCCCTTCTCCCGGCTGAAGGTGGCCGGGACAGACAGGGACAAGCCTGGGGCAGCGGGATCTCTGGCGCAAGTGGCCCCGAGTGAGAGCCGCAGTAGGCGAGCTGCAGCCTGAATGGGAGGAGGCCAGGTGGATTTTGGAAGGGGCAAAGGGGGAGCCAAGGGTTGACTCTCCCCCCAACCCTGTTCTCCCCACTCCAGGGGGCCTCCCACGTTCACCCATCCCCCCCACCTGAGCACCTCTGGGAGGCCAGGGCAGGGGCTGCACCCAAAAGGGCTTGGAGGACAGGGGGCCAGGGCACAGTTAGGTGTTGGCAGAATCAATTAAGAGCCATGCTAATCACCATCATTAAGGCTATAAAACCCCACACCTAGGGGCCTGCAGGGCTCCCTGGCATGGCCCGAGGCCCTGAGCCGTGGCACGGACCCAGGGGCCCGGCTCCAGTCGCTTTCATCTGAGCCTCTCCCCGTCCTGCACAAACAGTAATTAGCAACCGCCCCCGGAGGGGGGGTGCTCATTATCCCACAGACACTGAGCGGAGGGGAGGGATGGGGGGGAGGGAAACTGAGGCTGCCTCAGTAGCCAAAAAACCGCCCGCGGCTCAGGGGCCAAGTCAGCTCGAGGCTGAGGGAGAAACTGCTGCAGAATCAGCGTTCCCCCTAAACCCCCCCCCAACTCAGGTGGCCTGAAGTTCTGAGTGCCCCAGAGAGGGGACTGGGCCAACGAGGGAGCCCCGAGGGCCCCCAGCCCCTGCCCCCGCTGGGAGCAGACTCTGCAGGCTGATGGTGACTTTGTGCCCAGGAGGGTCCCACTGGGATTCCCCAGAGGTCAGGCAGTCTGGCCGGCCCCTCCAAGCCACCCTCAGCCCTGAGGCACCCACTGCAAACCCCACAGGGGTCCCCCGCTCCCCAGGACCCTGGGCACTGAAATGTGGAGCCCCGGAGTGACCCAGGGCCCTGCCTGTCTTCTTCCAGGGTGCTGACTTGAAGAAAGGGAAGATTCAGGGCCAGGTGTTAACAGGTAGGCGCCGACACCGGCACCCCGGGGCCCGCAGCAGGGGCCGATCTGGTGAGGCAGTGCCCTGGTGCTCTTCACCAGGCAAACCCCTCCCGCACCGTCCACCGGGGGCTCTGGTTTCTCCTGCAGCAGCCGGTCCAGCCCGCCACTGGCAGTGGCTCCGTTTTTCAAGAGGATGAAACGGGCAGACTGTCGGCCCCAGGTGGCACGGTTGGCCGGGCCCAGGGCCAGCAAGGGGCTGTCCAGACTGGAGAGCCCTCGCTCCTAACTGGGGTGCCCTCCCCTTCCCCAACTACCCCCCCAGCTCCCCTCCCTCTCAGATCCCCTTCCTGCAAACGGCAGCATAAGACTGAGCCTCACAGCGCAGGGAGGCAGCCGAACTTGGGGCAGCCCGTGGGTTGGCTCTCACGCCCAGCTCGGCCACTGGCTGTGGGCGTGGCTTAACGCCCAGAGTCCCCATTTCCCCACTGAGATGTGGAGAATGCGTGTAGCCTGGGCCAGAGGCAGGAGGGGGCGCAGTCTCCATCTCCCCTGGGAATAAACCCCCACTGCAGCCAGCCAGTGAGCTCTGACTCCAGACGTGTCCCCCACCCCCGGACTTGCCCTGGTCACCCCTCTCTGGCCCTCAGCGGGCCCGCCACACCAGCCCTCCGCACGCCGCGGCTTCCCACCCCAGGCTCGGACGTCTTTCTCCCCAGTGACAGGGCCTCCAACGCGCCTGGTAGCCCTGGCACCCGGGCCGTGGCACACACCTCGCCCGAGGCTGCACCCAGAACCACGGCGACGCACAAGGCTCCCAGCACAGCCGGCTCTGTTCCCACTGTGAGCTCGCGCGCACACACTCACACACATCTGCAGGCCCCAACCCTGGGGAAGGATGAATAGGCAGGAATTCCCCTGGCTGCAGGCACCCTTGTGAGCAAGAGAGCAAAGGAGGGAGGTGCTGCCCCACCACTCCCCAGGAAGGGCCATGGAGAAGCGGGGAAGAGCAGTGGGAAGGGGCAAAGCGACCTTAGGAGGAAGCCTGGCTTCGGTCTGGGCTGGCAAATCCCCCTCTCCCTGTACGTGCCTGGAGGTGGGATGAGTGAGAGCTGCCCCCTGCCCCCCACCGTTCCCCAGCCTCACCCAGGGAAAGTGAGGAGGAGGAAGACAGGCCTCTTCCCCAGTGCCCCGAACGCCCAGCTCCTCCGGCTCCCATGATCAAACCTTTGAACCCCGTCCCACCCACCCCCGTAACCACTTCCAGATCCTCCAGGGCCAAGCCAAGAAATCTGGCTTCTTGGACTTCATAAGGAAATGCTAAAATAAATAAATAAATAAATAAATAGAAATCCACTGGCAGACGCACTCCACGGAGGGAGATGGGTTTCTCTGCGGGCAGGAGACAAAAGCAGAGATGGGAGGAAGGCCTGGGAGCTACACGGGCGCCCAGGGCCTGCACGCCAGCCCCAAGGGCTTCCTCCCGCACCACCTCCTCCGCCGCCCCCAAAGCCCCCAAAAATGTGCTTCCTAAAGGGAGATACTGCGGTTGAGAGCCTGCCAAAGGCACATCCGGGTGGCCTGTGATGGGTGGGGCCCCACTGGGGGACTGCAGGGAAGTCAGCGGGGAGCATGGGGGGGGGGCGCGGGAGCGGTGCACCCAGCTCTCTTCTGCCCCTGCTCACAGCCTACCAGCCTCCCTCCCCGCCGGTGCACAGTGGCTTCCATCGGTACCAGTTCTTCGTCTACCTCCAGGAAGGAAGGGCCATCTCTCTCCTTCCTAAAGAAAACAAAACTCGAGGTAAGAGCTCCCCAGGTGAGTTCTGGGGGCAGCCCTGCAGTCCCCCCACGTTGGCGAGGACGTCGGCCTGGCAGCCTGGCCTCGGGTGAACCAGAACGAGCAGGCTGAAGGAGACGTTGGCTTCTGTGGGGTCTGCCCCTGCCCCGCTCCCAGGAGCAAGCCCTACGGACCAAGACAGCAGCATTTAGCTGGGTAGGTCGGTCCCAAAGGGAGCACCTGGAGCCGGGGAGGCAAGCACCCCCGAAACCTCGCCCGGCATGTGCGGGCAGCTACCCCACAACACCCCAGCAGGTTAATTGCACCTGTAATTGAGGCCAATCTGAGCCAGAGGGCCTTGGAATGCCACCGTGCCAGTCTGTCTTCATTGGTCCCTAATTGCTCCCGGGCTATCTCGGTGCTGGGGCAAAGGCATCCCCAGCCACACCCCGCCACCAGCTCCCCCGAGCTGCCCTCCACCTCCTCCTCCGTTCTCTGGACGGGACCCACACCCTGGAGCCTCCCGATGGCTCGTGCAGCCTGCCAGGCCTTGCTCCTCCTGCCCCCTGGGCCACGTGGCCACGGCAGCCCACCACTGGTGACCCCCTGGTGGGGGCCACGTCCCCACCGCCACTCTCAGAGACTCAGATCTCTTTCAGGAAAACGGGAAGTAAAGTAAGCCCCATGCACTCCGTCACCTCCCGGTTGCAGGGAAGGGAAAGGGTACATCCCCCAGGCTGCTGGGAAGGTGAGTGGGAGGGCGGGGGCCACCAGCCAGCTGCTCTCGCCCAGTGACCCCGCACAGCTCCAACCACTGGGAAGCTGGCACAGGAAGGGTTACGACTCCAGGGCCCGAGGCCCCAGAACGGCACTGGCTGGGCAGTGGAGGCCTGTAGATGTGTGCCGAGCAAGGGCCACCAATCACGGAGGGCTCCAGCCGCCCTGAGAGCCGAGTTGGTGCAACCTTTCCACCCGTGAACCCTCCCCAGGTGCCATCAGGCCCTTGCCAATCTGCCAGTCTCCTTAAACAGCTCTGCCAAGGGCATGCTTCTAAGTCTGGAAACAACGAGAGAAAGAAGCAAAAAAAAAAAAAAAAGGTACTGTGCCCAGGCCAGGCGGAACTCACCCAGTGCTCTGGTGCCCATCTCACCAAGAATGTCAGGCCCGGGCACTCACTGCCCAGCCTACAACGTCCAAACCTGTGAGAGCCTCATGGGACCGGGCAGTGCCTCTGGGTCCTCAGCTGGACCTCAGGGTCACAACACCAAGGTCCCGGGTAGGAGAATGAGCAGTCAGGGCACCAGTGCTTTCTGGGGCAGGAGGAGAGTAGGGGGAGCATTGAGAGAGGCAGCGAAGGGGGCAAGGGAGCAGAGGAAGCCGTATACCCCCAAGACACTCCCCTCTCTGTGTGCTGCCGCGGCTCCTGAGGCCTGCCCACAGCCTGCTTCCAGGCAACGCGGGCCCGAGTGCCCTCCTGGGACACGGAGCCAAGGCACAGGAGCTGGAAGACTCTAGAGTCTGGAATCCATCACAACTCCCTTTGCATCTTTGCCAACACTGGGGTTCCTTGTCCCCTGCCCCACTGCAAACCACCCGCCTTGGGTGTCTGTGCAAAACCCAGAACCTGGATCGCGTCTGGCCAGAACCCGGCTGGCGTCTGTGCCGTCCTGTTGGCGCCCAGGAAATCACCCTCCCAGAGGTGAGCTCCAGCCAAAGGCCAGGCCTGCCATGTGCCTAGCCCTGTGCTAGGGGGGCGTGGAGAGGACAGGATCCCAGGGCATAGGGAATGTTCCCTGCCTTCCAGGAGCGTACCGTTGTTGGCTTTGGAAGCAATGAAATTGCCATGCGGGGCAGCTTGTGATTAAATATGTAATGGTGTGTTTGTGCACGTGAGCAGATCTGGCCCTCATGCTGCGGACTTGGGGCAGAAGACCCCCCTTTCGGGAGCTAGGGATTTGACTTTAGGGCAGATCAGTGAGCCTCTCTCTCTCCCTCTCTCTCTCTCTCTCTCTCTCTCTCTCCCCTCCTCTCCCCCCTCTCTCTGCCTCATTTTCCTCACCAGGAAAACAAGAGGTCTCCCTACATGATGGACCAATCTTGGTGGGTTCCATAGGAAGAAAATGGGCTGGGGGCTGGGCCCTGGATAAAAAGGGTAGGGAAACTGTAGGTGCAAAGGGTTTTCTTTTTTCTCTTTTAAATTACTTTATTTG
The DNA here is from genome assembly GCF_964237555.1 of Oryctolagus cuniculus. NCBI lineage: Eukaryota > Metazoa > Chordata > Mammalia > Lagomorpha > Leporidae > Oryctolagus > Oryctolagus cuniculus. The sequence continues at coordinate 122,899,892 of NC_091439.1, forward strand.
AAAGGCAGAGTTACAGAGAGAGAAGAAGGGAGGGAGAGAGAGGGAGAGAGATCTTCCATCTGCTGGTCCACTCCCCAGACAACCACAATGGCTGGGACTGCACCGGGATTGAAGCCCAGAGCCTGGAACTCCATCCAGGTCTCCCACATGGATGGCAGGGGCCCAAGCACTTGGGCCGTCTTCCGCTGCTTTCCCAGGCACAGTAGCAGGGAGCCGAATTGGAAGCAGAGTAGCCAGGACGGGAACCCGTGCTCATATGGGATGCCAGCCTCACAGGCAGTGCCTTAACCCACTACACCACAAAGCTGCCTCCAGATTTTTTAAGTGAGAAAATAGGGAGGGAAGGAGGAGGTTCTAGAACGCCTGAAAGAGGCGTGGCTTTGGTGAGTGGACCATAGGGAGCCAGGAGAGATTGCTCACTGCTGGAGTAACACATGACAGTCTTTAGAGACCCCAGAGTGACAGGACAAGGGGGGAACAGGGGCGCCGAGATGGAAGGTGGTGGGGGCCCAGCCTGGCAGGAGGAACCCAGAGCAGCTGCAGAAGCAGGAGGCCTTCCTTGCACAATGGGCTGGCGCTCCCTGCAGCACTCGGATGGTGCCCGGGGACTCCCAGGTTGCACCAACGCTCAGGTGATACCACACGGGGACCTGCCAACGATCACAGGCCCCAAGACTTGCCGTAGTCTGGTTTTCCCTCTGTGGGAAGGAGCTGTGAGAGAGGGCGCATGCAGCCAGCCCCCGTGCCGGGGAGGAACGGACAGCCAGGGAAGACCCTCACCTGAACCCTGCCCCATGCAGGCCCCTTCCCTCCAACAGGCTGAGCACAAGAGAGCTGGGGGCCGGCGCCGCGGCTCACTAGGCTAATCCTCCGCCTTGCGGCGCCGGCACACAGGGTTCTAGTCCCGGTCGGGGCGCCGGATTCTGTCCCGGTTGCCCCTCTTCCAGGCCAGCTCTCTGCTGTGGCCCGGGAGTGCAGTGGAGGATGGCCCAAGTACTTGGGCCCTGCACCCCATGGGAGACCAGGAGAAGTACCTGGCTCCTGCCATCGGATCAGCGTGGTGCGCCGGCCGCGGCGGCCATTGGAGGGTGAACCAACGGCAAAAGGAAGACCTTTCTCTCTCTCTCTCTCACTGTCCACTCTGCCTGTCAAAAAAAAGAGAGAGAGAGAGAGAGAGAGAGAGCTGGGGATTATCCCAGGGGCACCTGCAGGAGCGTATGGAGGGAGACGGGGTGACACTGTTCTGAACTGAGGGGGCAACCCCTCCCTGGAATTCCTCTCCCAACCGTGGCTTGGGAGAGTGTACATGTGTGAAGACGGATTTGAAAGGTGGGGTGACAGAGAGAGAGACTCTTCCATGCGCTGTTTCACTCCCCAAATGGCCACAACAGCCGGGTCTGGGCCAAGCCAAGCCAGAGCCAGGAACTCCATCCTGGTCTCCCACACAGGTGGCAGGGGCCCAAGCACTTGTGCCATCTTCCGCTGCTTTCCCAGGTGCATTAGCAGGGAGCTGGCTGGGAAGTGGAGCAGCCGGGCCGGACTCAGGACTCCCATGTGGGAGGTCAGTGTTGCAAAGAGCAGCTTAGCCCCCTGTGCCACCATGCCAGCCCCAGCCAATGAGATCTTGACGGCCTGAGTCTCGTTTTTGTGTGGCCGTGGACAAACTCCCACCCCGTGTCTGGACTTGGACTTCTATCTCCGCGAGACAAGGCATCGGACCAGCCAGTCTGCAATCGAGTGAGCCCACACGGACGGGCTCCCGACCCCTGCGCTCTCCCGTCCTCTGACTTCTGGACAAATGCAGAACAGCCAGGGAGGCTGGCCCTGTGCACCAAGCCCAGAGAGTGCTGGTGCAGGCGCCCCAGCAGGCTTCCCACCAGGGTGCCAGACCCACGGACAGGCCTGGGTCGGGGGGGTGCTCAGAGCTGCCCTGCTTCTGGTTTACGGGCTGCCCAACCCCTCTCGCCTCCCCTGGCTCCTTCCACTCCGGGCCATCTCCCCGCCACACTGGGCAGAACTCGCCAATGCCCTCTGCATTCCCCACCCCCACCCCCACCATGCGCAGCAGGTGCAGGGCGGGTGCTGGGCGCTGAGCGCTGGAGCAGGGGAGCTGTGCGCTCTGTACTCCTGGAAACACCCTGCAGAGCTGGAGCGCACACACACACACACACACACACACACTTGGGAACACAAAGAGCCCAGGCAGAGCGGCAGGAGCAGGGGCGACCTCGGAAGCCAGCAGACCAGACCCTGAGCTGCCGCCTCTGGCCAGGGCTGGCCCCGTTTCCCTGCTGTCTGTCCCAAAAGCCACGCTTTGCATTTCCGGATTTAGAGCCGACCATGACCTTGCGTCAGGCCTGGGATGCGCTGGGCGGTGACCTCCTTCCAGGTGAACTGCCCATCTCACAGCCCCATCCTCACCCTCCCGCCTCCCGCCCCCAAAGCCCCCAGCTGGCTGCCCGGTTTCTCCCAGCTGCCCCCAGGGTTGGGCATCCAGAGATGGGCTTGTAGATTCAGGAGCCAACATAATGCTACGGAGAGGGATGGCCTGAGAAGGGACACATAGGGACAGAACAGCCCCGTCACACAGGGCCAGAGCCACCCTGCCCCTGCCTGCCCCCTGCTGAGCGCTAGTCCCGGCTCCCTGCCCCTCTCTCCGCGGCCCTGTCACTGTCCCTAGCAACTCACCCCTTCAGCACAGCATCACGGGCACTGTCATCTCCTGCATATTACTAATTCACACACACACACACACACACACACAGGCTGCACGTTCTCACACCCCCACGCCCACGAACACACGTCAGCTGCCTCCGACACCTGAGAGGCAGCCACCTCTGGGAGTCGCCCCTTCCACATCCACTGTGTCCCAACCCCAGGCGGGCAGCACCACCTCCCCACCAGCCCCTCTACCTTCATCCCCACGGAGCGAATGAAGGAACCACGAGGCCCAGCTGACCAGGGGAAGTCACTTCCTCCTGACTTCCGGGCAGGGCTCTGTGCACCTGTCACCAGCTCTCCCGCATTCCTTCTCCCAGCGACCCAGGCCTGCAGACTCTGAGATGCGGTGTGAGACAGACACACTGCCGGAAGAAGCCCCCTCCCTGGTGAAGGCCGTGGCTGAAGCGAAACTCCCGGGGAGCTGTGGTCTGTGCCACACCACGCCTTGGCCACCTCACACAGAGGCGGCACGAGCCGGACCCGTGTCCTTCTTGCCTACAAGGGAGGAAATCTGCCTTTTATCCCACCAGATAACAGTCGGGACAGGGTCCCCTGGCCCAGGCAGCCATAGCCATGCCACAAGCACCTGACATCAGCAGCTCCGGATGGGACCACCCACCCACAGGGGCCAGAGAGGAGGGACGGGCAGGGACGTGCCACCCAGTGGGGTTGAGTCTGGCCTGTGGTGGAGCCAAGGGCATGAAAGCAGCAGAGCCCCAAGCAGCACTGGCAAATAGGAGGCACTGACACAGGGACCAGGCCTGGAGGGACTGGGGGAAAGCCCGCAGGGCTGGGACAGCGCCCCGTGGAAGGAAGGGGCCCCTCCCACCAGCGCACACACAGACACACACAAACACACAGCTTCCCCGTGCCCTCCCCACCGTGACCTCCCATGGTGGTTCACCTGGCCCAGGCTCGAATCCCCCAGGGCCCAGCCTCTGATCCCCGTGTGGGCTTGTGGCAGGCCGCTCTCTGCTGCCTCGAAGGGCCCACCCACCTGGCAGAGCAGGAGAACTGGGGGTCTGGGGACCGCTCTCCGGTGCCCAGGCCAGGAACTGCCTGGAATGAAGCCAAGCATCCCACCACCCAAAGGTCAGGCAGACGACGAGGGAGAAGGCACAGAGAACCCCCCGACACACACACTTGGCCTGTGTGCACCTGTCACCAGCTCTCCCGGGAACCCAGGCCTGCAGACTTCTGAGCCCCCAGGGTGAGACAGACAAGGCACAGTTACACCCCGGCTGCCCTAGGCCAACTCCAGCCAGGCATGGCCACGACTACAGAGACAAGGGCGGCGAAGTGGGAGCTAGACTGGCAGCTGGGAGCCGCCGCTCGTCTCGCCCCTTCCCTGCCGCCGTGGTGGAGGAAGGCGTCCCCGGTGGTCAGGCCTGAAGTCTGCTCTCCGGATCTCTGTAGGACACAGGGGTGCCCCCTGCACCCCTGCCAGCGTCGAGGCGGTCCCGTCCGGCCCCGGAGTTTCTGGAGCCAGCAGCATCAGCCCGTCAGCAAGTATTCCCCACAAGTAATTGGACGCGATGGGAAGAGGACCGTTGAGCTCCTGAGTGGAAGTCTCTGGATATCATTTAAGGCACAAAAAATGAAAGGCTCGGCCCTCCCGCCCACCACCGCCACGACATCATTAATCTCAGCAGAAAGCATCAGCGCTTCTATCACTGCCACCGGCCCGGACGCACCAGACAAATTACAGCCGAGCCGCGCTGTGCCGCCCGCTATTAGGTCGCCCTGGAATTTTTGTGGTTTTTTTTTTTCCCCTCCAGGGCCACTGTCCCCTAACAAGAAGCTGCCGCGGCAGAGAAGAGAGCAAGACCGGAGAAGAGCATAGCTCAGGCAGCTGGGTCAGGCGCAGGTTCCCTGCCTGGGGGGATGGGGCGGCTCAGAGCCGGGTGCCCAGGGTCCCCACAGAGACTGCCCCTCGGGGCCGGTGACGCCTATGGGCACTGCTACTTGTCCTGGCTGTTCCACTTCCAGGCCAGCATCCTGCTAGCGGGAAGGCAGTGGAAGATGACCCAAGTGCTTGGGCCCCTGCCACCCACATGGGAGACCCAGATGGAGCTTCAGGCTCCTGGCTGTTGTGGCCATCTGGGAAGTGAACCAGCAGATGGAAGCGATAGATAGATAGATAGATAGATAGATAGATAGATAGATAATAGATAGATAGATAATAGATAGATGTATGTCGCTCTGCCTTTCAAATAAATCTTTAAAAAGAGCAAGGTTCCCACTGCTGGCCAAAGGCTCCCTTCCAAGGCCTCACTGGTTGTTAGCACACTGTCAACTGTATTGTATTGGAAACTCGCAGAGGGCAGGAGTGAGAGCAGACAAGGGCCTGGGCTCCCCACAACACACAGACCTGACAGAGGCCCAGGAGGGGTTAAAAGGGCCCCCGCCCCCCGAGTCTGCGACTCCCCCAGCAAGGCGTATTCTAGCAGAGCACCCCCTCCCCGAGTCCCCAGGCCCCTGCGAGGGGGTCGGCAGGACTAGACTGGAGGGAGCATCCCTTTGTCACCTCTGGGAGGCCTGCGGAGCCCTGCATGCCTGAGGGGCCTGTCCAGTTGTCCTCAGCCTCCAGACAGGAAGCTAGGAGCAGAGAGCGGCCCTGTCAAGGCCATTCCCAAACATCCCAGCCCTGAACGGGAGTGAGGCGACTGCCGCTGCCCCTGGCTCCGCGGGACGGGGACAGCGCCCCCTAGGGTTGTGCAGGGAGCGGCCCATCCCAGCACCCCGCTCTGAGCAGCCCAGCCACTGGGCGGCGTAGGAGACGGGCTCAGCCAGCCTCCTCCTCCTGCTGGGGCCCTGCCCAGCCCCAGCCTGCGTGGGTCCAGGGAAGCAGTGCGGTGGCCGGGGCCACACGCGGCAACACCACCCTCTTCCTGCGTGTCCTGCAGTCCAGGCCAGAGCAGTGCCATGCAGGAAGGGGCTTTCCTCCCTGCGGTGACCACAGAAGCCACAGCTCCCATCTCACCCCACACACCCCCGAGGGCCTGACTCACCCTCTTCCTTCTAGAACTTGCTCAGGGTCAGTTCCTCTTGCCTCTGTGGCAGGAAGCAGTCCGGGGGCCGGGGGTGGGGGTGGGGGTGGAGAGGGGACAGGGCAGAGGCAGGGGGGGAGTGTAAGGAGTCGCAGCCAAGCCAGGGAGGAGGCGGAAGGCTTGGCAGCCGCAGCCCTGGGTCTCAGGAGCCCCAGAACCGCAGAGACCTCGGCAGCAGGGCCGGGAGGGAGCCCACGGCCCCCGGGGCACACAGCTCCTGTTCCTCCCCGCTGTGCTGCAGAGGGGAGCTGGGCTCTGTCAGGCGCAGGGGATTTCTCCCCGCCGGCCTGCCCTGATCTCGTGGTGGGTTTCAATTCCCTCCTTCCCACCCAGCGAGGAAGGCCCCGTGCCCTCGTGCCTGCCACACGCCAGCTCGCCCACGAACACACACACACACACACACACACAAGCATGCTACCCCACCCCGGGCAAGGGGTGAGACCCCAGCCAGCCAGGGTCCCTGGGGTCCCTGGCCTCTGATTGGACCCTCAGGCGACCCCGGCCCTTGGCAGTCAGTGCACAGCCGCTAAGTCCGGTGGGATCCGAAGGAACCCCAGGGGGCCATCACCGCCCCCCCCTCCGCCCCTTGAGAAGCTCCCTGACCCCGGTGCCCCGTGCTGGGCCTCCATCAGCCCCGCCGTGACCTGGAGAGTGGCAGGGTTCTCCCGGTAGCGCGGAGTGAGGGCGTTGGTGTAGAGCTCCTGACACACAGGAAGCCCTAAGTGGGTGCGTCATTGCCACTGCTGTTACTATTACTTTTAGCGCTTGCCTTGTTGCTATTGTCGTTTTGGTTTGGGGATGGAAAACTGTCCCCTCCTTGAAATGCCTGCAGCCCTCCAGGGGGAGGGTAAGTGGAGAGGAGGCATCAGCGACCTGGCATTCTGCCCTGTCGTGAAAGGGGTGATGGGTGCTGACGGGAGGAGCACGGGTCGGGGAGCGAGTGGCGTGCAAGTCCCAGGAGCCTCCGGGCTCCTGCTCTGTGGGCATCAGACACAACGGGTCTCCACTGCCCGCAGCCTACTGACCCCTGCCCAGCTGGGCCCCGGGCAAGGTCCTCCCCAGCCACTCCCTGTACCCAGAGAGCAAAAGGACAGAAGCCAAACTCTGCACGCCCCTAAGAAAAGTAGGTACGCTCCATGCCACGCGTGGGGCAGAGTCACACCGACACACCGTTCATTCTGACATTCAGACCCCACTGGGTTCCCTGCGCTTTTTCCTAGCAACCTCCTGCCCCAGGGTGCCTGAGGCCCAGGGTTTGAGAAACAAGAGCGTGGGAATATGCCTCTCACCCCTTCCCCGGGGGCCTCTCCCCAGGGCTGGGCTGTGTGTTCCTTGCCCAGCCTACTCACAGAGCCTACTCACACCTGGCCCAGACCATGTCCCTCTGTGCAACCGTTGTCTTTCCCCTAGTGAGGCCCCTTCCAGTCTGGGTACTGGGTGGGCTTCTCCAGGCCCCACGCCTGGGGGTGTTCCCCCCATGCCTCCAGGAACCTGTCCCAGGAGAAGGAGGTGATCTGGGTCTTGTTGAGGGGATAGCACAGACCGTTGGGCCGATCTCATCTGGGCAGCCGGTGTGGCCAGGTGGGCGGGCATCCTCAGAGCCTTGGTCATGGGGTCAGGGAGCGGGGCATGTGGAGGGCGTAGGCACAGGAGCCCACCCACCTGGACACTTCCTTTGTCATGAGAACAGGGTGGCAGAGCTGTGCTAAATACAGGCCACCGGGGAGGGAGACCCAAAGGGTCCTGGACTCAGCCTGGGCCCCTTCCCGGGGCCCCTGCCTCCACGAGCCAGACACACTGCCCACCTTGGCCCGGTGGCCAAGCTTGTCAGGTGCCGTCTCCACCGCCCCGGAGCTGGCCACCCTCCCGGGGCCCCCCGCCCCTGCCTTCCCTCTCACCGCCCGCCCGCCTCCCCATTGTCGGTTTGTCCTTCCAGCCTCTTGGAAAATGGACATCTTCCTGAACCGTTACCACCTGAATGAACCGGAAGCAAGCACCCAGTTCATGACCCAGAACTACCAAGATTCGCCCAGGTTCCAGGCTCCGGGCAGCGACAAGGCCAAGGACAGACGCAACTAGAGAGGACTGCCTGCCTGCCTGCCTGCCAGACCGCCGGGGTCACCTAACAGCCGCGAGTCCACGCCGCCCACGCCTACCACCTACGGCCTGGCTGTGGGAGCCCCTCTGGGTACAGAACCCTTCTCCTCCTGATTAAAAACAACGAAAATCATCCAGGCCCTGGTGTCTTGTTTCCCATCCTCTTTCAGAGAGCCAGCCAGAGGAAGCCGATCGGCACCGGGGTTGGGGATTTTGCTGGGGGTGGGGCACGGAGGAGCAGGAGGTGGGGCTCCGGGGCCTGAGCTGCAGCCAGGCACTGTCCGTCTTGGGCTGGGGTGCTGGGCCAGGGGGCAGCTGCTTGATCCTACGGCCGCCCCCAGCTTCCACCTTCGACACCATTTGTGACCACTGGCACCGGCTCCGTGCCTGGCCCCGGCTGGGTCTGGGGGTACAATGGGTGGACGGATGGAGGGAAACATTGAGGCTCAGGGAAGGCCTCGGGACCTCAGGGCTGGAAAGGGGGGGATGGTGACGGGTAATAGTAGGAGTAGTAACAGGAGCAGAGTGCATGCCGGATGCCCCGTGCACACACATACATACACATACATATACCTACATATACATATACACACATTCACATACATATACACATATACACACATACACCCATTCACATACACACATATACACACATTCACATATACACACATACACATGTACACACATTCACATACATATACACACATACACACACATTCACATATACACACATACACATACATACATACACACATACATACACACGTACACATACATATACACATATACACACATACACACATTCACATACACACATATACACACATTCACATATACACACATACACATGTACACACATTCACATACATATACACACATACACACACATTCACATATACACACATACACACACATACATACACACATACACACACATACATACACACGTACACATACATATACACATATACACACGTTCACATACACACATAAACATTCACACATACACACATACACACATTCACATATACACACATACACACATACACATACACCTAAAAACACATTCACATACATACATACATACATTCACATATACACACATTCACATACACACATATACACACATTCACATATACACACATACACATACATACACATTCACATACACACATATACACACATGCACATACATACATACACACATATACATACATACACACGTACATACATATACATACATTCACATACATACATACACACATATACATACACACATATACACATACACACATATTTATACACATATTCACACATATACACATATTCACACACATATACACACATTCACATACACACCATATGCACATATACACACATTCACATATGCACATATATGCACATACACATATACATATATACACATTCACATACACACATACACACACATATACACACATTCACACATATACACACATTCACATTCACGTGCACACACATACACACGCATACACCCACCCACACATACATACACGCATTGATGTACACATACATGCATACACCCATACACACATGTACACACACAGATATATACACATACATACACACGCACACAACCATACACACATACATGCATGTACATATATACACATGCATATACGCATATACACACATTCATACACACATATACACATATACATGCACATACACATACACATGCACACTCATACACACATACACGCACACAACACACATTCACACACATATATACACATACATACACACATATACACATACTCACATACACACACATTCACACACATATACACACATTCACACACATACACACATACACATACTCACATACCCACACATATACACATACACATACCCACACATGTACACGCACACACACACACACACACACAGGAGCCGCTGTGCCTGGCTCCAGCATGCACGGCCTTCCCCCAGGAAGTGAAAGGCCGGGAATGTGGCTAAGATGAAATAAGCTGGGCGAGGAGGAAGAGGCCAGACCACGCCAGCCCTCGGAGCCACGTCCACCGAGCGCCGGGAAATCACCGAGCGTCGAGCCAGCGGGAGGGGCAGGTGTGGGTCTGCAGGGGAGGGCTCTGCGGGCTCTGTGGCACCCCGCTTCCCCCTGCGCCCTCTGGAGGCCCCCGCTTTTCCCCCAAGGACCCCTGGAGAGGCCGCTCCTCCCGTCTCACTCTCAAAGCCCACCCCCCACGCCAGTCCTCAGAGCCCGCTTCCACTCAGCCCCTTCAGCGCAATTTCCCTCCAACACCCCCTCCTCGGCTAGGACGCGGCCACCTGGGGGACTCACACGCAAGGTGCTTTGAGATGCCCGGATGAAAGCAGCAGGCTTCGGCAGGACCCGGGTTATAGCCTTCTTAGGGGCAGGCCCCATACGTGCTGAAGGCAGAGGGGCCCTGGCCAGCCTTCCAGCCCAGCTGAGCGACTTGTAACCACTCCAACAGTTTTGGTGGTGGGGATGGAAAGAATGCAATGGGCACGGGAGACAGAATTTGTGAATAGCCAGGGAATCGGATGATACCCCACCCCCAGCCCCGCTCCCACCAACACCCTCCCATTGATAGGTTCAGGTGTCCAGATGATCGGCACCAAATGTTTGGGTCCTGGAAAGGCATCTGGGGGCCAGCATTGTCACGTAGCGAGTTAAGATGCCGCCTGCATCCCATCTCAGAGCCAAGTTGAAAGCCCAGCTGCTCAGCTTCCAATGCAGCTTCCCGCTAATGCACTTGGGAAGGCAGTGGATCAAGGCCAAAGTGCTTGGGCATCTGCCACCCGTTTGGAGACCCAGATGGAGTTCTGGGCTCCTGGCTTCAGCCAGGGCCAGCCCCAGCATTTGGGGTAGGCACCAGGGAATGGAAGATATTCTCTCTCTCTCTCTCTCTCTCTCTCTCTCTCTGCCACTCTGCTTTTCAAATAAGTAAGTCTTTTTTTAAAGATTTATTTACTTATTGTAAAGGCAGAGTTACAGAGAGGCAGAAACAGAGAGAGTGAGAGAGGGAGAGAGGGAGAGAGGGAGAGAGAGAGAGGGAGAGAGGGAGAAAGGGAGAGAGGGAGGTCTTCCATCCACTGGTTCACTCCCCAGATGGCCACAATGTCCAGAGCTGCGCCAATCCAGAGCCAGGAGCTTCTTCCAGGTCTCCCATGTGGGTGCAGGGGCCCAAGCATCTGGGCCATCTTCCACTGCTTTCCCAGGCCATAGCAGAGAGCCGGATTGGAAGTAGAGCAGCCAGGACTTGAACCGGCACCCATATGGGATGCTGGCACTGCAGACGGCAGCTTTACCACTATGCCACAGCGCTGACCCCAGTAAATCTTCCTTTAAAAGAAGGAAATAGGGACTGGTGCTCTCTGCCATGGCCTGGGAAAGCAGTGGAGGATGAGCCAAGTGCTTGGGCCCCTGCACGCACATGGGAGACCTGGAAGAAGCTCCTGGCTCCTGGCTTCAGATCAGCGCAGCTCTGACTGTTACAGTCATTTGTAGAGTGAACCAGCAGATGGAAGACCTCTATCTCTCTCTGCGTCTGCCTCTGCCTCTCTCTAACTCTACCTTTCATATAAATAAATCAATCTTAAAAAAAAAAAAGAAGGAAATAAAGAAAGGCATTTGGTGCCACTCAGGACAAAAGGAAACCCAGAAAGTGGGAGCTACTGAACCCCCCTCCCCCACACACGCACGCGCACACTCCCTCCTGCCCTACCAGGCAGGCTGCCCCACGGAGCTCTAACAAGAGGCAAAAGTCCGATTGCGGTGTGGTGGACGGAGCCTCCGAGGGGACCTCTCCCCCAGCTCCTGCACCACCAGTGTAATTGGCAGCTCCGGTCGGGGCCCAGGCCAGGATAAACAGAAGGTCAGCTTCCTAGAGCCGCCCCAAGCGGAGACACATCCCCCCCCTTCTGCTTTTAATTCTTTGTGGCCAGCATGTTTATTTTGGGTGAGGAAAAAAAATCGGATGTTTATCCTTCGAGGAAATTATCGGCTGGCTTGCTCCCCCCGCCCCGCCGCCACCTCCCCCTGCCCGCCTTTCTTTCACCCGTGTCTTTTTGAGCTTTGGATGCTTTGAGTCCACAATGGCCAGAGAAACCACCCCCTACTTGTGCGCGCACACACACACACACATCCCCTCCTGGCCCCAAAATGTGGGAAAAGAACAAAGCTGGCCCAGGCAGGAGGCCCCTGGAAGCCACAGTGGTGGTCACGGTGGCAGACAGGGGAAACATCTCGTGGGACCTTGGGGGAACCCACCCTCGATACAGCCTGCTGGGCCTCTCACCTCTTTGCTTCTCACTCCCTCCTGCAGGAGGAAACAAGATAAAAAAAAAAATGCTTTGAGATTGCTAACGGAGTAGCCAAGAAAAATACTTGAGGTCTGACGCGATTATTCTCTCATCACCATTCCCATATACCGTGTATGGGGCTCTGTCTGTGTACCAGGCACCGTGCCACACACGTAGCGCGCTGTATCTCATTGAACACAACCCCACTGGCTTCACAGCGTCCCCGGAGGCCTTCCGGCCTGTCTCTCCTCCGATTGTCACAATAACCTGACAACGCAGACCGTGTGTTCTTGCTGCCTGGGTGAGGTCAGATTCCCTACTGAACCTGCTCCCAGCGCCATAATGAGCAGTGGTGGAATCTGGTGTTAGCACGAGCCTTCTCACAAACAGTGGTTAGAGGCCAGCAGGCTATAGGAAATAAAGGCCAGCTCGTTTATGCAGCCAGCAGCTGGGATGGGTCAGAGGGAAAGCTGGAAGTTCAGAAGAACTGAAGGCGCTAGCCATCCCAAAGCGAATGGGATTTGTGGGAAGGGCCAAGGGTTCCTAGAGACCGAAGTCAATAGCCTGGCCCAGCCCAGCGCCACAGCCTCATCTGTTTCCCATCCTGGGATCCATGGAGGCACCCCTCCCCCACCCCTCCACACCTGTATGGTAACTGCTCTTAGGTAAGGAAGAGAGGTGGAAAGGGAGGGAAAGTTACTTAGGAAGACTCAGTGTGGATGATGATGGTGGTGGTGGTGATGGTAGTGATGGTGGTGGTGATGGTGGTGGTGATGGTGACGATAGTAGTGAGGATAGTGGTGATGGTGGTGGTGGTAATGATGGTGGTGGTGATGGTGATGGTGGTGGTGGTGGTGATGGGGACGATAGTAGTGAGGATAGTGGTGATGGTGGTGGTGGTAATGATGGTGGTGGTGATGGTGGTGGTGGTGGTGGTGGTGGTGATAGTGGTGGTGGTGATGGGGATGATAGTAGTGAGGATGGTGGTGGTGGTGGTGGTGGTGGTGACAACAATAGTGGTCAAGATAGTGGTGGTGATGGTGACGACAGTAGTGAGCATGGTGGTGGTGATTGTGGTGGTGGTGTGGTGGTGACAGTAGTGGTCAGGATAGTGGTGGTAATGGTGGTGATGGGGTGATGGTGGTGGTGGTGGTGACAGCAGTGGTCAGGACAGTGGTGGTGGTGGTGGTGACAATAGTGGTCAAGATAGTGGTGATGGTGGTGGTGATGGTGACGACAGTAGTGAGCATGGTGGTGGTGATTGTGGTGATGGTGGTGGTGATGGTGATGGTGGTGGTGGTGGTGATGGGGACGATAGTAGTGAGGATAGTGGTGACGGTGGTGGTGGTAATGATGGTGGTGGTGATGGTGATGGTGGTGGTGGTGGTGGTGATAGTGGTGGTGGTGATGGGGATGATAGTAGTGAGGATGGTGGTGGTGGTGGTGGTGATGGTGGTGGTGACAACAATAGTGGTCAAGATAGTGGTGGTGATGGTGACGACAGTAGTGAGCATGGTGGTGGTGATTGTGGTGGTGGTGTGGTGGTGATAGTAGTGGTCAGGATAGTGGTGGTAATGGTGGTGATGGGGTGTGTCGCTCCCCGTCTTCGTGGAGGAACGACACTAGACCCTGCGCTGTTCTTTCGTCTGCTCGGCCCTCCCCGGGTTTGCTGCTGGTTCTTCCCGGGTTGGCTACTATCCCTTCCACCTCCGTGGAAGGGCGGTTCCCCCTGGCCACATTCCCCACTTCCGCAGGGGAGCGGCACACCGCCGGCCGGCTCTTCTCGGGGGCTGCACAGGTGTTCCTTCAGTTAGATGTTCCCCTTAGATGTTCCTGGTGCATGCCGTCTCTCTCCTCCTTTATAGTCCTCCTCCGCCAATCCTAACTCGGCTGCCCACACGCTGAGTACGCTGCTCTCCTCCAATCAGGAGCGAGTCCTACAGTTTATTGGTTGAACTGGAGGCAGCTGTGCGGAAGCTGTTTACTTCTCTCCCAGCGCCATATTGTGGGAGAGCAGATGCATAGAATAAGTCTTAATTCCAGTAACTCAGTCTAGTCCGGATTGCTCCCCACAGATCCCCCTTTCTTTTTATTTTTTAGCGTTGATACGCGCCTGTCTTCGGTGTCCCACGGCACACACTCTGCTCTACTTGCTAGAGTTGCCACAGGCTCTTACAAGTCCTATCAATCAGGCAAACCGAATCCAAGCCTTCTCATTGCCGTATTGTGGGGGAGACTTATTAGTGTTGGTTTGTGCCTATAGTGTTGGTTTGTGCCTATCTTCGGTGACCTGCAGCTCATGCTTTGGTCGAGCTGCTTGCTGGTGCTTACCGCCTTAAATCAGGCAGACCGAATCCAAGCCTCCTAATTGTTGTATCGTGGGGAAGCCTTACTGATGTTAATTCGTGCCTGTCTTCGGTGACCTGCGGCGCATAAGCTGCTAGCCGCCCAGGTGCTCATCGCCTCACTTAATCAGGCAGACCGAATCCAAGCTTTCTCATTGCCATGATGAGGGGAGGCCTTTCTATTTCTCTATTTCTCTATCTCCGGGCATTCCTATTTCTCCCATTTTACTTCTATCTTCCAGCATTCCTATTTCTCTCATTTTACTTCTAAACTTCTGTTTCTCTTATCCCCGCGGTTTCCTGGCGCCCGCCCAAGGCTGCTTCTCGGCACCTCGCCCCGCGGCAGCTTCACGGCTCTGCGCGGCTTCCCGGCGCCTCGCCCCGCCGGCGGGTTCCCGGCTCTGCGCGCACGCTCCGTGGTCTCCACGCACTTCGCGCCCGCACCACGGCCTCGCGCCATCCCCGCGTTCCCTATTTATTCACGCCCCGTGCTCTCTCTGCACTCGGCGGCTTCCGCGAATGTTTCCGCCACCACCGGCATTCAGTCCAAGCTCCCCGGACTAACCTGGCGAATTTCAACCTGGCGGCCCACGTCTCTGCCTCTGGTTCCAGATCTTCGCCTCTTGCTCCCCGGGGTGACTTGAAGAATTCCAAGGTGGCTTATATCTCCTCCTCGGCCTGCACTCGCGGCTTCATCCTCCCTAACATTTTTCTCTACCCGGTATGTTTCCTTAAGTTTTCTTCCAACAATATTCCTCTCATTTCTCCTGGCTTCTCCCCACAGTCCATATCCAAGTCTAAGTTTCTTATAGGTTTCACTTTCACTTTCAACCTGCAGTCCGTATCTAAGTCTAAGTTTCTTCTTGCTTTCACTTTAAATCCTAACTTCTTTCCCACAGTCCATATCCGAGTCCAAGCCTCCTCCAGGTTTCACTTTCGCTTTCAATCTCCTAGCTTCCCCGCCATAGTCCGCATCCGAGTCTATGAAAGCTTTCACTTTCGCTTTCAATCCTAACTTTTTTCCCACAGTCCATATCCGAGTTTATGCCTAGGCTTTCAATAGCTTCTTCCGGCAGCTAGGCTCTTTGCTAGTCTCTCTCTCCGGTATTTTCCTGCTTCTTCCTGTTTCTTCCCTCCTAAGTTTCCTATCCGTCCTAGGTTTCCTATCCGAGTCATTTCTTCCCTCCTAAGTTTCCTATCCGCCCTAGGTTTCCTATCCGAGTCACGGCACCATTATGTCACTCCCCCTCTTCGTGGAGGAGAGAGGGAGAGAGGGAGAGAGAGAGAGGGAGAGAGGGAGAAAGGGAGAGAACGACACTAAGCCCTGCCTAGGCTTCATATCCGAGTCACGGCACCATTAGGAGAGAGCGGGAACTCCCGTCTGCCAGCTTACTCTTCAAATGCCTGCAGCGGTCAGCTGGGCCAGGCTGAGGTCAGCAGCTGGGAGCTCCATCCGGGTCTCCCAAATGGGAGGCAGGAACGCAGCTACCTGAGCCGTCAGGTGCTGATCCATGGGGTTTGCATCAACAGGAAGCAGGAAGCAGGAGCAGAGCCAGGCCTCGTTCCCAGGTGCTCTATATGAACTGTGGGCAGCCCAAGTGGTGGCTTAGCCACTGGGTCAGATGCCCACCCTGGAAGCTGCTGATTGTATGGATCATACCGGTGCAGACAAATGTGAATGTCTGAGTATGGTTCCTTCTTGATGGAATTCATGAGTGGGCTTGACAGAATCATTCATGCCTCTTCTATCTGGAGACTAGGGAGGGTTTTGATTCCCTGTTAGAGGCTCACACTGAGCAAGCTCAGGGCAGGTGCTTCGTTCCAACTCTGCCTTCTCAGATCTCCTGTTGACCTCCTAACTGTTGACCTCATAATGCTGTTCTCTCTTCCTGGAATGCTTTATCCTGCTCCCACCCACCAACCTTCTAATACCTTTTCAAGCTAAAGTTCGAATATTGCATAACCTGAGAAGTCTCACTCAGCTGTCCCAAGCACTTCCTGATTTAAGCTTCCACAGCGCCAGATCCGTCCCCGAGCTTATACCACAGCACTCATGCTGCCTTGTGATTGATCTGCTAACTTATCTTTCTGCTTCTCCAGACCACGCCCTTTCTGGAGTTGATGTCTTCAAGGCTACTGCCTAGAATAGTGTCTGACATTATAGTAAATGTCCCCTACATGATGACTGAGTAAGTTAATTAATGAAGTCGGTATTCATCAAGATGAAATTATATTTATAGGAAACTTTACTTTCTGAAAAAAAAAAAAAAAACAAGAGCCAGGAAATGCTGGAAATTTATGGATTTGTGGCAGAAATGGTCAGCACTTTACATCTTCCCATTTTCTATTTATACGCTTTTGCTTTTAGAAGGAAGTTAGTTTTTAACTTTTATTTTAAAGACAAAGGAACTCAGACACAGAGAGATAAAATGATTTCTCAGTTATGCAATCATTGACTCTTCCTGATGATGATAGTATTGGGTGAGGAATCATAAGATCCTTCCAATGCTCATTGACATGGATAATGGCACAGGACTTCTGTTGAAAGACCATGAGCTGCTGGGTTGCCATTCAGGAGGAGAGTGATAGAAAGGTAAAGAAAGGGAGGTAAAGAAAGGAAATTGAGGAGAAGAACAGAGGTCGCAGTGGGATTATTATAGGATGGAGTAGCTGTGGCTATATTTAGACACCAAGGGGAAGACGCCAGGTAAAAAAAAAAGTGGGGGAGGAGATCATGTGGAAGAGGGAGGCAACCTTTAGACAAGGTCCAGGAGAGAACAGGTGAGGATGAGCCTGGAACACAAAGGGAACAGTTTGTGCAAGACAGAAGCCAATAGAAACCGACTGTGGGTATCAGAGAGGAGAAGGGGGTGAAGGCACATGTATGAAGGCACTTCCAAAACTTAGTGGAAAACGGAATTTCAAATTCACTTTGTTTTGGCACAAGATATTTGAAATCCATGTGTAGTTTTTTTCATAATACTTATTTCCATGAACTTTTTGGAGATCCTAATGCTTACATGTGAAGGATTGTGGCAGGCAATTGAGCCTCACGGAATGTGTCTTGGGATGAGTGTTTAGCACAGTGTTAAGACACCCGCGTTCCACACGGGAGGACCTGGGTGTGGTTCCTGGCTCCTGCTTCTGTTTCCAGCTTCCTGCCAATGCAGATCCTGGACACAACAGTGATGGCTCCAGTAGTTAGGTCTCTGCCACCCACTTGGGATACCTGGCCCGAGTTCCTAGCTCCTGGTTTCTACCCAGCCCAGCCCTTCCATTGCCCGCATTTGGGAAGTGACCCGGTGGATGCGTGCGTGCTCTCTCTCTCTCTTTCTATCTCTCAACTAAATGAATAAAATAAAAAAGAATTGTGTCCTAATAGTACATGATAAATCATCAGTACAGAAAGCCAGCATGATGTTCTCTGAAATGTCATGCTGGTCAAGGTACCTGCTGTACTGTGGTAGTGAACAGGGAATTTAACAGAGCCCTGAGAAAAAACTGACATTCTTCCTAGGTGAATGTGTGCTACTTTCTATCTTCTTTATGGATAGGAGTAGGAAACAAATGGATTTACCAGTGTGGCAGCCCCATGACAAGTGCCAGAGGCTATAGTGATGTGCTTCAGTACAGAGCAGGTGTGCTTGAATGGGCATCCATTTGCTTGATTTTTTCGGTAGGCTGTTCACTGCTCTCACGTCCATGAATTCTCCCCTTCAGCCTCATATTTGCTACCGGCATCCCTTGTTCAGCACCTTCGTGATCTACTTGCAAAGGCACCCTCAGTCCTGAGGAAATGCAGTAGCCAGCCCCTCAGTCCCTCTGCCAGCTAAGCTATTTCCTCGTAGAGCAGGGACTGCACTTTTCACATAGGCGATGTTAAGAAGGAGCTCTGGGTGACTGCCTGGAGTCGGTGGAAGGGGTAGGTACAGGTCTCCGGGAAAGTGAACCTCATTTGGTGGTGTGGCTCATTGGCGTGGAGCGAGCAGAGGCTGTTATCCCTTGGCAAGAGGGGGCGGGCAGCTTCATCAGCCTGAAGAATTTTTGAGGGATTGGGGGTTCAACATGCATGAGATTGTTGACCTAAATACCTATCCTACATTTTTTTTTCCTATCAAGAAAAAAAAAATGGACACCTGCCAAGGCTGTGTATGAGATTCTAAGCATGATTTTCATCACACTCTGCCCTGAGCAGTAGGGAGAGGAGAGCCTGCCTTCAAAAATCTGTCTTGAGGTGTTCTGAATTTCAGGACACGCCTTAAGTTGGCTGGTGGATGCCCTCAATCTATGTTTCTTTGTAAAAATTTTCTGGTGTTATGGATGGAAGAAAATCATCACTGCTCCCATAAATTGTTTTTAGAAATTTATTTATTTGAAAGTCAGAGTTACAGAGAGAAGGAGAGGCAGAGAGAGAGAGAGAGAGCGAGAGAGCGAGTTTCCATCTGCTGGTTCCCTCCCCAATTGGCAGCAATGGCCAGAGCTAAGCCGATCTGAAGTCAGGAGCCAGGAGCTTCTTCCAGGTCTCCCACATGGGTGCAGGGGCCCAAGGACCTGGGCCATCTTCCACTGCTTTCCCAGGCCACAGAAGAGAGCTGGATCAGAAGTGGAGCAGCCGGGGCTCGAACCAGCGCCCATATGGGATGCTGGCATTGCAGGTGGTGGCTTTACCTGCTACGCCACAGCGCCGGCCCCTGCTCCCATACTTTCAAGCGCTGCAGCTAAAGCATTTTTTTCAGTGCCTTACCCTCCACCTGTGCTTCGTTAGAATTAAGCACAGAGTAAAGCATTAGTGACTGTGATCCTGCTGTGTGCCAAGGTTATGGGCACCTGTCTTAGCCCCAGCAACGGGATCACCATGCACCTTCCACCAGGGAGGGATCCAGCTGCACGATTCAGTCCTGAAGACAGACTCTCAGTGACCACTCCTGATCTCAATGCTCTTGGTCAAGGTTCCCAAGAAAGCACAGACTGAGATTAAAAAAAAAAAGTGCTAATAATTTATTAAGATGCACAGTTTCAGGAAATCCAAGGTCAAGAAGAATGAGGTGGAGCAAGAGGAAGAGCCAACACAGAGGTGCACCACAGAGGTGTCCACAGCTTAGTATCTACACGGCTAATAATTCATTCCCTTGGGGTCATCTTGCAAGAGGCCATTTAAAGTGGGGTGGGCATTTGACCCAGCAATGAAGAGCCCAATTAGGATGACCACATTCCGCAGTAGAGTGCCTGGACTTAAGAATGACCTCAACTCCTGAGAGCAGGAGTGCTTCAGTATACAATGACGTGATGAGCTCTTCCGGCCAGAAGACACTGTCTCACTGTTGGCACCTCTGCTGGGGCTGCTCCTGCAGTATTTCCTGGTGAAAGGACACATAAAGCGAGGGTACATACGCTGATTCGAGTAAGAGAGTGCACGTTTCAGAACCTCAGCTGAGGACGCCCCGAAAGTCACTGAGTGTGCAGAAACCAACAACTCCCTCATGTTAGTTGGATGCTAATTCAGTGTAAGCTGGCTGACTGTGCGCTCAACTGTGAGAGAGAATATGACTTAGTAACGCTTCAAATGCTGCGAATTTGTCTTTGGAGACTCTTCCAAAAGGAAGGTGCAAACATAACTTTCTACCATTTTCTAGATTTCTTGCTTCACATCCTTCTGTAGACATTATTTTTTTCTCTCTGTAAATGTGACTTTCATGCATGAGAGGACTTTAAAAAGTTTGTGGGAAATGTTTATTATGAAAAAAC
Organism: Oryctolagus cuniculus; assembly: GCF_964237555.1. Classification (NCBI taxonomy): domain Eukaryota; kingdom Metazoa; phylum Chordata; class Mammalia; order Lagomorpha; family Leporidae; genus Oryctolagus; species Oryctolagus cuniculus. The sequence goes on from NC_091439.1 coordinate 122,920,176, forward strand.
CATGCATGGATTTCATTGCTTTTACACAAAAAAGTCCTTTTAGTTCAATTTTTCACAGGCTTTTTGAAGCAGCTTCAGGTATTTTCAGAAGTGTTTTGTGCCATGCAGTGGTGCCACACCATCTTCTTCTTCTTTTTTTAAGATTTATTTGTTTATTTGAAAGTCAGAGTTACACACAGAGAGAAGGAGAGGCAGAGAGAGAGAGAGAGAGCGATCTTCCATCTACTGGTTCACTCCCCAGTTGGCCACAATGGCCAGAGCTGTGCTGATCCAGAGCCAGGAGCTTTTTCTGGGTCTCCCACGTGGGTGCAGGGGCCCAAGCACTTGGGCCATCTTCTACTGCTTTCCCAGGCCATAGCAGAGAGCTGGATCAGAAGTGGAGCAGCTGGGGCTTGAACCAGCGCCCATATGGGATGCTGGCACTGCAGGCGGCAGCTTAACTCGCTATGCCACAGTGCCTTCCCCACACCATTTTCTTTTGAATGACTTGCAGCAAACATATTTGGGGGAAGGATTGTGAAAAATATCCTCTTGTGTGGGGAGCAATCCGGACTGGACTGAGTTACTGGAATTAAGACTTATTCTATGCATCTGCTCTCCCACAATATGGCGCTGGGAGAGAAGTAAACAGCTTCCGCACAGCTGCCTCCAGTTCAACTAATAAACTGTAGGACTTGCTCCTGATTGGAGAGCAGCGTGCTTGGCGTGTGGGCAGCCGAGTTGGGATTGGCGGAGGAGGACTATAAAGGAGGAGAGAGACGGCATGCACCAGGAACATCTATGGGGAACATCTAAGGGAACCCGTGCAGCCCCCGAGAGAACCGGCCGGCGGTGTGCCGCTCCCCTGCGGAAGTGGGGAATGTGGCCAGGGGGAACTGCCCTTCCACGGAGGTGGAAGGGATAGTAGCCAACCCGGGAAGAACCAGCAGCAAACCCGGGGAGGGCCGAGCAGATGAAAGAACAGCGCAGGGTCCTGTGTTGCTCCTCCACGAAGAGGGGGAGCGACACTCTTGGGTAAATACGAACTGGGAAGATTTAGAGAGAGAAGTAATAAAGCAGATGTTACTGTTGAATGAGTGAACTATCGTGATATCTTATTTTTAAAAAATGGGTAATGCTTAATAGGTTTGCTTTTATAGATCATGGCTACTGCACCTGCTGTGGCAGGTGAAAAGTCAAGCTCCAGTGACAGTGACAGTGACACTGAAAATGATAGCTCTGAAGCCAGTGAGACCATGGAGAGCGTGTCCTCTTTTGATCAATTTGAAGAAGAAGATGACCTGAGCGCAGAAGGCATCGTAGAAGAGCCAACTTCCAGGCAACTGCAGTTTGAAATCAATGAAGAGACACCTCCAGGAGCTGAAGCTACAGTTGAGAACAGCTGTCAGTTGGGAGAATCAGGTGAGGGATTACCCATGCATGTGAGTTTCTTTCATGCTTCTCCTCTTCTTTGGGAAAAGATTTATTTATTTATTTATTTCCAAGGTAGAATGACACAACAGAGAAGAAGAGATACAGAGGGTGGAAGATGGGGAAAAGGAGAGGGGAGAGAGAGAGATTGATCAATCTTTCTTTCGCTAGTTCACTCCCCAAATGGCCTCAATAGGCAAGACTAAGCCAGGAGTCAGGAACTCCCTCTGGGTCTCCCACGTGGGTGCAGGGGGCCTAAGCACTTGGACCACCCTCTGCTGCTTTCCCAGGAGCATTGTCAGGGAGCTGGATGGGAAGTGGAGCAGCCGGGACTCGAACTGATGCCTAGATGGCATGCTAGTGCTGCAGGCTGGGACTTTAGCCCACTGCGTCACACCGCCGCACCGTGGCAGAACTTTTGAAGGTAGATGTAGATATTTAGAAATTTATATAACTGTTTATTTAACATCTCTCTCTCTCTCTGTGTGTCTCTCCATATAAAATATTGACATGAATTAACTTTGGAAGTGGCACATTGCTCAAGTTTTGTTTACATTTGTATTTTGCAGATTTCTTAAAGATTTATGTATATCATAAAATTCATTTGTGACTGAGAATTTATGAAAAAGCTAATTTCAAAATTGTACGATTTGGCTGCCCTGGCCCACAATCATTCTGTTTAATGAGTGGGGTAGGCAGGCTGTCATTATGGAGACAGCGATGTGTCTTTCACATTCTTAGGAATGTTCCATTGATGTGTTTGCAGCTTTGCATAAAATACAAATTTAGTCAAAGTCATCAGCAGAAGGTGTCTTTTAAAACTGAATATGAGAGGTTAGTGTTGTGTCACAGCAGGTTAAGCTGCTGCCTGCAATGCCAGCATCCCCTGTGAGCACCAGTTCGAGTCCTGGCTGCTCCACTTCCAATCCAGCTCCCTGCAAACGTGCCCAGGAAAGCAATGGAAGATGGCCCAGATGTTTGGGCCCCTGCTATCATGTGGGAGACCTAAGCAGAGTTCTGGGCTCCTGGGTCGATCTCTCCCTCCCTCTCTGTTGCTCTGCCTTACAAATAAATCTTTAAAAAAATGAATATTAAACCTCTGTTATTTATTTTGAAAGGATTAACTGAATGTGGGGAAATTCTAAAGAAACTCTCCAGGTACCTTTGGGCCCACCTGTCAAAATCCGAGTAAGTATAACACAAATAGTTCAAAGTCACACATCACGACATGTTATTTCCCTCTGCATGGCGTATTTTTTTTTTTTAATTTTCTTCCTGCTAAGTTGTTTTGTATAACCTTCCAATGGGGTAAAAAGTTAATGTTATTAAAAATAGAGAAATCTTTCCTTGGGAAATGTTATGGTCTAAGTCATTCAGTAGCCAGGAGCAAGTTATTGAAGAATTTGAAGAGGGGTATAAGCGGAGAAAAGACTCAATTTTCTTTTAATACTGCACAATAATAAAGTAGCTGTTTAACTAACATTGTATTCCATTTAAAACATTGCGCAAGTTTCATGAAACTGACTTTGGCACAAGTTGACCACTGGTGAAACATTCTATAATATCAGCAACGATGACTGCACCACGCCAGTGTGTTGTGTTGTTTTCCTGACAACCATTTGTGTGTGCTTGCTAATGTGCTAGGGACTTTGCACACCACAGTGAAGAGAGTAAAAATGTTCCTGCCACTGGTGGTTTATTGAGTCTAATCTTGGCATTTGGTGCCTCATTCCAATTTTCTCAATTAATTTACAATAGAATAAGTTTAGAATCAAAATGGAATTTATAATACTACAATACCAATTGTATTCAACTACAAAGTAATATAAAAACTCAAAATATTCTTTATAACAAGCATATTTTAAGTATAGATTATGGCCTAAGCATATTTTGGTTCTAACCACTCATGTTTATCTCATTAATCCTCACAGCAATTGTTTGAAGGATTAGCTGTTCTGAATTCTTTTTTTTTTTTTTGCAAGTCAAGAAACTGTAGCACAGGATAGACAAGCAACTTGTCTAAAGTCACGTAGGAGCAGGCTTAGAATCCAGAGCATTTGGTCTTAGCCAAAACATTATGTGTTGAAATTTGCGGAAAGTGAATTCTGAAAGAATACATAGAGTTAACATTTTCCTACTGTGTTTGAGTTTTTAGTTTGAGAGGAGCAGGATGGAAAAGAGAGGGAGAGAGGGAGAGATGGAGAGAGGGAGGGGGGAGGGGGAGAGAGAGAGAGTTTCTACCTGCTGGTTCAGTCTTCAAATGCCTGGGACTGCCGGGCTGGGCTTGGTCAATGCTGGGAGTTGGGAACTCATTGTGGGTCTCCTGTGTGGGTGGCAGGGAGCCAGCTACTTGAGCCATCACCACTGCCTCCCAGGGTGTGCTTTAGCAGGAAGCTGGAATTGGTAGCTGGAACCAGGACTCAAATCCAGGCACTCGCATGTAGGTTATAGGCATCCTAACAGATAGGCCAAATGCTTTCCTTTAATTAAAAGGAATTATATCTAGTAACAACCCACGTCCTAGCAGTTCTTGTTTTTATACACCACCAGATGTAGCTGGAATAACTTCTGATACCTGCTAAGGCCTGTGTAGCTCTGTGATGACTTTGGAAACCGCTTGGTGCTACCCTATAACTTGCAACTCAGTAATTCCATTTGCCTGAGTTCAGTCGAGTGGGCGTTGAGGAAACCTGTGTTTCAGGAAGCTACGAGAATAGTCCTTGCAGCACAGTTTGCAGTATCAAAAAACGCATAGAAACAAGTCAGATGCCCATGGGAAGGAGGACAGAGAATCAGTTATGATGTACACATCACAGTGCAGTAGTTCAAGCATAGCATCCTATAACCACATGCGGGATTTTAATCGTAATTAGTACTTGAGTTAAACAAAGAAATTTCAGAAAAGGCGTGGGATGCCTTTCTGATAAAAATTACAAATTAAGCATAATATACATCATAAGAACTTAAAAAGTGAAGTGAGACTGAGTAAAATTGAATTCAAGGCAGTGGCTGCCTCTGAGGGGAGAGGCTGGGTAATGAGCTTTGGAAATGACTCACTGGGAAGATATAAGTTATGAAAAATCTTGGGCACCGGGTTCTAGTCCTGATTGCCCCCCTTCCAGTCCAGCTCTCTGCTGTAGCCCGGGAGTGCAGTGGAGGATGGCCCAAGTGCTTGGGCCCTGCACCCGCATGGGAGACCAGGAAGAAGCACCTGGCTCCTGGCTTCGGATCGGCGCAGCACCGGCCGTAGTGGCCATTTGGGGAGTGAACCAACGGAAGGAGGACCTTTCTCTTTGTCTCTCTCTCTCTCACTAACTCTACCTGTCAAAAAAAATTAAAAAAAAAAAAAGAAAATTTTTTTTGTTGCTGGGTTGAGTGAAGACGTCACAGATGTTGATTGTACATTAGCTTAAAAAGCAAATAACTGAACTGAATAAATAAACAACATATAACTGAACAAGGATAATGACTGATTTAGTGTTTCACATTTGAAGTACATAACAGTAAGCCTGTCAATCTAAAATGTATGTGGAGATGAATTTTTTGCATAAATTTAAGCATACGCATACACTGAAGTGAGTTGCAGTTCCACTCTTAGGATGTCAGGCTCCAACCAGGGGCTTATTCTATTATCAAAATCATGGCAATGCCCTGGAAAACTGTTAAAGATAACAGAAATCTGTGCTTAGTTTTTTCTTTAAATTTCTTAGACTGGAAGAAGAGTTGCCCACCCAATCAAACTGTAGGTTTTCTCTGAGGCTGCTGCTCTGTCCACAGTCTCCGCCTGTTCTGTATTTTATTCAGGAGGGTCAGCTTGCTGAAAGACTTCATTGAATCTGAATTTTTTTTGATTGATGGAGATTCCTTACTCCTCACTTGTGCTCTCCATGTGAACCTCAAGATGGGGCAAACCCTCCACTTCTTCTACATTATGGAGCGGTTTCTGCACGACTTCATTCAAAAGGAAGCCAGATTTGTAATCGTCTTTTTTAAGGTAACAGATATTTCGTTCTCCATTCTCATCTTGGAAAACACAGTCAATCATTTCGAAACGTGGCCCATCATTACTTAACTATTAGCTATATTGCTTCTTCAGTCTGTAACTAGAGGCTCTGCTGAAAGGGCTAATAGTAAATGTTGTACAGAGGAGAATGGCCACTGAGTGTGTTCTTATCTACTTACACTTGTAGAGGCTGCGTAGAACATGTTTAATCATCTTAGCTCTTTCTATCATGTTAGCACAGTAACTCCCATAAGCTTCACAAAAATAACTAGACACTCATTTTTTATCTCTAATACTAACACTTGTTTCCTTTTTTTTTTTTACAGGATGCAGAAAATATATATTTTAACTGCCCTCATTTTCTGGCCCTTCGTACTGCCCTGATTCAACATTTAGAATACAATACTGATGTCACTGTTCATACCGAGTTTTCCAATTGTTTGTCTCCAGAATGGAACACATTTCTTGAGGAATGCTACCCGCATTTCTTGGTCGTCTCAGACGAAGGAATCACCGCTCGACAAACAGATTTTTTAAACATTTTTATCATTCATGCTCTTCAGAAGAAAATCAATATAGTACAGCCCTTGGGGCTAGAGTCGGATGTCCTTAGAATTTATGGATATCATACCTCAAGTCGCTTTGAGCACAGACAATTCTTTGAAATGGTAAGTCAGGTTGAACTGCCTAAGAAGAAGTGAGCTGTGTAAATGTGGAAGAAACAACCCTGATAATGTAAGTCCTTGTTCAAGAGGTTGGGCCTAGGAAGGCTCTGAAGGAATCTTTTAACGTGGAAAGCAGGAAGGTTTTGCTCTGGCTTTACAAGTCAGGTTAGTAGAAGTGAGTTCTGAGTTTTGGCAAAGAGAGGAATTGTTGTTGGGGATGAAGCCTTTGGGTGATTCGGTGAGATGAGGAAGAAGGGTGTGGGCCAAGTTCAAGGGCAAGAGGCAATGGAGGCCAGCGCCACAGCTCACTAGGCTAATCCTCTGCCTGCGGTGCTGGCACCCCACGTTCTAGTCCCGGTCAGGGCCCCGCATTCTGTCCCGATTGCCCCTCTTCCGGGCCAGCTCTCTGCTGTGGCCCCGAGTGCAGTGGAGGATGACCCAAGTGCTTGGGCCCTGCACCGGCACGGGAGACCAGGAGAAGCACCTGGCTCCTGGCTTTGGATCAGTGCAGTGCGCCGGCCGCAGTGGCCATTGTGGGGTGAACCAATGGAAAAGGAAGACCTTTCTCAGTGGACAGTGAGAGAGAGAGAGGAAAAAAAAAGAAAGAGGAAATGGAGGGGAGGAACCCAGAGAAACCAGACATGAGAGCACCAAGGTGGGAAATTCTGTTTCTTCTGCATAAATTATACAAATATGTGTGCACGTGACAGCTCATAGGGACACACACTCAGATGTGTACTTGTTTGAATATGTATTACCTAGGAGAGTTCTTCAAAATGTTCGTGGAAAATGAAATTAAAGATGCTAAGTTTGGTGCAAAAAATCGAACATGCATAGTTTTTTTTAATAATTTTTTTGTTTTTGTAATATGGACAAATTTTATCTATACAGTTTTAGAGTATAGTGATACTTCCCACCCTCCTCTCCCTCGTGCCCATGCTCCCACACCCCCCCTTCCTTTGTTATTTTTTTTCTTTTAAAGATTTTTATTTATTTATTTGACAGAGTCAGAGAGAGCAGACAGAGAGGGAGAAACAGAGGGAAAGATCTTCCATCCACCAGTTCTCTTTCCAATTGGCTGCAGCTGCTGGAGCTGAGCTGATCTGAAGCTAGAATGCAATCCAGATCTCCCACATGGGAGGTGGGAGCCCAGTTCCCTGAGCTGTCGCTGGTTTCCCAGGGTGTGCATTAGCAGGAAGCTGGAGTTAGGAACTGGAGCTGGGAATCAGATACAAGCATTCCCGTGTGGGATGTAGGTGTCAGTCTCAAAGCTCAATGCTCATACCATTTGGTACTTTTTAAATAGTTGCTTTTATGGAACTAGGTAGAAGTGTTTTTTGTTGTTGTTGTTGTTGTTGTTAGATTGCAATGTCCTCAGCATTAGTTCAAGAAGACATAATGGAAGTTTATTTGATTTGAATTGATGGCTTTCTTTTTGTTTTCCTGTAGCCAAATAAACATGACTTTCCACCTTGTATTTAGTTTAACTAGAGGTTTGTGATGTGTACACATACGTGGTTTTTTTTTTTTTGTATCTGTGTGTGTAGCATGAGAAACAGCTGCGACATGCCTTACATGCCCATGTGGTTTTCCAAAAGTCACAGGAAGCAAGAATATCTGTGTGTGGTCATTTGAAACTAAATGTGGAAGACCTGCAGAAAGAGGTAATGACTATGCTCCTAAAACTAAAGTTCAGTGTGTAGGAAATATACCTTTGATGGCTATTGCTTCTAGCAAACAGGCCTGTCCTACGCTCACCTTCACGCCCCCTGACTCCCTAGCCTTCCATCTCTGGAAAGTGTTCTCTTGCAAGCCGCATTCCTCTGAGGCAGAAAGGGTCTTGCTAAATTGTTATCAAAACATCCTGAAGTTGGTTAAAAATATTTTCTACAAAATACTTTGTATGCAATGTGTGGTGATACTGGCCAGAGGCCAGTGCTGTGATAATGTTAACGATCCCAAGGCTTACTCTTGTGATGGGTGAGGTGGCTCTTGTGGGTGCTGGCTTCCTGGAAGACGGGAATTGTTCAGATCTTGAAAGGAAAGGGATCTTTGAGGTTAGCAAATGCAAGGAAGCCATTGGCCTTTGGGAACATCTCCAGAAGGTAACCTAAGCCAGTGGTTACTCTGTTCTTCTGATTTCTTGAATCATGCCATTTCACATGGTTCCAGAGTCCACAGAACAGTGTTTGTGGAAGACTAGGCATGACGTGGTGATGAGACGGGGTTCACCTGACTGTGGAGTCAGTACACGTATGAGCATCCAGATATTTAGTGTCCCCTATTCTAAGGTGAACTAAAAGTCCCCACCTCATTGGATTCTTCTGTCCATTCTCCCTGCATTCGCTCTCTCACTTAACCATACAGCAATATTTGTGACACGGATGCATCGTTCCACGTGTCATGGTAGGTGCTGGACTTACAGTGGCGGACAAGACCGAAAGGGGTCTTGTTTTCATAGGAATTTTAACCTATGTGAGCCAAGTAACCAACTGTAACGTTGCACGGAGAAAGATGCAGGTGATTCCTTGAGCAGCTGTGAGAAGGGGAGGGACTCTTAGAGCTGCAGCGGAGCGTTCACTGTGGCTCTAGCTATGGTTTTCATTCGTGCCCTCACTCTCATTCCTGTTTTACATAGGTGGGGTTTTTTAACAGCCTGTGCTCAAGCGTTACCCTGTCCTTCTCTCCTTCCCAAACTTGTAGCCCTTCCTGGGGCTCAGTGGCCCTCCCCCGCTCCTTAGGCCCCCAGGAGCACACAGAGTAGAAATAGGGCTGCCGATTTCATCCTCTGAGTTCCTCTGATTTCAAAGGGCAGCCTATGTGTGCTGATGCTCTCCTGCTCGGAACTCCCTGGGGGTGCTCTTTTCAGTCTTAGTGTAAAGCCCCTGTGAGACCCGACATAGCATGTAGACACTGAACTGACGTCTTTAAGTGAAAGAATTGAGACCAGGTGACTTGTTCAATGACTGTTTCGAGCTTTTAGGAGGTGTTGCGTCTCCTGGTTCAAATCCTGATGCCTCACCACGGACTCAGATAAACATCTTGTCTCCATCGCCCCCGTCTGCTCCTGTCCGCATCTCTTGCTGAGCGCTGTGATTTATCGCGCCTTTGCAACTTTCCCCAAAATACAAGGGTTCTCGGGATCACGCCTTTGGTAGCAGTCGTTCGTATCAGTTTATGGGAGTAGAGCTGTTGATCGTTAGCAGTGTGTATGCCATGCATCTCAGTGTCTTCACTGGCCCCTGGGAAGTGTCTGGGCTGACAACACTGAAGAATCCACAGGTTAATCCACAGAGACCTGTGGATTTGCCATGGCCTGTAGATCAGCAGGAGAAAGTTGTTCATATTAAAATGGCACTTAGGGCCTTATTAAATACCGGCTCAGCATCATTTTCCAAATTCCGCAGGCCTATCTTATATGTTTTTCTTTAAGTTTTTGAAAGATAAAATTTCAGTATTTTTCTAGAATTAATTACTATGTCAGCTTTGAATCTTGTTTCTTGGAATCACTGTTTTTTTTGTTTTGTTTTGTTTTTTTGTTTTTTTTTTGACAAAGTGTTCTATTTCAGGTGCATCAAACCCTGTCCTTGCTTCAGGACCTGTGGCCACAAGGAGCTGAAATCCGAGGTGTTGTCTGCTCCGTTTCATGCTCGGTGGCACTAAAGCTCTACAAAAAAATGTTACTAGATTTAGAAGACCGTGGAAACCCAAACACATACACAGAAAACTGTGATACACAGGTGAGACTCCTTCAAAACCAATGAGCCCGTCTCATGCCACTTTTGATGATGTGACAGCGCTTGTGGGTGGTGGCCCTATGCATAAGCTCAAGGTCAAACAGAAAATACGACGTGTGGATCACATGTTTGCTGGCTAAGCATGGAGATATCATTATGATCTCATTCTTATGAAAGCTGGCAAGATTCTTTATAAGATAGTTGAGATGAATCTGTCACCTCTTTCATCTCTGATCACAGGACAAATATCTTCTGTCCCCTGGCTCAGAGCTGGTCATCATTGCTGCTTGCAATCTCCTGGGCCAGTTTCAACACATACGTGGTGACATTGCACAGAAGTTAGCATTTGTCAAAGCGATAGGCAGTGGGACCTGACGATGAGCCCACTGTCCACTTTGTGGCTCAGCATCACGTTTTCTGTAATGATAAGGTTGCTCCTATTTGTAACAGTAGTGAGCTAGTAGAGTCTGAATTACTTGTCAATCCTTGCTGTAGTGGGCATACAGTCACCGACTTTTTACTGTTCTTGGTGGTCTACTACATGGTAAGTAAAAGTCAAGCAGCTACTCGGGGGCAGAGCTGGGATGCAACCCATTTTTTCCTTTTCTGTTCTGCTACGTTGCTTTACCGTATAGAGCACAGCCGTGCTCAGCCCTGGTTCTACATAGGAACAGGTGTGACAAGAAGCAGCTTTTCTGCAACCCCTGGTACTTCTGCTCTTGAGGACATGAATAACTGGCTGCTGGACATGTCCTTAAACAGAGGCCATCCCCTACCATTTTATCAAATGCAAGGTTTAGATACAGTGAATTTCGGAACTCCATGTATTAGGCAAAGCTTTCACTCCTAGGCAACACAGCTAGTTGTGTTGTTTTTCATCCATCACATGCTTAGTAGAATTTTTCTAGAGATAAAATTACCCCCAAAAGAATTAAATTGTCACATGGGAGAATTTTGGGTAAGGTGCCTTAAAATACTGTTACTGCATGTCTGAATTTTTTCAAGAAAATTTGACTTCTTGTTTGTATTTTTCTCTTTAAATTTTTTTCTTTCTTTGTTTTTATTTATTTGAAAGGGAGAGCAGAGAGAGAACAAGAACAAGTGCAAGCGAGCCCATCTGCCAATTAATTTCTCAAATGCCCACCACAGCAGGACTGGGCCAGGCTGAAGCCAGGGCTCTGATCTCAGTGTGGTTCTCCCAGCTGAGTGGCAGTCATCACCTGGGGTCTTAACGTTAGGAGGTTGGGCATTAGCAGGAAGTTGGTCTTGGAAGCAAAGCTGGGACTCCATCCTAGACACCTGTTACGGGATGTAGGTGTCCAAGCAGACTCAACCCGTGCACCAAAGGCCCACCTTTGTATCTGAGTTTTTATGTTGCCTGTGCAAGTGGACATTTTAAAAATTCATGTTTTTCCAGGATTTGAAGGAGGCACCCACACTCAGTGAAGCAGCAGACCTGTGCCGAATGTACTGTCTCAGTGTGATTTTCCTTCAGCATTTACCTCTGATCCAAAGAGCTAAGAGTAGAATCATTACTCATAAATGGGATGCAACACTTTCTCCATTTCTAAGAATGGTAAGTGAACCACCTGGAAATTCATAAGCGCTCAAAATTCAATAAGGCAAAACTTGGACGGTGCAATCCTGTGTCTCTACTGATACTGTTTTGCTTTCTATAGTCATCTTTTTTTTTTATTTTATTTTTTTATTTTTTGACAGGCAGAGTGGACAGTGAGAGAGAGAGACAGAGAGAAAGGTCTTCCTTTTTTGCCGTTGGTTCACCCTCCAATGGCTGCCACGGCCGGCGCGCTGCAGCCGGTGCACCACGCTGATCCAATGGCAGGAGCCAGGAGCCAGGTGCTTTTCCTGGTCTCCCATGGGGTGCAGGGCCCAAGCACCTGGGCCATCCTCCACTGCACTCCCTGGCCACAGCAGAGAGCTGGCCTGGAAGAGGGGCAACCGGGACAGAATCCGGCGCCCCGACCAGGACTAGAACCCGGTGTACCGGCGCCGCAAGGCGGAGGATTAGCCTAGTGAGCCTCGGCGCCGGCCCTTTATAGTCATCTTAAAAGGTTCTTTGTTTCCTGTATCCAGCTTCAACATGGCTACCAACAAACAATGCATGTTTCCTTGAAAAACTGAGTCCTAGATAAAAGCACTCCATACAAAAATGTAGTCCTCCCTAGTATAAAACAACCCCCACACTGAAGAAAACAACTCTAATGAGTATTATATAAATAGTGAAGTAATGAATAAAGAGTTTACATTCATTGCGTTTCACACTTTGTAGCCAGTTGAAACAGAGACGACAGGAATACAAAAGTCCTTTGTAAGTTCTTAGGAAATTTAGGAAAATTTGAAAACCTTGGTTTTTTGTACTTAGCACAGTTTGATGCTTTTATGTAGTTAGTTGTGATCTCACTTCTTTTTTTTTATTTTTATTTTTATTTTTTATTTTTATTTTTTGACAGGCAGAGTGGACAGTGAGAGAGAGAGACAGAGAGAAAGGTCTTCCTTTGCCATTGGTTCACCCTCCAATGGCCGCCGTGGCTGGCGCACTGCGGCCGGTGCACCGCGCTGATCCAAAGGCAGGAGCCAGGTGCTTCTCCTGGTCTCCCATGGGGTGCAGGGCCCAAGCACCTGGGCCATCCTCCACTGCCTTCCCGGGCCACAGCAGAGAGCTGGCCTGGAAGAGGGGCAACCGGGACTAGAACCCGGTGTGCCGGCGCCGCTAGGCAGAGGATTAGCCTAGTGAGCCGCGGTGCCGGCCGATCTCGCTTCTTTTTTAAGATTTATTTTATTTCTTTGAAAGAATTACAGAGAGAGGTAGAGACACAGAGAGAGGTCTTCTATCCACTGGTTCACTCCCCAAATGGCCGCAGAGAGAGAGAGAGAGAGAGAGATCTTTCTTCTACAGGCTCACTCCCCAAATGGTTACAATGGTGGGGGCTGGCCCAGACTGAAGCCAGGAGCTTCTTCTGGGTCTCCCACGTGGGTTCAAGGGCCAAAGACTTGGGCCATCTTCTACTGCTTTCCCAGGCCATAACAAAGAGCTGGATTGGAAGAGCAGCAACCGGGACTCGAACAGGTGCCCATATGGGATGCCGGTGCTTCAAGCCAGGGCTTTAACCCACTGCGCCACAGTGTGTCGGCCCTTAAGCCATCTTCCACTGCTTTCCCAGGTGCATCAGCAGGGAACTGGATTGGAGAAAGAGTGTCTGAGACTTCAACCAGCACCCATATGGGATGCCTAGTAAAGGCCCCATAGACCTAACTCTTGAAATGATACCATAAACAACTTTTAATTGTAAATCTGTAGTAAAGCAGTTAAATGCCCACTACTTTTATATATTTATTAGTTCGAATCAATGAGGAAGTATTTATTGAAATTATGATTGGGATGAGTTCAGAAGAAAAAATTAATGTTAGCACTGAAAAATACCTCAAAGGTTATACACGGTTATTTCAAAAAGTTCATGGAAAGGGGCTGGCACTGTGGTGTAGCAGGTAAAGCTGCCACCTGCAGTGCCAGCATCCCATATGGATGCCGGTTCAAGTCCTGGCTGCTCCACTTCCCATCCAGCTCTCTTCTATGGCCTGGGAAAGCAGTAGAAGATGACCCAAGTCCTTGGGCCCCTGCACCCACGTGGGAGACCTGAAAGAAGTTCCTGGCTCCTGGATTGGTGCAGCTCCAGCCATTGTGACCATCTGGGGAGTGACCCAGTGGATGGAAGACCTCTCTCTCTCTCTCTCTCTCTCTCTCTCTCTCTCTGCTTCTGCCTCTCTGTAACTCTGCCTTTCAAATAAATAAATAAATATTTTAGTATATGTGCTGATGAAGCGAGCACAATAAATAAATATTTTTTAAAAATTTCATGGAACTACAAGGTATCGTGAATTTCCACAAACTTTTTGAAGACCCCTTGGATATTGCCCTTGTTATTTTGCAGTGGGATGGACCGGAAGAAGGTAACTGGCTCTAAGCTCTTGGTCTTCACTGTATGTCCTTTGTCTTTGTACAAGGAGTAGATGATGCTCAGGGAAACTTAATTGACACAGTCACATTTTTGGAAGATTTTATATCATTAACACCTGTTCCTCTCTCTCTTTTGTCCTTTTGTATTTTTTCCAGCTAAAACAATGTGCATTTCTCATCCTAAAACAATTAAAAGTTACAAATAATTGGAGTGTGGATTTCACCGGCCTCCCTGACTTAACTGATAATATTTTATGGAAAAATATTGCTTATTATTATGAAATTGAGTATCACAGAGGTATGTTTTAAATAGCTGTTCATTAAATAGTTTTTTAAATTCATTGTCCATGCCTGAATGAGAATTGTATCTAATAAATAATGACAGTGGGTTAGTCATGCATCAATTAGGTTGAATTACATAAAAAGTTTCTCTGAAGATATGTTTTTTTTAAAAAGATGTATTTATTTGAAAGAGTTATAGAGGGAGAGAAAGAGGGAGAGAGAGAAAGAGAACATTTTCTATCCACTGGTTCCCTGGTTCCCTCCCCAGATGCCTGCAATGGCCAGGTCTGGGCCAGGCTGAAGCCCAGAGCAAGGAGCTTCTTCTGGATCTCCCGTGTGGGTGGAAGGGGCCCAAGGACTTGGGTCATCTTATATTGCTTCTCCCAGGCCAGTATCAGGGAGCTGGATTGGCAGTGGAGCAGCTGGGGCTTGAACTGGCGCCCATATGGGATGCTGGCCAACAACCCTGAAGATATTTTCTGTGGGATGCTGGCCAACCACCCTGAAGATATTTTCTGTGGAAAGTCTGTATTTTCTTTCTTTCTTTCTTTCTTTCTTTCTTTCTTTCTTTCTTTCTTTCTTTCTTTCTTTCTTTCTTTCTTTTTTTTTCTTTTTTTTCTTTTTTTTTCTTTTTTCTTTTTGACAGGCAGAGTGGATAGTGAGAGAGAGAGACAGGTCTTCCTTTGCCATTGGTTCACCCTCCAATGGCTGCCACGGCTGGCGCTGTGGCCGGCACACCGCACTAATCCGAAGGCAGGATCCAGGTGCTTCTCCTGGTCTCCCATGGGGTGCAGAGCCCAAGCACTTGGTCCATCCTCCACTGCCTTCCCTGGCCACAGGCAGAGAGCTGGCCTGGAAGAGGGGCAACCGGGAAAGAATCCGGCGCCCCGACCAGGACTAGAACCCGGTGTGCTGGCGCCACTAGGTGGAGGATTAGCCTAGTGAGCCGCGGGCGCCGGCCTGGAAAGTCTGTATTTTCACAAGGTTCAGTTGAGAGGTCTTTATAAGAGGTTTTTTTTTTTTTTTTTTTTTTTTTTTTTTTTTTTTTTGAATAATTATGGGGTAATTGATTAGTTACTTGGGGAAAAAAAGGAAGATAAATGGAAAGGAACTACGGAGTTGTAATTTATTCTGTGTCTTCCATATGAGGTGCTTCAAAGTGTTCATGGATAATGGAATTAAATGCCACATCTTCTTTCTTATGTGGAAGGAAAAGAAAAAAGAGACTATCTGAACTTAGAATAGTGACCAGTAGTGCTTGGAGGGGATGGAGGGAGGGAATTAGAGGGAGGTTGGCTATAGGGTCTAAAACCCCACTAGACAGAAGTAACTGGTCCTAGTGTTGCACAGCACAGGGAGAGACCGTAGCCCATAATAATGCATTGCACAGTGTGGAGAGGAGCTGGAGGTGGGCATGCTGATTTCCCGATTTGATTAGCTTTCACTGTTGAAATATTGCACCATGCACCATAATGGTGTGCAAGTATTGCATGTTAATTAAAAATGCAAGAAGTAAAGTATAATAAAATAAGTTGATTTTGGTATAAAAATTTCTGGAATCTCCAAAAACTTTGTGGAAAATGAGTATGAAGAACACCTTATGCATAGATTTCAATTTTTTTTGCACCAGAATCAAATTTTAATTCCATTTTTCCATGCAGTTTTTGAAGAACCCTCCTACACCAGATTTTGTGTATGTGTTGGAAAATGACAATGTAGCTTTGCTGCTGGCTGCTTCAGATAAGATGTTGTTCCCATGGAAACTGAAGTGGCGTACCAGCTTGGAGCATTTTCTGAAGGATGCTCACTCATGTGTGCATGTGAGAGCGAGAGCGAGAGAGAGAGAGAGTGTGTGTGTGTCTTCCATATGCTGGATCACTCTCCAAATAGCCACAATGGTTAGGGCTGGGCCCAGCCAAAGTCAGGAGCTTGGAGCTCCACCTGGATCTCCCATGCAGGTGGCAGGGGCCCAAGCACTTGGACCATCATCTGCTCCTTTCTCAGGAGTGTTAGCAGGAGGCTGGATGGGAAGCAGAGCAGCCGGAACTCCTACTAGTGCTCCAATATGGGATGCCAGTATCACAGGTGTCCAGGATGGGATGCCAGTATTACAAGTGGCAGCTTGACCCACTGTGCCACAATGCTGCTCCCTGCTTTTTTTTGTGGCAGAAAAATATAACAATAGCAGTATCAATTTTATTTTTGCTCTAGCAGTCTTCAAATATTGAGTACGTAATGAAAACATCATATTCTGTCCTGCATTAAGCATCTAACATTAGAAGCTAGTAACTATAAACTTGAATAACTCAGACACCTGTAACACATAAATTCAGACTTTGATTATGAATTGGAATCTGTTACCTTCTCCTCCCTAGGACTGGACTTGGAATTGGGTGACGCTCTGATGCACGCATATCACAAGCTGTGGAACACAACGTTAGCTTTGTCAGAGGGTGGTGACTTTGGAGACTCCATGCCCGTGAGGACAACTTCCAGACTGTTCCTTACACAGAAGGAAACATTGCCTAAAGGTGCTGGCAGTTTGCTAGAAAAGATTTGCTTGTTATTTGAAAGACAAAATGGCACAGAGAGAGAGAGAGGGAGAGGAGAGAGATCTTCCATCTGCTTTTTCACTTTCCAAATGGCTGCAACCACTGGGCTGGTCCAGGCTGAAGCGAGGAGTCAGAAACTCCATCCAGGTCTCCAACTGAGGTGACAGGGACCAAGCACTTGGGACATCTTCTGTTACTTTTCCAAGAGCATTAGCAGGGAGCTGGATCAGAAGTGGAGCAGCTGGAACAGCACTCATGAGATGCTGATGTTGCAAACAGCTTTAACTTGTTGCACCACAGTGCCAGCCCCAGTAGTTTTTTAAAAGTGAATCTCATTCCAGATGGAAAGAGATTAGCAGTGCAATCCTTGTTTAGAAAATAGGTCTGGTCTTTATAAGTTTTGCCTTTTGGCTGGGATAGTCATACTGAATAGCTTCTACTCCTCTAGCAACTCCTTTGCCTTGCGATTGTTTTTATTTATTTTTCTAGTTGGTTTCCCAATCAACCTTGCTGGTGGTATTATCAATCTCATTTTAGAGGTAAGATCTTGGGAAGGTTGTTGTAGATCACACAGCAAATTCATGGAAGAGAGAGGATTTGAATCCGTGTCTGTCTGTCTCCGTAGTCAGGTACAGAAAACGTTGTCATAGCTTTACTACTTTTTTTTACCAAAGGCAACTTTTTCCCTAAAGCTCTATGAAGAAGTAGCTTAAATTTAAATAGGTCTTAAGGTGTTGTGATTGACACATCAGATGAGTCCATTCATGCAGAAAAAGGTTTGGGAGTTGAATGAAATATACAAGAGTTCTTTTGAATTTTCGCTAGCCCAAGATGTGGAAATAAATTAATGCATTTTGTTGGTACCGATGTTTAAATTTAAAACATTTTTATTAAACAAATTTATTTCTCTTGGTTTGACCTATGGAAAAATAAGCAGAGATCTTTCTGTGGTCTAGAATAAATATTTGTCTTTTCTAGGTTACATAGTGATTCTTTGACTCTTAAAATAAATTCTACCTAACTCCATTCAGATATGAGGAGCTTTCAAAAAAATTAATGGAAAATGAGTATTAGGGAAAAACTATGTGGGATTTCAAACAACTTTGCACCAAAATGAACTTATCTTTTAGTATCCTCACACTTTAAATAGTTAATGGAAAATGGAATTTTAAAACAAACTTACATTTTGCAAGATTTTGAAATCTACACCTATGAGTATTTACATTTGTGGCTTAATATGTGGAGCAGAAATGTGATTTGAACGTCTACTTTGTAGAAATTCTATTCAGTTTCTATTTATTTGGTAATGAGAGATTACTTAGATTACTTAGGCTTAGTTTTGCTATTGCAGAAATGCCTGCATCAGAATGGTGAATTTTAATTAGAGTTTAGTGTTCAAATATCAATTGTATTTCTGAATATTGCCAGGATCAAATCAAGAAATTCCCAAGCTTGGACTAATTCCTCTGAAATCCGAGGTTATAGAAGATTACGCTGGAGATATTTGGTCCGAACTACCTTTTGTAAGCAGGTATTTATCTTGCTTGTAATAGCTCTGTGGCTGTAACCAAATATCTTTTTTTTAAACTTTTATTTAATGAATATAAATTTCCAAAGTACAGCTTATGGATTACAATGCCAAATATCTTTGAGTATGGTGGACTGCATCTATTGTATGTGGTGAAAATTCACATTGAGAGATACTTTTTTTTCAACTTGATTGATTGGTATGATTTTAAAAACATTTATGTGTTTGCTTTAAATGACTCTACACCGCTTACATATCTTTACCTTTTTCTCCATAATAATGTCAGCATAATTAATAGTATAATGAAAGCAGTGGGTTGTTGAGGTGTGGCTGTAGCAAGACCATAAAAATTCAAGGCCTGATGTTGGATACATCATCTATGTGGATCTTAAAGTCAGCAAAAATGATCAGTGAGAACAAGGAGGTGACAAAGAGAATTGTTGGGTGGCTGGGTTCAGGTTCTTATCTGTAATGCAAGAAAGAATTTGATCTTTAGATGTGAGTAAAGGTTGGCAGAGGAATAAGACTGATTATCCATAAAGTGAAAGTACACACTCAACAGGAAGCGCAGGTGTACCTGAGAGTGAGCTGCACCCAGCCAGGTTTGAGTTACCTCTTTTAGATGAACTTGAGAGATGGGAAGGATAGAATATTCATAGGAGGTGTTATGTGGGGCAGGGTTTTCCAGGGGTAGGGGGAGAGTCGATATTTGGGCACCTCCCATTTACTTGCCTTTTTAGGAATTCTTGGAAGAGTCTGGTGTCAGGCACGTGGAGGCAGTGAAGTGTCAGCAGTGATGTCATTGTAACTGGTTGTGGGTATGGTCAGCAGTCATAGGTTCCAGGCAGTTCTGTGGTGATTGTGATTTTGGTTACGTTAGCTGCAGCACAAAAGGGGAGGGATTTGGGGAGTAGGTGAGGTCCTGGGGGAGGGGCTGGTGGCGCCTGTGACAAGGTGATTCAGCAGAGAAGGTTGTTGGAGTTTTTTTTAAATTAATTTATTTATTTGAAAGGCAGAGTTACAGAGAGGCAGAGGCAGAGGGGAAGAGAGAGAGAGAGAGAGAGAGAGAGAGGTCTTCCATCTGCTGGTTCCCTCCCCAGATGGCTGCAATGGGTGGAATTGCACCAATCTGAAGCCAGAAGCCAGGAGTTTCTTCCAGGTCTCCCATGCGGGTACAGGGACCCAAGCTCTTGGGCCATCTTCCACTGCTTTCCCAGGCCACAGCAGAGAGCTGGATCAGAAGTGGGGCAGCTGGGACTGGAACCAGCACCCCTATGGGATGCCGGTGCTGCAGATGGTGGCTTTACCTGCTATGCCACAGCGCTGGCCAGGATTATTGGAGTTAACATGAAGTAAGGTTGTTCCACACCTTTATTTGCTAGAATTGTCAGTGTCACATTGGAGGCATAGGTTTCCGTGTTGTAGAAGTGGGGACGGTGTTCTTGAGACAGCAGTTAAGTGTATTAAAGGCCTGAGAGTAAGAGGATAATTGGTTGAAAAATTAGCCAAACTGAAGAGATAACAAAGGAAGCAGAAAAAATTCCAAATGTAAATGTGTATATGGCAGACAGAATAAAGCAAATCCTTGTGAAAGTAGCAAATTACTTTGCAAATGGTATGTTTTAAAATATCTATATTTATAAAAAATCAAACTCTCTCTGTACATAACACCATGCCATAAGTCAAATCTTGGTGGTCAGAAATCTAAATGTGAAAGACAACAGTCACATTTTCAGAAGACAATACAGGAAAATATCTTTATGGTGCCAGAGTAGAGACGTCATGGCCTTCAAAGACAGTATAAAACTCCAAGTCATTAGGAAAATAAGGATACATTTGACATTATAAAAATCAATAATAACAAAACAGATTTTGGAAGTCATTTAGAAGGTATATAAGCATCACAGGGTTAGCATAAAAGATTTAGGATAAAGATGTCCTAGAACTCACGAGAAAGACAGGAATGAGACAGTAGAGAAATAGGAATAGGGAGAAATAGGTCATTAATAGAGAAGCTAGTGGGGAATGGCCCATAAAACTGTAAAAAGATATCTAAAGGTCCTTGTGCATCTAAGAAATGAAAATTAAAGCTACAGCGAGGCCCTATTCAACACTCTTCCTTTTGATAAAATTTATGACTAAGTAAGGCCAAAGTTGTGAGGCAGTGGGCACGCTGGTGGCAGAAACAGAACCAGTAAAAGCTACACAGGTTCAAGATGTGCTGTGTCTGCAACCTGCAGCTTCCCTGGAGAAACTCTGATGTTTGAGTGAGGTGAGTTTGCATCAGTGTCACTGCAGGATTGTTTATATAGATGCAAGCCATCTGTAGGACAAGGAAAAGAATATTGTGGAACAGAATATAAACTAAAAAATATTTGTTGAGAGGCGGACACAGACACACAGAGAAAGAAACAGAGAGAGACTCACACACACACACACACACACACACACAGCTCTCCTCTATTGAGTCACTCCCCAGATGCCTGCAATAACTGGGTTTGGACTGGAGCTGCTGCCCACCCAGTGTCTGCATTTACAGGAAGCCAGAGTCAGGAGCTGGAGCCAGGAATCGAATCCGGGTATTTCCAATGTGGGTGTTTTAACCACTGGGCTAAATGCCTGCCCCAGTAGTGGGATATTCTTACAATGCAGTACTCCACAGTAAAAATAAATAACTGCATACACATACATATACATACACACACAGCCATGCACGCATCCACACGGGTGAATTTCCAAACCACACTGCTTATGTAGCTAAGTAAGTTAGAGAGTGTTGTGACTCTCATATCATTTATGGGCACACTACTTGTTTTTTTTTTTTTTTTTTTTTTTTTTTTTTTTTTTTTGACAGGCAGAGTGGATAGTGAGAGAGAGAGACAGAGAGAAAGGTCTTTTCTTCCTTTTGCCATTGGTTCACCCTCCAATGGCCACCATGGCTGGCGCGCTGCGGCCGGCGCACCACGCTGATCCGAAGGCAGGAGCCAGGTGCTTCTCCTGGTCTCCCATGGGGTGCAGAGCCCAAGCACTTGGGCCATCCTCCACTGCCTTCCCGGGCCACAGCAGAGAGCTGGCCTGGAAGAGGGGCAAACGGGAAAGAACCCGGCGCCCTGACCAGACTGGAACCTGGTGTGCTGGCGCCGCTAGGTGGAGGATTAGCCTATTGAGCCGCGGCGCCGGCCAGGGGCACACTACTTGTAATGTATGCACATTTATATTGTGCATGGGCATGATATACATATAAGGAAGAAGCTGCTTCTTAGAAGAGAGAATGAGGGGTAGTCTTTGATGCAGCAGCTTAACTCACCACTTGGGATGCCTGCAATCAGAGTGCCTGGTTCAAGGGTCAGCCACTGCACTTCCAATCCTGCTTCCTGCTACTGTGCATCCTGGGAGACCGCAGATGATGGTTAAGGTCCATGAGTCCCTGCCACCCACTTGGGAGACCTGGATGGAGTTCTGGCTCCTTGCTTTGGCCTGGCCCAGCCCTGGCTGTGTGGGCATTTGAGGAGCAAACCAGTGGATAGAAGATTGTTTTCTATCTCTGTCTCTTGTCTCTGTCTCTCGCTCTCTGATTCTTTCAAGGCAAAAAAAAAAAAAAAGACATAAACATAAAAAAAGAGAAGAATGGAATTTCTGAGAAATATATAGGGGGCTTCAAATATATCTACAGTGGTTTATTTTTTCTTTCTTCATTTGACAGATAGGGTTAGACAATGAGAGAGAGAGACAGAGAGAAAGGTCTTCCTTCCGTTGTTTCTCTCCCCAAATGGCCGCTATGGCCAGAGCTGTGCCTGATCCGAAGCCAGGAGCCAGGTGCTTCCTCCTGGTCTCCCACGCGGGTGCAGGGGCCCAAACACTTGGGCCATCCTCCACTGCCTTCCTGCGCCACAGCAGAGAGCTGGACTGGAAGAGGAGCAACTGAGACTAGAACCTGGCGCCCATATTGGATGCCGGTGCCACAGGCGGAGGATTAACCAAGTGAGCCACAGCGCCAACCCTTATTTTTTTTAAAATCAATGAAATCTGAAACAAACCTGGAAAAAAATTATCAGTTATCAAAATGAGTTGCCATCTCCTTGGTCAACCAATCTCATGACTTGAGGATGAACTGTCGCAAGTATCAAATTCTTAACTCCAGCTACCAGATAAGAATTGGCTGAAAATTCTGTGACTCATGTATTTTTTTTTAAGATTTATTTATTTATTTGAATGGCAGAATTACAGAGAGGCAGAGGCAGAGAGAGAGAGAGAGAGAGAGAGAGAGAGGTCTTCCGTCCACTGGTTCACTCCCTAGATGGCTGCAAATGGCCAGAGCTGGGCTGATCTGACGCCAGGAGCCAGAAGCTTCTTCCAGGTCTCCCATGCAGGTGCAGGGGCCCAAACACTTGGGCCATCTTCCACTGCTTTCCCGGGCCACAGCAGAGAGATGGGTCGGAAGTGGAGCAGCTGGGTCTCGCACCGGCGCCATTATGGGATGCTGGCCCTGCAGGCGGCGGCTTTACCTGCTGCCCCATGGCACTGACCCCATGACTCGTATCTTGAATCTGCTCTCAGTTGCTGTCTCCTGGGCCCTGTAAACTCACTGTGTGCAATGCCAGCGCCCACTGTCTGACCTCACAGGCACCTGGAGGTCCCTCTGTGCGTCTCTATCATTCTCTCTTCTCTCTCCATGTTTTTCTCATCATCCTTGGCGATGTCCTTGACTTCCCTTTCTGTTTCTCATCTAATCTGGCAGCGAAATCTGTTCCTGCAAGATGCTTCCAGAGCCTGGCCTTCCTTGCTCACCCTGTAGCTGTGCAATCGGCCCCCCATCACCCCAAGTGATCTCTTCACAGTGGTGTCCAAACATGCACTGCGGGGAGAGATCAGTTTGTTTCTCCCTGCTCAAACCTGCTAAGGAGCCTGACTCCCTCAGATGGAAAGGACTCCAGGATCTGCTGCTCTGTCCTCTGTCTTACTCTCCCTGCCCCCTTAACCTCATTTGAGCCTAATCTGTCCCCCTCTGAGTACTCCTCCAGGCTGGCCTCCTGGCTGTTTCTTGTACACAATTGCTCTCCCAGCTCACAGCCTTTCTATTTTTTTTTAAGGTTTATTTTATTTATATGAAAGACAGAGTCACAGAGAGGTAGAGGCAGAGAGAAAGAGAGGGAGGGAGGGAGAGAGAGGCCCTCCATCTGATGGTTCACCTCCAAAGGACTGCAACAGCCAGAGCTGAGCTGATGTGGAGGCAGGAGCCAGGAGCCTCCCACGGGTCTCCCATGCAGGCACAGGGGCCCAAGCACCCGGGCCATCCTCCACTGCTCTCCCAGGCCACAGCAGAGAGCTGGATCGGAAGTGGAGCAGCCAGGACTTGAACCGGCCCCCATATGGGATGCTGGCACTGTGCCACTGCGTTGGCCCCCTCACAGCCTTTCTGCCTGTGTTTCTGTTGGTTGGCAATGTTCTGAGCCAGACAACTTTGTACCCTCTGCTCCTATAGCTTCTCAGCCAGGCATTCTTCACCACTCTGCTTAAAGTGGCACCTTCTCCTCCTCCTCCTCTGTCTCTCTGTGTGATTTTTAATCCGTATCATGCACCATCTACCATAGTGTGTATTTTACCTTTGCATTTCTTTATTGTCTGTAAGTCTCTGAATATATGAACTCTGTAAAGGGCTCAGTGTCTGGCCTAGTGTTTAACATGCTCCTGTGCTTCTAGGAGCACCTAGATGCACTTCCTGGCTCCATTCCCGATTCTGGTGCCATGTTTCCGTGCACCCTGAAAGACAGCAGTGATGGTTCAGGTAGTTGAATTCCTGATACCCATGTGGGAGGCTGGATTAAATTCCTGGCTCCCAGCTTTAGCCCAGGCCAGCCCCAGCCAGTAGGGAGTAACCAGTGGTGGGTGCACTGTCTGTCTCTCTGCCTTTCAAATAAAACAAATAAATAAACACTCATTGAAGAGATTTTTATTCTATTTTGTACGCTGATATGTTCTTAGCATCCATAAGAGTTTCTGGCATATAATTAGGATTTAATGGATGTCTTATGAATGAATGCATGGTAGATTCATGGTTATCATTTATTCTCTAATATTTTCTCTATGTTTGAAATATTACACAAATACACATACATACACACAAATAAAAACGCTGCTTTTTTAAAAAAGATTTATTTATTTATTTGAAAGTTAGAGAGGGAGACACACACACACACACAGAGAAAGAGAGAGAGAAAGAGAGAGAGGTCTTCCTTCTGCTAATTCACCCCCCAAATGCCTGCAACACCAGGGGTTGGCCAGGTGGAAGCAAGGCGTTTGGAATCCAATCCAGGTCTCCCACAAGTATACTTGACCCATCATCAGCTGCCTTCCATTGTGGGTTAGCAGGAAATTGCAATCAGAATGGGAGCTGGGACACAAACCGAGGTGCCTGGGTATGGGATATAAGCATCTCAAGTGGGGTCTTAGTTGAACACTGACCTACACATGTGTTTTCTAAATTATACTCCCTCCCTCCCACCACAGTGATGACCCAGCTATCACCTGTCTTTCTAAGAAGAGAGAGTTTGATGAGCTCAAACATTGGCATTCCTCTCGACCTCTAAGTGATGATTTTGAAAGGACAAGAAACAGCGATAGTGGTGAGTATAATTCATACTAGGGAATGTTTCCAGCAGTTTCCTTGTTTAAACAAGCATCATGTGTAGAAGGGAAAAATTACTCATCTGGGGATAGTGACGTCTCACTTACAGTCTCCTCTCTCTCTACCACTGTATGCACTTCCAGTGGCTTGCAGATACAGAAATGGGCAAAAGCTAGTTTCTGTAGGATGAAAAATTCTCATAAATCCATTGAGGGGAAAAAAGTCATTGTGTGCAGCCAAGTCATTGTGTCTAGCTTTCTAATTTTCTTAGATTGTTACAATAGTTACTTTATATGTTATTGTTGAAATTCCTTTTGTTCTTTGCTGGTTTGCATAAAAATCCCCACTGTATTGTTTCACAGGACCTGGTGTTTATATTAATCAGGTACACAGTGTTGTAATTGCCAAAATTAATAATTGTATTTATTACTTGTTATAAAACATTGGTTCATAACTGTATTCATTAATAAAAAATATTTAAATCACCAAAGAATTATTTTGGGTGGTAAGACACCATGAACCAATATAGTTTGTAAACTTGTCTTCTTGGATTTCAAACTGGTGAGGAAAATGGATAGAGGTGTGTATACACAGATACATACAGAGAAAAAGACCAATGACGCATAAGTACGATTCCTCAGGGCGTGGACACTAGCGGCCTGACTGGTGCTGCCAATCTCTGGATGTATTCAGTGTCTGAATTCAGGCGTGCCCTGTCCCTGTCCTTGGCTCTGTGCTGGGCTCTGGACTTGGTCTTGTAGCACTCCTAGGGCAGAGGGAGAGGCGGGATGAGAGCAGCCATGAGAGAGGTCCTTACTGAAAATTCTAGGGAGTGGTACAGTTGGGTGCAAAAGGCAGGGAGGGAGGTGTCCAGGTGTCCGCCGGGAGGACTGGGGGCGACTCTAGCCACACCCGAACCATGAGGAGAGTCCTGCCGGAAGTGGAACAGGCTGTGACCGGAAGTGAGGCGGGCTGTGACCGGAAGTGGGAAGGGCTGGTGACCGAAGCAGCCCGAGAGCCCCAGTGACGTCAGACAAGTCGGTGAGGCGCTAGCGGTTTCGTCTTTCCCAGAACCAAAGAGCAAGGGGAGGCTGCTTAAACGTCTGCCCGGGTGAGCCCGGCGCTCAGGTACGTGTTTAAGGGGAAGGATTTTTGCTTCCACCTTCGTCGTGCGCTCCGTGGCTGGGTGGCCCGCTGGGGCCTTGAGCAGCTGGAACTGCGTTCCTGGCTTCTGGCATCTTCCATACAGTTCTCGTAGAGTGGTCCCAGGAACGGCCTCAGAGCAGTCGGGGAGTTAGAGGGAGAACGGAGCTGTGGTTTGAACCGGATGTGCCCGCTTAATGCAGTGATGATGCTGAGGGCGTGGGGCTGCCTTCCGACGGTGGTTCTCAGCGGGGTTGGTTGCTGGGGCCCGGTTGGACCCCCGTTGCTCTGTAGCTTCCTGGCTCAGCTGCCCTGCAACCCTCCTCCACCTGAGCTCCGTTCCCTGCCTGGACCCTCAGCACGGCCTGAACCATGGGGCTGCCCAATGTGGGCGTGATGCAGAGTAATCCTTTTTTCTTCCTGAAGTTAGTTTTCTTTTTAAAGATTTACTTATGTATTTGAAAGGCAGAGTTGGAGCGAGGAGAGGCAGAGAGAGAGAGAGAGAGAGAGAGAGAGAGAGAGAGGTCTTCCGTCCGCTGGTTCACTCCCCAGGTGACTGCAGTGGCTGGAGCTGCACGGATCCGAAGCCGGGAGCCAGGAGCTTCTTCCAGGGCTCCCACGTGGGTGCAGGGGCCCCCTGAAGTTAGTTTTCTCAGGTATTTTGTTCTAATGATAAAAAGCTGGCGAAAACACCTGCTCAGGCCTCTGAATTTCTTCAGGACGTGGTATATGTAGTAGGTGTGGATGGGTGAGTTGCTGACACTCACCCTGAGGCCATGGGTGTTGCCAGCGACAAGAGCCTTTGAGTTCAGCGCTGCCGCAGGCTTAGAGTGGTCTGGGAACTGGTGACATCTTGTTTCCAGAGTCCATTCTCTCCTAGAGCAAGAATCTGGCTGAGTGGTTGTAGCCAAATGTTTCTGGCCAAATTTGGGTATAGTTTTCAGAAACTCTGTTTCCGAGTTCATGCAGTGCTCATGTGCTTCGTTTTTGATCCTGTGTCCAGAGACAGCAAC
Source organism: Oryctolagus cuniculus (assembly GCF_964237555.1). Lineage (NCBI taxonomy): Eukaryota > Metazoa > Chordata > Mammalia > Lagomorpha > Leporidae > Oryctolagus > Oryctolagus cuniculus. The sequence continues at coordinate 122,947,110 of NC_091439.1, forward strand.
CATGTCCAAGAGCAGGTGTTTTCTTTTGTGGCTTTGATGCGCTGTAGGATAAGCAGGTCATATCTCACCCTCGACTTACTCTATGGGATGCACCCATAATGCTTAGTAGTTGTAATAAAATGAATAAGTAAATAACTGATGTGATTTTTAAAAAGATGTGTTTTATTTATTTGAAAGCAGAGTTACGGGTGGGGGGGATCTTCCATCTGCTGTTTTTTTCTGCGAATGGCCACAACGGCTGGGCTGGGGCAGGCCAAAGCCAGGAGCCTGCAACTCCACCAGGATCTCCCACATGGGTGGCAGGGGCCCAAGTACTTGGACTGTCTTCAGCTGCCTTCCCAGGTGTATTAGCAGGAAGCGGGATCAGAAGTGGAACTGCCAGGACTTGTACTGGTGCTCATATGGGATGCTGGTGTTGCAAGCAATGGATTAACTAACTCTGAGTCACAATGCCAGCCCCAATAACAGATGTTAATTTGGATCATCTCATGATATTTAAATATGGTTCAATAATTTTACTTTACATTTCCACATCTCAATCTCTATAATAGTAATAGCCTCTAATTAGAATATTATGAGTTTCTCAGGGGAATTGTCAAAGCCTTTCTCATGAATGCTCTAGGAATGCAGCTTTTATATATCAACAGTAGAGTCATGATATTTTAATAACTTTATTTCCCTCAGCTAAATCCAAAGATGCCAAAGAAAGAAGAGATACACAGAAACTGTATCATTTTTATCATGTGTTTGGAAGGTCTTTGGTAGGAAGTAACAGATCAGTAAGGATTACAAAAGTGGGCTCGCTGCCATCTCCAGCAAATTCTTCTGGGCAGAAGAAAAGACAGCATCAGGTGCGTTCTTGGGCTAGCAGAGCTCATTGCTGTGGGGGCTTGAGACTCTACTCCCACCCTGTGAGACCTGCGTTAACTTTACTCAGCATGGCAACACTGGTAATCTCATGTTATTGGAGAAAAAAAATTATTTTGTTTAAAAAGTACTCCCAAGTACTAACCATGAATTATAACAGATAAAGGACCTTATTCTCCTTTTAGAACACTGGGAAAATGAAGGGAGGTGTAACGAAGAAAACAAAATCCTAATGGGACCATCATAGAATTGAGCACTGGGAATGCTTTGGTGAATTCCCTCAGTCACACTTCTCTCCAGTGTTATTAAACATCTTTTGCAACATAATTTTGTGGATGGATACTCCTCCATAATATGGCAATGTCGTGGTTTGTTTAGTTATTTCTTTGTTGGAATATAGAAAAACAAGTAAGGAAAAGAAAAAATCCACATTCTCACGTCCCACAAGTAACTGTATGACTATTTTGGCATACACCTGTGCAGTCCTATATTGTCTGTTGTTTTTTCTATATGTATTCCACATCTACTAATAGTATAGCTGACTTCTTTCTGTATCATTAAATATACAATAAATTCACAATAGTATGTTATTTCCCAAATTTTAAGCAACTTTAATAGAAAAATCCAGCACACACACACACACAGCTAATTCAGGCTATTCAGAAAGGTACTTAAAGTGTGAAAAATAACTAACATTTTACCTTCTTCAAAGACCTGGTCCTATTAACTTTGGTGAACATCCTTCCAAATACTTCCAGTCTATACACACTTACTAACACGCACAGTTTTACAGTTTACATATGGCTTTATACTTTTTTTTTCCCATTAAACAGTGTGCTTTCTAGAACTTTTTATTGCAATGAGTGAACAATAAACTTTCCCTTTTAATATTTGCATAATATTCCATGTTTATTTTTCTGTGTTTCCTTTTTAATCTTTAATATGTGTGCATTATTTTACTGTTATAACCCTGGTGCTCTTTTCTGTTTAACCACAGAGATACCCAGTATCATTCTGTGAGTGTGCCTGCTTTTTTGTTTAACATCATCTCAACAAGAGATTTTGATTGCAAATTCAAATACCAGTGATATGAGTATTAGTCTATTTGTGTTTCTTCCCCTATGACTTTCTATCTCCTTTACTATTTGCCATTGTTATTATTATTTTGCTTATTGACTGCTAAACCCTATGATGAGGGAACTTCAGAAAGTCCGTGGGAGAGTGGGCCTTTGGCACAGTACTAAAGTTGCTGCTTGGGATGCCTGCATCCCGTGTTGGAGTGCTTGGTTCAAGTTCTGGCTGCTCTGCTCCTCATCCAGCTTCCTGATAGCACACACCCTGGGAAGCAGCAGAGGATGACTCAAACACTGGGGTCCATGCCACTCAAATAGAAGAGCCCAGCCCAGCCCAGCCCTGACTATTGTGGGCATTTGGGGAGTGGACCAGCAGATGGGAGATCTCTTTTCATCTTTCTATCTTTCTGCCTTTCAAATAAAGTTTGAATTAATAGATATTGAAGAGTTTATGTTCAAATAAAATTAGATAACTTTATATCAGTGCAAAAATTTTGAAATCCAAGCATTTTTAAAAAAATAATATACATTTTGGTGCATTTCTGAAGCCCCCTCTGTATTTGCTTAAAAAATTTTTCTTAGTGCTCATTTTTGGTGCTTTAGGAAGTGCAGTCGTCGGGCTGTTATCCTGTAGACCGTACTCTGCAAGCATACTTTCTCCTCTTGCGTAGGGTGTGCACTCCCCTGAGGAGCTGGTGTCATTTGCTAGTGCTCAGATATTCTTAGATGGCCTGTATTTCCATACTGGGGGTGGAAGGCTGGGCTAAGTAAAGATGTGCCCGGAGAACTGGACAAGAGAGTTAGCCAGAGAATGGCCATGGTGGCATTTTCCATTGCAAGCAGTATTCCAGCTATTGCAATTTTAGGTCTGATTTTTATCTATTCATAACTGCTTTCATCATATCCTGTTCTCTTGGCTACCACTGCACAAGAGTTGTATTTGATTTCTATACAGTGCAATGTGTCACACCCCAGGGAGTTTTTGTAATTTTACCAGTTGGTCTGGTCATATAAAAGATACTTATCCTCATTGGACCTTTGTTGGGTGTTTCTTAGACTCAGCACAGATCTGGACTGCCTAAACACTGGCTTTCAGTATAATGGACTAAGGGGTTAGCAGCTGAGAAGATAGAGAAAAGGAATAGCCAATTACCATCTTTGTGTATAAAAAAGATATTTACATTTAATTCTTTGCAACACCAAAGGTCCAATTTGATGTCCTTAAGTGCTCTGAATGCTAAACTAATAGTCCAAGATATTAAATATTTCCTTCCAAATATAAAAAGTATTAATCTGGAAACAATTGCTTTTATGTTTATTTAATTTTATTTCTATTTTTTAGAAGAAAAATGCAGAAAAACTTATTGAAGAAAATCAAAAGAGACAACTAGCTAAACTAGAGAAAAAGGAGGAAGAGAGATGGAATAATTTGTCTCTCTCTATTGAAAAAGAAATTCAAGAGAATCTTCACTCTGGAATCAAAAGACTAGAAGATTTTCTCCAGATATGTGCTGTTAAATCTGTAAAATTTATTGCAGAAATGGTTGGATTGGATGCCTGTTTCAAATTATGGAAAGAATGCTGTCTAAAACCAGGTATATAAGGACATCAATTCTAGAAGTTTCTTGAAATCAGAGATTAATAAGGACAGCAAAAGAGCTGGCATTGATTCTTCTGTGATTATGGAACTCTTGTGAAGTCTTAGAAGGATTTCCTCTTGTTGGATCCACAGTTGTTTGTGTGTGAAAGGCATTGGTGGAAAGAGTCAACTCAGAAGTCAATGCAGCAGACAGTTCTTCATAGCCAGCTATTGGCCAAATACCATACACACACACACACACACACACACACACAAAATTGTTAAATTCTCACAATTCTTTGGGATAGGCTTCCTATCTTGATATAATACGTAAAGCCCTAGGAGAACCAATTATGTGCCTGAATGTCAGTGACACAGCAACATTTTTAATGAAAAGTTTACTTCAATCTATATGCACAAATTGAATAAGTAATAAATTGGGATATAACCACAGTGTCATGGCTGAAGGCCCAAGAATGAGCAATTTTGATTGGAGATAAGATAAAAAATATTTATCTCTTAATTGTGGTCACAGAAAAGTAATTATTAGAAGAGTAATAAAAGAGTATAGAATGGTCATGTTCTTAGGAAATTATTGTATCATTTTATGTAGATTATTTTGTTTAATCTTGATAATAGCCATGTGAGGTGAGCCCTGTGGTTAATATCTCCCTTATACAGAGAAAGAAAACAAGGCTGAGAGAAGTAATTTGCCATGTTTCTATGTCAGAAAAGGCACGTTAAGTTTGCATTTCAGGTGTGTGATGAATTTTGTGAATATGTGCCCTGTAGTTTTTGTCAAAGCAGGCTTCCTGTTTTTCGCTTGCTAAGTCTAGCAGCACTTTTAGAATCTAGGAGCCCACACTTTTAATTGTCATGCAGAACTGGGAGTTGTGAGTTCTTTGATTATTGTGAGTGGTTCATGTGAATATGCTTTCTTTAAAATCTTAAAATTAAGTCAGCGCTGGGGTAGAGTGTGGGTTGTTATCACTCTCTTGCTTCACTTAGGTCGTGCAATTATTTTACTTCAACAGAAGCAGAATCCAAAGATATAAATGTGGTAATTCAGATGATGAAGAGGATTCACATACTGCACGAGAAATACTCAGAATTGTTACAGAATACACACAGGCAAAAATTAGCCAAATATCTAAAATATATCGGGTTTGACAACTTGGCACACACGTTATGTCCTCAGGTAAATGCCATGGAAGATACTACTTGACATTCGTGTGAGTGTGTGTGTATGTGTGTGTCTGTGAAATATTTTATGGGATATATTGAGAATCAATACCTGTCACCAGAACTGTATATTCTGAATATATTGAGAATCAGTATACATTAGATTAAGCTAATAGTTCACAGTTAACCATGCATTATACTGTATAGACACAGGTCTAATGTTTATGACTGTGTATTTTTCTAGGATTCATATTTATCCACACAGCCGACTTCCCATCTTACCCAGGACGCCAGGGCTATACACATCGGGTCCCTAGTTACCTCTGCTACTAGTTCCAACAGATTCTGTTGAGTACAGAGAACTACGTTTGCTGCGGAGTTTTGCGGCAGCTGTTTTCGGTAGTTCATCCCCTCAGCTCATAGCCGGGCTGCTGCTTTTCCCTGTGCCTGTGCCAGATGAATGCAACGCTGTGGCGAGTCTTCACTGGAGACCATCCAGTATTGTGTAGCCTTTCTTCCACTCTTCTCCCTACCCAGGAAGCCACTAAGACATGTCCTTATTTCTCTCCTTTTTTTAAATTTTAATGTATACAAATTTTGTGTATTTCATATATACGGATTAGGAACATGGTGATACTATACCCTCCTTCCCACCCATGCTCCAACTGTTCTTCCTCCTCCCTCTCCTGTTCCCACTCTCAACTTTTACAATGATATATTTTCAGTTTACTTGAAACTCCTAAGATTAACCCTGCTACACTAAATAGTTCAACAAATAGTATGAAAGAAAAAAAAAACAAAAAACCACCGTCCCTTAACAGTAGAGACAAGGGCTATAAACAGTCATCAAATCTCAAAATGTCAATTTAATTCCAATACATTACATTTTAAGTACTCTGTTAGTTACTACAGATCAGGAAAAACATATGGTATCTGTCTTTTTGGGACTGGCTTACTTCACCAAGTATAATGGTTTCCAGTTGCATCCATTTTGTTGCAAAAGTCAAGATTTCCATTTTTTTTTTTATCACTGAGTGGTACTCCATAGTGTATATAAACCATAATTTCTTTATCTAGTCATCAGTTGTTGGACATCTGGGTTGATTCTGTATCTTGGCTATTGTGAATTGAGCTGCAAAGAACTGGGGTTACAGATAACTCTTACACATATGTCATTGTCTGAATTTTTTTGTTTGTATTTTATTCATATGTTCATTGTTTCAAAAATTTGTGTGCAAATTTCATAGAAGTGGAACACTTTTTGGTCATGGTTCTTGTCATGCCTTATCTTTAGTTAACTTTTAGAAGAGAATAAATCTTCCATACACTGATTCACTCCCATAATGGTTGTAATAGCTAGGCCTGGGCTAAGGTGAAGCCAGGAGCCAGGAACTCTATTCTGGTTTCCAATGTGGATCACAGATCCCTAAATACTTAGATCATCTTATGCTGCTTTCCCAGGTGCATTAGCAGAAAGATGGGACTGGAATATGGATGTTGACCTTGCAGGTGGAAGATTAACCCCTTGAGCCACAATGCTGGCCCCAGAGAAAAATTGTAGGTCAAAATATCTCTTCAAGGGGCCAGTGCTGTGGTATAGAGGGTTAAGCCACCACCTGCAGTGCCAGCATCCCATACGGGTGCTGGTTCAAGACCCAGCTGCTCCACTTCCAATCCAGCTCTCTGCTATGGCCTGGGAAAGCAATGGAAGATGGCCCAAGCTCCTGGGTCCTGGCTTCGGATAAGCACAGCTCTAGCCATGGTGCCCAGTTGGGGAGTGAACCAGCAGATGGAACACCTCTCTCTCTCTCTCTACTTCTGCCTTTCTCTCTCTGTAAGTCTGCCTTTCAACTAAATAAATTTTTTAAAAAAATCTCTTCAAGTAATGCCTTTAAAATAGTGTTTTTAGAAATTATGAAGACATGCTTGGGGTACTGCATGGTCTTAGAGTGGAGATATTTCTGTAAGTAGAGAAATATAAGGGATGTGGGGAGAGATACCAGCTCAGGGTGAGAAGCCAAAAAGAGGAGATATAGGTAGCTCTCCACTTCCTGTGCCAAATCAACCCATTTTAGGCTTTCTGACTTTCCTTACGCTTCACTGGGACCCCCGTCTTTGCTAGGTTAGCCTTGCTGGGAATCTCAGCAGGGCCTGTGGCCCCTTCCTTGGTGTATCTCGCTCTGCTCATCTCAGGAATACTTTCAACCAGTCTTTGGTGATTCTGTAGATTCACTAAGAGTCTGAGGTCAGGTTTCCTATCATGCAAACATGGAAGGAGCCCTACATCTCTGTTCCCCAAGTGCCACAGACAAAATTTAACTATCCCATCTAATAAGCCTTCTATCAGGAAGACTGACATATTTAAGAAGGCCTTTGAAGCCATGAGGATAGAGAAACTAATTTCATTGGAAAGAATTATCTTAATGCAGGATGTGAACATCAAGAGTGGAAATTATGAGTCTTCACACAAATCCCTTCCTTTGGTTATTCTATGCCTACCTTATGTTGCACAGGTATAGGGTTTGTCTGAAGGGAGGAGAGCTGTTCCTCACTCCTTTAAGAGACTTGGAGACCTATAAGCTCTAGGAAAGCAACTCTCTCTCTAAAAAAATAAAACAAGAAAACCTTGATGGTGATGATCAGAACGGGAATCTAGCTATTTCCAACAGCTGTAGATTTGAAATAGGATATTTGCTTAAACATTGCATGACCAAAACTGCTATTACTTTTTAATTTCTTAAATGAGAAAGTAAATAAATTTTAAAAAGCTTGTTTTTAAACATTTTCCATTAATATTTTTGGCAATTTTTAAATGAAGTCTTCTCTGCGCCAAGCCATCATTGTGTCCAAACATGTCTTGGTGTTGATTGACAGTGAGAGCACTTTGGCACAGAAGTTTATGTTTTCCATGCATGGCTAATATGATCATAATCCAGTTTTGTCAGAACTCTGAGAATGGAGGCTCAGCCAAGCACGTGAATTTCCTGTGATGTTGAGGCCCTGTAGTAAGAGCTGTTGACCCA